>NC_069504.1:879353343-879718343 GCF_027579735.1 Bombina bombina
AGAAACAGAATAAGTGGTGGTTACTAATAACACCATGTAACAATATACATCCATTGAAATGTTTTTCGCTTAATAAACCATTTAAAACATTACTGCCATAAAAAAAAATTGTATTATATTTGATTCCTATTTTAACTGATAAAAATATATATAATTAACAGATATCCATAATGTTGAAAACTAATAAAATATTAATCAGATAACCAGTATTACTGGCTATTATCCATATATAATATTAATCCTGGATTCACACAAAAGCAGCAATATCTATATCAACATTAAGCCCATTTGGCTCCAATGTTACTAATCTATGGATCCAGTATGTTTCGTGTTTTCTTAATGCTAGTAATCTATCACTCAGAGAGGGGGTGATAATTACTAGCATTAAGAAAACTCGAAACATACTGGATCCACAAATTAGTAACATTGGAGCCTACAGAAACCAATTCAATGCCTTTGTTAGTTGATGTTTTTGGATCTGTTGGGCACAAAAATGTTTAGGCACACTGTTTTAAAAGTTTTTTTATTTTAGTGACATGTTCACTGAGGCGTTTACATAATTTAAGTTTGGTGCGACAAATACATTTTTTAGAACTATGTATAAAATTTATATTAGAACATAACTTTCTCATTTGAAAAGTTTTTCCACCAGATATGTGGAACAGCGATGGGGACTAAATTTGCCCCATCATACACAGATTTATGTTTTTTTTTGCGGAGTCCTTCATATGGGTTGATAACCATTTCTCTCTGTTTTTGAAATTTTACAGGTGTTTTATTGACTATGTGTTTATCATATGGGATAACTCAGTGGAAGAGGCTAACAATTTTATTAGGAATTTCGAATAATAATTTCAATGTCAGATTTGTAGGAAATATAAAGACTGACATATTTGTTGAAAGGGGTAAAATACTCACTAAGAATTATAGAAAAAATGTTGACGGTAGTCTTCTGCATGCAGAGTGACCATTATCAGAAGTGGATCCAGAATAGCTCTAAAGGTCAACTTATGAGACTTAGGAGGAATTGTTCCAAACAAAGAGATGAGAATAAAGCGTCTGTTCTTAAAGGGACAGTCAACACCAGAATTTTTGCTTAAAAAGAAAGCTAATCCCTTGATTACCCATTCCCCAGCTTTGCATAACTAATACTGTTATAGAAATTAACTTTTTACCTCTGTAATTACCTTGTATCTAAGCCTCTGCTGACTGCCCCCTTATTTGTTCTTTTGACAGACTTGCATTTTAGCCAATCGGTGCTCACTCCAGGGTAACGTCACGTGCATGAGCTCAATGTTATCTATATGAAACAGTTGAACTAATGCCCTCTGGTGGTCAAAATGCATTCAGATTAGAGGCAATCTTTTTAAGGTCTAAGAAATTGGCATATGACCCTCCCTAGGTTTAGCTTTCAACTAAGAATACCAAGAGAATAAAGCAAAATTGGTGAAAAAAGTAAATGGGAAAGTTGTTTAAAATTACATTTCCTATTTAAATAAGTTTTTTTTGGACTTGACTGTCCCTTTAAGGACAAACTAATTAGTAGGAAATATAAGTCAACATCAAAAGACAAATGACTGAAGTTAATGCCCTTGATCAAAAGACTTTTAGTTAATAAGAAGGATAGAACTCCAACTGTAATAGAGAACCAATATAGAGTGAATACATTGGTTACATTTATCACACAGTATGGAGTATAACAAATTAGAAGTATTCTTAGGAAGTATTGGCCAATACTCGGGGGAGATCCTCTTGAAGTCACATTTAGATGATCACCCTAACATTATCTTTAGGAAAGGTGCAAATCTTAAAAATGATCTAACCCCAAGCAGACTCAGAGAAAAGTCTAACAATACTAGTAATAATAAGAGGGAGTATAAGAATTTTTTAAAATTGCAAGGCACATACAAATGTCAAAGTAGATGTTCAATGTGTATATTTGTTGTTATTCTGAGATCCTCTATTACATCGAAAACTACAGGTGAATCTTGAGATTAGGCAGTTTACTTGCAAAAGTACCTATGTGGTCTATTTATTAGTGTGGGTGTGGCCTGCATTATGCGAGTCAGACCAAACGTAAATTTTGTAAACTCCTCAGTGAACACGTTTTAACACAGTGTGCATAAACATTTTTGTGCCGAACATAACTGTGATCCAAAAACATTAACTATCAAAGGCTTCTCTCTTAAAGTCCCTTCTTTCATCAAAACCTGAAATCTCTCAATTTGACAGCATGGCGATTGCCTGATTTTGTCTCAGAAAAGTTTTTCAGATCAAGCGTCAGACACTTTGATTCAGGCCAGAAAGCCAGTTACAAGATGTATTTATCATAAAATTTCCAATGTTTTCCTGTCCTATTTTGAGTGTAAGAATTATCCTTTAAGCTCTGGTCTGGATAAGGGTTTTCTTTCCTATGGCATGGATAGTCCACGATTTATTCCAATTACTAGTGGGATATTCACTCCTGACCAGCAGGAGGCGGCAAAGAGCACCCCAGCAGAACTGTCACTTCCCTTACCCATAACCCCCAGTCTTTCTTTGTGTCTTGATCACGGGAGGATGGCGAAGGTGTCTGAAGATTTTAATCTTTCTATGTGTGCTTTTCCATGCAAGCAAGGATTGGGGCTATGCTGTGTCCATGACAATCTCTTTAGTAAGAGTAATGGTGGCTTTTAGCAGTTAGAAGGTGGTGAGGTGGTCCTTGCTTTATTTCTACCATTATGCTACCCCTTGATAGAAAATCGGGGTTGGTTACTTATTTCATAGATACTATACAGTTGCCTTCAATTTCTTAGGCAATCTGCTGTCAAGTTTCCTCAGATTCTCTGAGGTTTGGGGATTGTTTTTCATTTCTCCAACATTGGTGTGTCCGGTCCACGGCGTCATCCATTACTTGTGGGAAATGTTCTCCCCCACAGGGAAAGGCAAGGAGAGCACACAGCAAGAGCTGTCCATATAGCTCCCCCTCTGGCTCCGCCCCCCAGTCATTCTCCTTGCCGCTCTGAACAAGTAGCATCTACCACGGGGATGGCGAGGAGTTTGTGGTGTAGTTGTAGTTTTTTATTCTTCTATCAAGAGTTTGTTATTTTAAAATAGTGCTGGCTTGTACTATTTACTCTATAACAGAAAAGTGATGAAGATTTCTGTTTAAGAGGGCTATGATTTTAGCACAAGTAACTAAAATCCATTACTGTTACCACGCAGGACTGTTGAAACAAGAGAACTTCAGTTGGGGGTAACAGTTTGCAGACTCATCTGCTTCAGGTATGACTAGTCTCCTAACACAGGCTAATGCTAGATGACAGTCATTTTTCCCCTCAGGGGAAACGGTAAGCCATTTTTCTTTCACCTCAGCAAAAAAGATAACAGGCTTCCCCTTTTTGTTTTTTATGCTGGTAGACACTGTTAGGGGCTAAATCGATTGGTTTTTATTACAATATTATACCATTTGAAATATTTTATAAGCTCACATACACTTGGGAACGTTTTTTATTGATCTGGCTTGTTTTAGACACCTAAATCTAGTCAGGAAGGCCCCTTCACTCTAGTGTGCTGAGGGAGGAAGCCTCATTTTGGCACTTCAGCTGTGCAGTTGAATTTCAAGGCAGTGCATGCAGATTCATGTGAGAGGGTCCTGTGGTTCAGAAAGTGACTCCAAAAGGCTTTTTTCTGTGAATGGTGACCCCTAAGGAAGGTAAAAAGCTGCAGCAAGGCTGTAGCTGGGATTGTGGTGTGTAAAAACGGTTAAATCCAACAATTAGCTCCGGTTTGCTTGTTTTATGAGCTAGAGTCTCCATATTTGCTGTGCAATACTTTCTAAGCATTAAGACACTGGGGTCCAAATTTCAGAAAAATCGGATATTGCCTTCATAGTTTTTTGAACATTCAGAAATAAATGTGTCATTTTATTATTTAAAGAGACAGTAACGTTTTTGTTTAAAATAGTTTTTATTGCATTGTTTGTCTGCCTAAATCTGTTTAACATGTCTGTTCCATCAGATAACCTATGTTCTGTGTGTATAGAGACAAATGTGGTTCCCCCTTCGAGTGTTTGTGATAATTGCGCCATAGCATCCAAACAAAATCAGGACAGCTCTGTTATTTTTCATAATGTTGCCCAAGATGATTTATCTAATGAAGGTAGTGGGGATAGCTCTACATCCTCTCCTTCTGTGTCTACACCAGCTTTGCCCGCGCAGGCGACACCTAGCGCGCCAGTGCTTATTTCTATGCAACAATTATCAGCAGTAGTGGATAATTCTATAGCAAATCTTTTATCCAAACTGCCAGTTTTTCAGAGAAAGCGTGATTGTTCAGTTTTAAATACAGATAAAAAGGATGAACAATCAGACGCTGACGATGCCTTATCTATTTTACCCTCACATCAATCGGAATTGGCTGTGAGGGAAGGGCTGTCTGAGGGTGAAATTTCAGACTCAGGAAAAATTTCTCAACAGGCAGAACCTGATCTAGTGGCATTTAAGTTTAAGCTAGAACATCTCCGCGCTTTGCTTAAGGAGGTATTAGCTACTCTGGATGACTGTGATTCCATGGTAGTACCAGAGAAGTTGTGCAAATTGGACAAATTTTTAGAGGTCCCAGTGCACGACGACGCTTTTCCAATACCTAAGAGGGTAGCGAACATAGTGGAAAAGGAGTGGGAGAAGCCAGGTGTACCCTTTGCCCCACCTCCTATATTTAAGAAAATGTTTCCCATAGTAGACCCTAGAAGGGACGCATGGCAAACGGTCCCGAAGGTTGAGGGAGCTGTTTCAACACTAGCGAAGCGCACAACTATTCCTATAGAGGACAGCTGCGCTTTCAAAGATCCTATGGATAAAAAACTGGAAGGATTGCTTAAAAAGATTTTTGTTCAGCAAGGGTTCATCCTTCAACCAGCTACGTGTGTTATTACTGTCACTTCAGCGGCGTCTTTTTGGTTCCAAGAACTAGAAAGGTCGCTCCAGAAAGAGACTTCCTATGAAGAAGTCATGGACAGAATTCACGCATTAAAGTTAGCTAATTCCTTTATATTGGATGCCGCCTTTCAAATAACGAAATTGGCGGCGAAAAACTCAGGTTTTGCTTTAGTAGCGCGGAGGGCGCTTTGGCTAAATCCTGGTCGGCAGACGTCTCGTCCAAGACTAAGTTACTGAATATTCCTTTCAAGGGTAAGACCCTTTTTGGGCCGGAATTGAAGGAAATTATTTCAGACATCACTGGGGGTAAGGGCCATGCCCTCCCACAGGATAGGCCTTTTAAGGCTAAGAACAAGTCTAATTTTCATTCCTTTCGCAATTTCAGGAACGGACCGGCTAATAACTCCACTGCCGCTAGACAAGAAGGTAACGCGGCCCAGCCCAAACCTGCTTGGAAGCCCATGCAAGGCTGGAACAAGGGTAAACAAACCAAGAAACCTGCTGCTGCTACCAAGACAGCATGAAGGGGTAGCCCCCGATCCGGGACCGGATCTGGTAGGGGGCAGACTATCTCTCTTCGCTCAGGCTTGGGCAAGAGATGTTCTGGATCCCTGGGCACTAGAGAGAGTTTCCAAGGGATACCTGTTAGAATTCAAGGGACTTCCTCCAAAGGGAAGGTTCCACCTGTCTCGCTTATCTTCAGACCAGATAAAGAAACAGGCATTCTTACATTGTGTAAGAGACCTATCAAAGATGGGAGTGATAAACCCAGTCCCCTCCGGGGAACAAGGTCTAGGGTTTTACTCAAACCTGTTTGTGGTTCCCAAAAAAGAGGGAACTTTCAGGCCAATTCTGGATTTAAAGATATTAAACAAGTTCCTCAGAGTTCCATCCTTCAAGATGGAAACCATTCGGACAATCTTAACAACAATCCAGCAGGGTCAATTTTTGACTACCGTGGATCTGAAGGATGCATATCTGCATATCCCAATCCACAAATCTCATCATCAGTTCCTGAGGTTCGCCTTTCTGGACAAACATTACCAGTTTGTGGCTCTTCCATTCGGTTTAGCCACCGCTCCCAGAATTTTCACAAAGGTGCTAGGGTCCCTTCTAGCGGTCCTAAGACCGAGGGGCATCGATGTAGCACCTTATCTAGACGACATCCTAATCCAAGCGTCGTCTCTTTCCAAAGCGAGGGCTCATACAGACATTGTGTTGGCTTTTCTCAGATCTCACGGGTGGAAAGTGAACATAGAAAAAAGTTCACTGTCACCGTCCACTAGGGTTCCTTTTCTGAGAATAATAATAGATTCTGTGGAAGTGAAGATCTTTCTCAGACGTCAGAAAGACAAAGCTTCTAAAAGCTTGTCGAGTTCTTCACTCTATTCCTCAACCCTCCATAGCTCAATGCATGGAAGTAATAGGACTAATGGTCGCAGCAATGGATGTGGTTCCTTTTGCTCGAATTCATTTAAGACCATTACAGCTGTGCATGCTCAATCAGTGGAATGGGGACTATACAGACTTGTCTCCCCAAATTCAAGTAGACCAGGTAACCAGGGACTCACTTCTCTGGTGGTTGACCCAGGATCACCTGTCTCAGGGAATGAGTTTCCGCAGACCGGAGTGGGTCATCGTCACAACCGACGCCAGCCTCTTGGGGTGGGGCACGGTCTGGGACTCTCTGAAAGCTCAGGGCCTATGGTCGCGGGAAGAGTCGCTTCTCCCGATAAACATTTTGGAACTAAGAGCTATATTCAATGTGCTCCTGGCTTGGCCTCAGCTAGCGGAAGCCAGGTTCATAAGATTTCAGTCGGACAACATAACGACTGTTGCGTACATCAATCATCAGGGGGGAACAAAGAGTTCACTAGCGATGAAGGAAGTAACCAAGATAATCCAATGGGCAGAGAATCACTCCTGCCATCTATCTGCTATTCACATCCCAGGAGTAGACAACTGGGAGGCGGACTATTTGAGTCGTCAGACTTTCCATCCAAGGGAGTGGGAACTCCATCCGGAGGTCTTTGTTCAGTTAACCCAATTATGGGGCATTCCAGACATGGATCTAATGGCGTCCCGTCAGATTCCTTGCTACGGGTCCAGATCCAGGGATCCCAAGGCGACTCTAGTGGATGCATTAGTGGCGCCTTGGTCGTTCAACCTAGCATATGTGTTTCCACCGTTTCCTCTCCTCCCCAGGCTCATAGCCAGGATCAAACAGGAGAAGGCCTCGGTGATTCTGATAGCTCCTGTGTGGCCACGCAGGACTTGGTATGCAGACCTGGTGAATATGTCATCGGCTCCACCATGGAAGCTACCTTTGAGACAGGACCTTCTAGTACAAGGTCCATTCGAACATCCCAATCTAGTTTCTCTGCAGCTGACTGCTTGGAAATTGAACGCTTGATTTTATCCAAGCGTGGGTTTTCAAATTCTGTGATTGATACTCTGGTCCAAGCCAGAAAACCTGTGACTAGAAGGATTTACCATAAAATATGGAAAAAATATATCTGTTGGTGTGAATCCAAAGGATTCTCCTGGAGTAAGATTAAAATTCCAAAGATTCTCTCCTTTCTCAAAGAAGGTTTGGATAAAGGATTGTCAGCTAGTTCTCTAAAAGGACAGATTTCTGCATTATCCGTCTTGTTGCACAAACGACTGGCAGCTTTGCCAGATGTACAAGTTTTTGTTCAGGCTTTGGTTAGAATCAAGCCTGTTTACCAGACCCATGACTCCTCCTTGGAGTCTAAATTTAGTTCTTTCAGTTCTTCAAGGGGTTCCGTTTGAACCTTTACATTCCATAGATATTGTTACTATCTTGGAAAGTTCTGTTTTTGGTTGCTATTTCTTCTGCTAGAAGAGTTTCTGAATTATCTGCTTTGCAGTGTGATCCACCCTATCTGGTGTTCCATTCAGATAAGGTTGTTTTGCGTACTAAGCCTGGTTTTCTTCCAAAAGTTGTTTCCAACGAGAACATCAACCAGGAAATAGTTGTTCCTTCTTTGTGTCCGAATCCAGTTTCAAAGAAGGAACGTTTATTACACAATTTAGATGTTGTTCGTGCTTTAAAGTTCTATTTAGAAGCAACAAAATATTTTAGACAAACCTCATCCTTGTTTGTCGTTTACTCTGGTAAGAGGAGAGGTCAAAAAGCTACTGCTACCTCTCTCTCTTTCTGGCTGAAAAGCATTATCCGCTTGGCTTATGAGACTGCCGGACGGCAGCCTCCTGACCGTATCACAGCTCATTCTACTAGGGCTGTGGCTTCCACATGGGCCTATAAGAACGAGGCTTCTGTTGACCAGATATGTAAGGCAGCGACTTGGTCTTCTCTGCACACTTTTGCCAAATTCTACAAATTTGATATTTTTGCTTCTTCAGAGGCTGTTTTTGGGAGAGAAGGTTTTGCAAGCCGTGGTGCCTTCTGTTTAGGTAACCTGATTTGCTCCCTCCCTTCATCCGTGTCCTAAAGCTTTGGTATTGGTTCCCACAAGTAATGGATGACGCCGTGGACCGGACACACCAATGTTGGAGAAAACAGAATTTATGCTTACCTGATAAATTACTTTCTCCAACGGTGTGTCCGGTCCACGGCCTGCCCTGGTTTTTTTTTAATCAGGTTGAAATTTTTTTTCTTTATACACTACAGTCACCACGGCACCCTATAGTTTCTCCTTTTTCTCCTAACCGTCGGTCGAATGACTGGGGGGCGGAGCCAGAGGGGGAGCTATATGGACAGCTCTTGCTGTGTGCTCTCCTTGCCTTTCCCTGTGGGGGAGAACATTTCCCACAAGTAATGGATGACGCCGTGGACAGGACACACCGTTGGAGAAAGTAATTTATCAGGTAAGCATAAATTCTGTTTTTCATGTTAATTTATTACATAATAATACAGTTGTTTTTAAAACAAGTAACACAGTAATCCTCATTTTCAGTCTCAGTACACTCTAGATATTTTACATATAGCTGTTATTGAAATAAACATTTTGCTAACCTACGTTTTTTTTCTGCACAGCAAAATAAAAGGTTACTGTTTAAAATTTAAAGAGACAGTACCATCTTTTAGGTGTTAAAGGGACACTCAGGTTTTATTAAATTTCTATGATTCAGATACAGCATGTTATTTTAAACAACTTTCCAGTTTACTTTCATTAAAAAAAAATGTGCACAGTCTTTTATATTTACACTTTTTTGAGTCACCAGCTCCTACTGAGCATGTGCAAGAACTCAGACTATACGTATATGCATTTGTGATTGGCTGATTGCTATCTATCACATGGTACAGGGGGAGTGGAAATATACATAACTTTGAAATTTGTTAGAAAAGAATCTACTACTCATTTGAAATTAAGAGTAAATGCTATTGTATTGTCTTGTTATATTGCATTTGTTGATTATGCAAATATATTGTGTTTACTGGTCCTTTAACTTTCTGAGGTGTAAATACATTATGCAATATTTGCAGCCTAATATAAGTTATTTCTGCACAGAAATATAAAAGGTTACAGTTTAAAATTTAAAGAGACAGTACAAATTTTCAGTGTGTTAATTTTATTATGAAATTCCAACTGTTTATTTGTGTAAATTCATCCTTTGACCTCAGGATGGACCAGGAAGCACTACAAAAAAAAAAAAAAAAAAGTTTAAAGAGACAGTAACATTTTTATGTGTTCTTATTTATTAAAAAGTTCCAACTGTTTAGTTGAGAGATCTTTCATTGATAAGAATAACCTTGTTCTGATCCTACTCCTTTTTTAGGCACATGCTGCTTAGGAGTCTATTGACAAGGGTCACGTTATGCCACAAATTTCTCCTAAGGTGTCCCAAAAAATTTATAGCCCACATGCAGTGCCCTGCGTTTCCTCTCACACTCCTCCTGGAGTTTTTGTATTTAATGCCTTTCCCATGCTGTAAAAGGGGAAAAAAGGGCTAGAATACTTATTTTCAATCAATGAATAGTGTGATTGATTCGGTTGTATCTGTTCCGAATGTTTCTTTCCTGTAACTGAAGGAGGATGATACTTCGGTAGTATCTGATGAGGAATTCTCAGACTCAGATGGGGTAATACCTTTATCTGATCCTAAGCTTGTTGTCCTTCTGTCTTAGCTTGGATACCTACATTTGCTACTTGAAGGAGGTTTTAGCTACCCTAGGTGATCTCGACACTACCAGCGAAGTCTAGTCGTGAGAGTCCTGTAGGTTACACTAATATTGTGATGTGTCCTTCAGGGTGGAAGCATTTCTTGTACCAGATAGGACTATAGAATTTTTGTTAAGGCATGGGAGCTGCCCTTTTTTTCTCTTTCCATTACAAGGAATATGATAACCTGGGTGGATAAGATTCCACTCTAGCCTAGGGAGATACTATTCACATGGAGGATAGTGGTTCTTTAAGGACTCTATGCAGGAGAAAGACCCTATTGATAGGGTTTACATTGTCAACCTGCGGCTGGTATGACTATGGTCTCCAGGGTGGCGGCGTACTGGTTTGCTGCGTTGTCTGTTTCTATTGGACAGACATCCCTCTCGCAGGGATAGGTTAAGAGCCTTTAAGTTTGCAGTCTCCTTAATACAGAGGTTTATTACGTTGGGAGCTATGATGCAGGCTTTGCAATATTGACCGCAGAGTTCTATGGTAAGATCTTTGTCTGCGGATGTTTTATCTTCAGGATAAGAAAAATAGCATAAAGGGATGTCAGTTAATTTTGTTCCTTTCAGGATTCCTAGGGAAATCATTCCATTTCTCCCACGGTTCCTGCTTTCAAGACATAGGGAGAGGCGTTCTTACACTGTGTACAGATCCTCTCTGACCTGGGGGTGACAATTCCTGGTCCAATGCAGGAATGAGGTCGGGGATACTATTCCTATCTGTCCGTGGTTCCCAAAGAGGTGGGAATCTTCAGACCTATTTTTAAAATCCACTCGGTTCTTAGGGTGCCGTATTTCAAGAGGGAAACTATTTTTCCATTCTTTCTTTGGTCCAAGGGGGTCAATTAAGACCACGGGGTGATTGAAGGATGCATTATAAATGCATGTTCTCCTCAACAAGGATTATCTTAATTTTCTAAGGTTTGTCTCTTCAAGACAAATATTTCTACTCGTGACTTTTTTTTTTGGCCTGGTCACAGGGTTCTGGGTTCCCTGTCGGTGGTACACCGATTGCGGAAATTCTGCAGTAACAACATTCTGGTTTAGACGCCTTCCTTTCAATGAGCAGGATTATCCACAATTTTTCCTGCGGTCTAAGGTTGGAAAACTAGATTAGTTTTTCATCAATGAAGCTGACAGTAGTCAGGTATTCAATAATTATTTAGTCAGGTATTCAATAATTATTTCTTTGGATTCTTGTTTAAAGGGACAGTCAACACCAGAATTTTTGTGGTTTAGAAAGAAAGATAATCCCTTTATTACCCATTCCCCAGTTTTGCATAACCAACACAGTTATAATACATGTTTTACCTCTGTAATTATCTTGTATCTAAGCTTCTGCTGACTGCCCCCTTATTTCAGTTCTTTTGACAGACATGCAGTTTAGCCAATCAGTGCTCACTCCTAGGTCACTTTACGTGCATGAGCTCAATGTTATCTATATGAAACATGTGAACTAATGCCCTCTAGTGGTCAAAATGTATTCAGATTAGAGGCAGTCTTCAAGGTATAAGAAATTAGCATATGAAAGAATACCAATAGAACAAAGCAAAATTGGTGATAAAAGTAAATTGGGAAGTTGTTTAAAATTGCATGCCCTATTTTAAACATGAAAGGTTTTTTTGGACTTGACTGTCCCTTTAACTCGTGTCACATCTGTGGCTCAGTACAGCATTTAAGAATTCTTTGCTGGTTATCTCTGGATATTTGCTCCCAGGGAACCTGTTTTCAAAGTTGTTCTGGGTGAGTGGGCCAACAGTTAACCAGCCTGTGACCTGGGGAACTGTTTGGGGCCTTCTAAGAGCAGGGAACATGGACTCGGGCGGAGTTTGTTTTTCCCATAAGCATTTGGAAGTTACGAGTGATCTTTGATCCTCTCTTAGCCTGACCTCCGTTATTAGGTGGGGTTTATCAAGGTTAAGTTAGATTTTACTTCACCCATGGTGGGAACTAGGCCTGGGAGTGCTTTACAGCCTGATTCTCCTTGGGGTCAGTTGCAATTCTATTTCATGACTTCTCATCAAAATGTTAAGTGCCTGAGGTGCGGATTGAGGTCAAAGATCCCTCAGGCTGTTCTAATAGACGCCTTGGCTTTAACATGGGTTTTTCAATAATAGCATATTTAATTCCTCCATTTGTTTTTTTCTCCTGGAGCCTTGGCTCGGACTAAGCAGGAGAGGGCGGCGGTGGTCCTCATTTCACCGGCGTGGATCGCAGGATTTGTGTGCAGTCCTGGGGGACATGTCACATTTTCCACCTGGGACTTTCCGTGGAGGAAGGACCTTCTATGTTAGGGACCTTCTTTAAACGAAAATATTTTCCCTGAAGTTATATACTGGAAGATGGAAGCTTTACTTTGTGCAAGAGTAAATTAGTAATTGGACATTGAGACCATGATTCAGGCTCGTAAGCCTGTGTCTAGAAAGATTCACCATAAGACATGGCGTAAATATCTTTTCTTTTTCAAGATACGATGAGTCCACGGATTTCATCCTTACTTGTGGGATATCGCCTCCTGGTCAGCAGGAGGAGGCAAAGAGCACCACAGCAGAGCTGTTTAAATAGCTCTTCCCTTCCGTCCCAACCCAGTCATTCTCTTTGCCTGTGTTAGTTAGATAGGAGATGGCAAAGTGAGGTGTTAGTAAAGATTCTTCAATCAAGTGTTTATTATTTTTAAAGTGGTGCCACTGAGTGCTACTTTGTGCTAGGGTGTAGCCTAGACCAGATCAGTCTCTTCGGTAAAAAGAGAAGCATTTGGTGGCTTTAAAGCAATAGGGACTGGTGGGACACAATTCTCACTGCGCCTCCTATACATATTTGCTGCCCTAATACAGATAGCCTAAGCTCTTTTAACTCAGGCTGATGTTTGTCCACAGGGCTATGGGAGGGAGAGGACCTCTGAAAACCTGCTGGACGGCCATGCTGTCGCACAGCATTTCAGGTAAGTGCTAACTTTTTTTCTGGGGCAAGAAAACTCAGAATAAGTTGGAGCACTTTATTTTCTATACTCAGACCTCATGTGATAATAGGCTCTTTATAGGGTTTGCTGCAATATGTCTCCTAGCGTGCTAGGGGTTGCTTGGTCGGTATGGAAGGCACTGGGGCTAATTGTAACTCTCCATCTGGCGGTCCTTACTAATAACGGTAACCAACCGGGAGATTTCTTATGAGCTGTAATGCTCAAGCTCAGTGTGAGGGTAATTCCCTTTTTAATGTTTGTGTCAAGGGATTCGATGTACTGAAAGACTGAGGCTCTGTGTGGGGGTACTTTTATGTTGTTTACACGGACCATGCAGTATGGCTGCTCAGTTATTTCTCCCATAGCAATGATCGGCCGGGAGTTTACTATTGCAATGCTTGTCTAGGTACTGCGGTGTGGATGCCAATATGTGTAGTGTTTAGACTAAGTTGGTGTGTTAGATCCAGGGCGATCTTTATACTACCTAAAAGGTAGATTGCCCAGTTGTTGTTTATCCTGGTAACTGAAAAGATGGAGACCGGGAGATACATTTTCACACGCCCACGAGGGGCGGAGTTTGTTTGGCGCCAGTTTAGTTGCGCTTTCCTGCTTAGCCTTCCAGTTATCGGAAGGATCAGGGGATAAGCATATTTTTTTTCTTCTACATATTTCCGGTTATCGGAATGGTATTGTGTCAGTGTTTGCGCTTCAATGAAAGTGTTTCAGCCGAGTCACACCTTTGTATAGAAGGATTGTCTGGGGGTTTACTTTTATCTGCCTCTTGTTTTTGCCTAGGCACACAAATTTAAGTAAAGAAGTTGCTCTTTAAAAGATTATTGCAACTGCTCATTTCTTCCCTGGTTCATTTAAGTTGTAAAGAGATCTTTCATTAGGGGTTTCAAGGGCAAACATTGCCTAATTTTTCCCTCAAGTGTCCTACACATGCGCAGAAGTTGCTTAATCCCTTAACGACCGAGGACGTGCAGGGTACGTCCTCTAAAAAAAAAAGTCCCTTAACGATCAAGGACGAACCCTGCAAGTCCTCGTTTTGGAAAGCAGCTGGAAGTGATCCTGATCACTTCCAGCTGCTTTCCGGTTATTGCAGGATGCCTCGATATCGAGGCATCCTGCAATAACAAATTTTACCCCTCCGGTGCAGAGAGAGCCACTCTGTGGCCCTCTCTGCACAGGACATCGATGGCCACATTAGTTGGTGGGTGGGAGCTGAAGTGGGAGGCGGGTGGGTGGCCATCGATGAGGTCTAAGTGAGAGAGGGGGGCGGGGGCGTGCACGGGAGGAGGCGGGCAGGCGCGTGCACGGGGAGGGAGCGGTGGGAACCGCTACACTACAGAAAAATTGTTTTTGAAAGTGGGAGAAGGGGGGGGGGGTTAAATATATATAAAAAAATAAATCTAAGGGATCTGGGAGCGGGTGGGAGATTGGACTTGAGGGGGGGGGGAAGCTACACTACAGAAAAAAAGGGGAAAAAAATTAAAAATAAGCATTTTATTTGCAAACTGGGTACTGGCAGACAGCTGCCAGTACCCAAGATGGCCCCCAATAAGGCAGAGGGGGAGGGTTAGAGAGCTGTTTTGGGGGGGGGGATCAGGGAGGTTGGGGGCTAAGGGGGGGATCCTAAACAACAGCATATGTAAATATGCTAAAAAAAAAAAAAAAAAAAAGATATATATTTTTTTAGTACTGGCAGACTTTCTGCCAGTACTTAAGATGGCGGGGACAATTGTGGGGTGGGGGAGGGAAGAGAGCTCTTTGGGAGGGATCAGGGGGTCTGATGTGTGAGGTGGGAAGCTGAACTCTACACTAAAGCTAAAATTAACACTGCCAGCTCCCTACAAGCTACCTAATTAACCCCTTCACTGCTGGGCATAACTCACGTGTTGTGCGCAGTGGCATTTAGCGGCCTTCTAATTACTAAAAAGCAATACCAAAGCCATATATGTCTGCTATTTCTGAACAAAGGGGATCCCAGAGAACCATTTACAACCATTTGTGCCATAATTGCACAAGCTGTTTGTAAATAATTTCAGTGAGAAACCTAAAGTTTGTGAAAAAGTTGACTATTTTTTTTTTTAATTTGATCGCATTTGGCGGTGAAATGATGGCATGAAATATACCAAAAAGGGCCTAGATCAAAACTTGGGGTTGTCTACTACACTAAAGCTAAAATTAACCCTACAAGCTCCCTAATTAACCCCTGCACTGCTGAGCATAATACACATGTGGTGCGCAGCGGCATTTAGCGGCCTTCTAATTACCAAAAAGCAATGCCAAAGCCATATATGTCTGCTATTTCTGAACAAAGGGGATCCCAGAGAAGCATTTACAACCATTTGTGCCATAATTGCACAAAATGTTTGTAAATGATTTCAGTGAGAAACCTAAAATTGTGGAAAAATGTAAAGTTTTTTTTTTTTTTTTTTATCGTATTTGGCGGTGAAATGGTGGCATGAAATATACCAAAATGGGCCTAGATCAATACTTTGGGTTGTCTACTACACTAAAGCTAAAATTACCCCAAAAAGCTCCCTACATGCTCCCTAATTAACCCCTTCCCTGCTGGGCATAATACACGTGTGGTGCGCAGTGGCATTTAGCGGCCTTCTAATTACCAAAAAGCAACACCAAAGCCATATATGTCTGCTATTTCTGAACAAAGAGGATGCCACAGAAAAATTTACAAACAATTATGCCATAATTGCACAAGCTGCTTGTAAATAATTTCAGTGAGAAACCTAAAGTTTGTGAAAAAAATTGTGAAAAAGTGAACATTTTTTTTATTTGATCGCATTTGGCGGTGAAATGGTGGCATGAAATATATCAAAATGGGCCTAGATCAATACTTTGGGATGTCTTCTAAAAAAAAAATATATACATGTCAATGGATATTCAGGGATTCCTGAAAGATATCAGTGTCCCAATGTAACTAGCGCTAATTTTGAAAAAAAGTGGTTTGGAAATAGCAAAGTGCTATTTGTATTTATGGCCCTATAACTTGCAAAAAAAGAAAAGAACATGTAAACATTGGGTATTTCTAAACTCGGGACAAAATTTAGAAACTATTTAGCATGGGTGTTTTTTGGTGGTTGTAGATATGTAACAGATTTTGGGGGTCAAAGTTAGAAAAAGTGTTGTTTTTTTTTCCATTTTTTCCTCATATTTTATAAAAAAATTTATAGTAAATTATAAGATATGATGAAAATAATGGTATCTTTAGAAAGTCCATTTAATGGCGAGACAAATGATATATAATATGTGTGGGTACAGTAAATGAGTAAGAGGAAAATTACAGCTAAACACAAACACAGCAGAAATGTAAAAATAGCCCTGGTCCCAAACGGACAGAAAATGGAAAAGTGCTGTGGTCATTAAGGGGTTAAACAACACAAAGGATAATGTTACTTTAAAATGTAAAGAAACAGTAACGTTTTTGTGGTGTGTTTTTATTATAAATGCTCCTTCTACTGCTATAAATTGCTGTTCAGGAGTCCATTGACACTGGCCATTACATGCCAAAGACTTTTTCTGCCCCACATGCAGTGCTCTGCCGTTCCTTACAAAGGGAATTGTTGCTCTAGTCATTGCTTTTTTATTGTACATAGCAATGTCTGTTAATAGCAAGATTAACATGCTAATTGGATTGTTCCCGCAACAGAAATAAGAAGTTGCTTAAAAAATTTAAAGTGACAGTAACGTTTGTTTTTTGTATCAATTTTTATTAAAAAATTACCCTCTTTTTTTTCTGACCATTCTCTTATTGAGATTGACTATTTGGGGTATGTTGTCAATGGTCATTTTATGACACCAACCTATGGTCTCTACAAAGTGTTAGGGCCTACATGCAGTGTCCTGCGCTTACTCTCATACTACGTCCGGAGTTTTTTTCTATGCATGTCATGTATTTTATGCTTTTCCAATGTGGATGCTATCATTACTAGAGGAATTATTTTCAACTTTAGCACTATAGCGGTGTAATCTCTCCTAGTGCGGCCAGTGAGTTATTTGGAATGGAAAACGACTGCATTCTCTATATTTGAAGGGAGGTCTCCCATAACCGATTTAGCTGGGGAGACTGGGCAAACATTGCCTAGGGTGAAAGGAGTAGTTTTTCAGCTTGGCTAAGAGAACTACTATATCCTTAGAAGAAATTTAGATTTTTCAAAGGTCCTATGGACGTAAGTTGGAAAAGGGATGTACACCAGGGCTTACAAAGGTATCCAGCTGTGTATTTTACTGCCATAGTTGGTGCAACGACATATTGGTTTGCTGCGTTGTCTGATGCTATTAAGTCAGAAACTTCCTTGGACAAAATCCAGGATAAGATAATGGACTTTCAATTTGAACCACTTCCTTTATTTCAAATTCTTGCCGTAGGGGTATCGACATGAGAGCGTAGCTTTCAGTTTTCTCTGTCCCAGCTCTTTGTGCTTTATGGTTAGAGCTTTGATATTCAGATCAAGGACAGCGTGAAGACTTTCAGTTTTCTTTCAGGCTTGGGTTCGAATTGTTCAGAATCCATGGACAATGGAAATAGTGTTTCAGGGACTCCAAGTGGACAGTTTTCTGCCTTTGGGATTCTCTGCATAAAAAATAAATAAATAAGGGAGGGCGTTTTTTCTTTGGGTAAGCCACCTCTCTTCCTTGAGTGTCATTTGTCCTGTTCCAATATTGGAACAGGGATGGGTTTTTTATTCAAATCTGTTTGTAGTTCCCTAAAAGGAGGGTACCTTCAGACCTACCTTAGAACTCAGGAGTCTGAACACGTTTTTTTCAGAGTTCCATCTTTCAAGATGGAAACTATTCATACCATCCTTCTATTGATTTAGGAGGGTCAGATTATGACGAAAATGGATCTATAGGATGCATTTCTTAATGTTCCTATTCACTGAGATCACAAGTTTTTGAGTTCTTACCTTTATGGACAAACGCTTTCAGTGCATAATCTTTCCTTTCGGTCTGGCCACGGCACCCAGAATTTCCAAGAGGTTCTGGGGTCTCTGCTGGTGGTTTTGAGACCACGGGACGTTGCGGTGGCGCCTTATCTGGATGATATTCTAATTTCGGTGTTATCTTCGGCAACAGGGTTCCGTTACGACATTGTGCTATCTTTCCTGAGAACTTAGGGGTGGAAAGCGAATCTGGAAAAGAGTTCCTTAATTCCGTAGACAATTCTTGAGGGACTCTAATCATCTCTTTATCCATGTGAATTTTTCTGGCAGAGGTCAGAAAATCAAAGATTCTGGAATAAATGTCGAGCCCTTCAGTCCTCTCTTAAGCCATCAGTGGCTCAGTGCATGGAGGTAATTGGATTGCTGGTGGTAGCAATGGGCGTTGTACCGTTTGCGCGTTTTTGTCTCAGGCCTCTGCAGCTCACATGCTTAGGCAGTGGAATGGAGATCATACAGATTCATCTTGAATATCCATAGATCGGGAGATGAGGGAATTTCTTTTATGGTGGTTGTCGCTGGCTCATCTATCTCAGGGGACATGCTTTCGCAGACCTTCATGGGAGTTTGTGACAACGGATGCCAGCCTTTTGGAATGGGGAGCAGTCTGGAACTCCTTAATAACTTAGGGAGTTTGGACTCAGAGTCTCTCTTTCCCATCCACTTCCTGGTGTTGAGAGTGTTAGTCAATGTGCTTCAGGCCTGACCTCGACTAAATTCTTCAGATTCCACTCGGACAACAGAACGACAGTGATTTCCATCAGTCATCAGGAAGGAATTAGGAGTTCCTTAGCGATGAACGAAGTAGGCAGGATAATTAGTGGGCGGAGAATCTCTCCTGCCATCTGTTGGTGATCTACCTCCCAGGGATAGAAAACTGGGAGACAGATTTTCTGAGCAGGCAGACCTTTTATCCGGGGGAGTGGGGACTCCACCCAGATATGTTTTTTCTCAGATGGGGTCGGCCGGTGTTAGACATTAGGGCGTCTTGTCAGGATGCCAAGCTTCCGAGATACAGGTTCAGTTCTAGGGATCCCAAGCCGAGCTGATAGCTGCATTGGCAGTTCCATGGTCCTTCAGCCTAGCTTATATATTTCCCCCGTTGAGCTCCTTCCGCGGGTTTTTGTTCGAGCCAAACAGGAGAGGTCGTCAGTGTTACTCATTGTTCTTGCATGTAGTAGCCTGATGGTTAGCTTAGCTGTCTAGCAAGCAGAAGGTTTGCAGTTTGAAACCAGCTGCAGCTATTTGCACCTTGAAGGTGTGCTAGTAAGCTGTTTAATGACCTAGCAGGTTTTGGTATGCCGGCTAGGGGGACATGTAATTTCTGCCATTTTGGTAACTTCTATTTAGGAAGGTCCTTCTCATGTAGGGTTCCTTCCAACACCCGAATCTAGTTTCTCTGCAGCTGACTGCTTGGAGATTGGACGCTTACTTTTTCCTAGCGAGGTCTTTTCTGATTCGGTTGCAGGCACGTCAGCCTGTTACTAGGTGAATTTTCCAAAAGATATGGTGTAAATGTCTTCTTGGTGTGAATCCAAGGACTACTCATGGAGTAGGCTTCGGTTTCCCAGGATTTGGGCTTTTCTCCAGAAAGAGTTGGAGAAAGGTTTATCAGCAAGTTCTCTGCTTTATCTATTTTGTTACATAAGCGTTTGGCAGATGTTTCAGTTGTGCAATTTTTTTGTCAGGCTCTGACTAAAATCAGACCTGTGTTTAGACTACTTGATCCTCCTTGGAGTATGAATTAAGTTATTATCTCAGAGAGTTTTATTTTTGGTTGCTATTTCTTCTATTCGAAGAGTATCTGAGATTTCGGCTTTACAATATACTCCCCTTACCTTATTTTTCATTCGGATAAGGTGGTGTTACGTACTAAACCTGGGATTCTTCCTATGGTTGTTTCAAACGTGACTATTGTCGTTCCTTAGTTGTGTCCTAGTCCTTCTCGGGAGGACCGTCTGTTACACTATTTTGATTTAATTTATTCTTTAAAGTTCTGCCTATAAGCGACTATGGATTTTCGACAATCGTCTTATTTGTTATTTTTTCAAGGTAACATAGAGGTCGGAAGGCTACGGCTTCCTCTTTTTCTTTTTGGCTGGAGAGTATCCTCCATTTTGCATATGAGACTGCTGGACAGCAGCCTCCTGAAAGAAGTATGACTCCTTTCCCTAGGGCCGTTGTTCCCTCATAGGCATTCAAAAATTATGCTTTTTCTTCACCCTTTTTCTAAATTTTATACTTTTGATACTTTTGCCTCAGCTGAGGCTGTTTTTTGGGAGAAAGGTTTTTCTAGCAGTGGTGCCTTCCGTTTAGGTTCCCTGTCTTGTCCCTCCCATTTCATCCGTGTACTATAGCTTTGGTATTGTATCCCACAAGTAAGGATGAAATCCGTGGACTCATCGTATCTTGAAAAAGAAAAGGAAATTTATGCTTACCTGATAAATTGATTTCTTTTTCGATACGATGAGTCCATGGCCCGCCCTGTTCTGAGACAGGTTATTAAATTTTTGTTAAACTTCAGTGTCAGGTTAGGTAATGTCCAGAAGAAGACCCAAATGCTAGGACGAACTTAAACAACACCCTTGCACTCTGAGTTTAATCCAGGACGTGACCCCACAACAACTTCTATAAAACAAGGTACTCACGATATGGAGCAGTGTTGGTCTGAGTCCTCTGGGAAGAGTAATGGAATACTTGATATCATCCGGATAAACTTCAGAATAAGGAACTGAATTCAGGCAGAACAGGAATAGTCCTCCACAGTACCAAGGTTGCAGGGTAAGACAACTTATTCTCAGACAGAAGGAGGGTAAAACAATAAACAGTTAATAATGCTGGAGTTGGTAACTTGAAATCAGGCAATTTGAGGGTTAAGCACAGCGTAGTCAGTAATGCTGAGTCTGGCAACAGGTAATCAGACAGTTTGAGGGTTAATCACCAGCGTGGTCAATAATGCAGAGTTTGGCAACTGGTTATCAGGCAGTCTGAGGGTTAAACACAGCGTGGTCAATGATGCAGAGTTTGGCAACAGTTTATCAGGCATTTTGAGGGTTAAACACAGCGTAGTCAGTAATGCAGAGTTAGGCAACAGGTTATCAGGCAGTTTGAGGGTTAAACACAGCATAGTCAGTAATGCAGAGTTTGGCAACAGGTTATCCAGGAAATGGTTCAGGAACCAAGAGTATGCTGACAAAGAAATTGAGTACTCACAGGAGCCACAAAGTGTAACAAACAAACGGGCACCGAAGGAACAGGAAGCCCGGAATAAGTAGTCTAGTCCTGACGTCAGCTGGAGGGGATGGCTAAACCGAGCAAGACGTTGCCAGGCAACCAAGCACGCAAGGAGAACCGCCGGAGCTTCCCGGCGGCCAATCGTGACAGTGCCCCCTCCTCAAGGACCCCTCCAGGGGACTCGACCAGGCCTGGCAGGGTATTTCGTGTGGAAAGACTTGACAAGATCAGGAGCATGAACATGAGATGCTGGTTCCCAAGATCGTTCAGCGATAGGGTAACCCTTCCAATGGACCAGGTAATACAACAGATTGCCCCGTAGCTTGGAATCCAGAATCTGACTGACCTCGAACTCTGAAGTACCCTCCACGGAAAGTGGAGGAGGTGGTTTACTCTTGATGGAGTACCGGTTGTAGATGACTGGCTTGAGTAGGGATACATGAAACACAGGATGGATCTTGAGGGTCTTGGGTAAGGCCAGGTGGTATGCTGAAGATTAGAACAAACTTTGGTAACAATTTGAAAAGGACCTATGTACTTAGGACCCAACTTAGTACAAGGTTGTTTTAGACGTATGAATCTTGTGGATAAAAATTCCCTGTCTCCAGTACGAAGTAAAGGAGCCTTACACCTTCTACAATCAGCATATTTCTTGTGTTTTATGGAAGAGAGTACATTTTGACGAATAAGTTGCCAATGGTTACTGAGATTTTTCACAATGCGATCTGCTCCAGGAACTTCAGTAGAACTGGTAATCATAGGAAAAGTTCTAGGTTCAAAACCATAAGCTGCCTTGAAGGGTGAGGTCTGTAAGGAGGAATTGTAGCGTTAGTTGTGAGCTAATTCCGCTAAAGGCAACAACTGAGACCAGTTGGAGTGGTGATGGTTTACATAATGTCTGAGAAAAGATTCCAAGGACTGATTAACACGCTCGGTCTATCCGTTGGATTGAGGATGATGTGCAGTAGAAAGAGAGATGTTGATTCCGAAGTGCTTACAAAAGGACCTCCAAAATTTGGAAACAAACTGAACTCCACGATCAGAGACAATGTCAGAGGGAAATCCATGTAATCGAGATATATGCAGAACAAAAAGTTCAGACAGTTTTCGAGCCAAAGGCAAACCTGGAAGAGGTATGAAATGAGCAGACTTGGAGAATCGATCCACCACTACCCAAATGGTCGTATTTTCAGCAGAAACAGGAAGATCCGTAACAAAGTCCATGGATAAGTGGGACTAAGGGTAATGAGAAACAGGAAGAGGGTGTAACAAACCAAACGGTCGATTAGAAGATTGTTTGTTCGAAGCACAAGAGCTACAAGCAGCAATGTAATCCTTAACATCCCTCCTCATGGTGGACCACCAAACATGCTGCTTCAATTTCCACAATGTATTGGTTACTCCAGGATGACCTGCAGATATGTTGTTGTGAGCCCAACGTAAAAGCTTAAGACGTAATCCTCTGGGTACATACAGGATACCAGAAGGAAGTTTGTAAGAAGATGGTACCCGGTCTTGAGCAGAACGTAAAGCCTATACTGGAAAAGAGGATACTTGAGCCAAAACTCTGACTGGACGTAGTATGGGTTCAGAATCCAACGGAGTAGACTCAGAAGATTGAAATTGTCTGGATAACGCATCTGCCTTGGAATTTTTGGAACCAGGAACATAGGAAAGTACAAAATTAAACCTGGAGAAGAACAAGGCCCACCGAGCCTGATGTGGATTGAGGCGTTTAGCTGTATGGAGGTATAGAAGATTTTTGTGGTCTATCAGAATGAAAAATGGTTGACTTGTACCCTCCAACCAATGTCTCCACTCATCCAAAGCTAGTTTTATAGCCAATAGTTCTTTATTGCCCATATCATAGTTTAACTCTGCAGGATTGAATTTTTTAGAAAAGAACGCCACCGGATGTATCTTGCTGGTAGATGGATTACGTTGGGAGAGAACAGCTCCAGCAGCAATGGAGGAAGCATCTACCTCTAAGATAAACTGGAGATCAGGAATTGGATGACTGAGGAAAGGTGCAGAAGAAAATGCTGATTTCAGCGTTTCAAAAGCCTGTACTGCCGAAGTAGACCAGTTCTTACAATCTTGTCCTTTCTTAGTAAGAAAAGTGAGAGGAGACGTGATGTCAGCAAAGTTCTTTATAAACTTTCTATAGTAGTTGGCAAAGCCAAGAAATCTCTGCAGGGATTTGAGAGTGGTTGGTCTGGGCCAGTCCTTGATAGCCGAAAGTTTAACAGGATCCATCTCAAAACCAGATTCTGAAATAATATAACCCAAAAAGGGAATGGAACTCTGATGGAAAGAGCATTTCTCTAATTTAGCAAAAAGGGAGTTATCACGTAATCTTTGAAGCACAAGTTTTACATGGTGTTCATGTTCCTGTAATGTTCTGGAATAGATCAGAATGTCATCGAGATAAATGATAACAAATTGATTTAGATAATCTCTGAAGATCTCCTTAACAAAGTGCTGAAATACTGCGGGTGCATTGCACAATCCAAAAGGCATTACAAGATACTCGTAGTGACCAAATCTTGTGGGGTTTTTCTTCATTGGGAAAAAAGATGGAGGTCTTAGTCCCTGTATTGATTATCGGGCTTTGAATCAGATTACTGTCAAAAATAGTTACCCTCTTCCGCTCATCCCTGAGCTATTTGATTGTCTCCAAGGTGCTTCTATTTTCTCCAAGTTGGATCTCCGTGGGGCCTACAATTTGGTCAGAATTCGTAAGGGAGACGGGCTTTGAATCAGATTACTGTCAAAAACAGTTACCCTCTTCCGCTCATCCCTGAGCTATTTGATCGTCTCCAAGGTGCTTCTATTTTCTCCAAGTTGGATTTCCGTGGAGCCTACAATTTGGTCAGAATTCGTAAGGGAGACGAATGGAAGACTCACTATCATGCCTTTTGTGATGTGTTTTCTAAAAAGGAGGCTGAGACGTTACCTACTCACCGGCTTCCATTCGTCTCCCTTACGAATTCTGACCAAATTGTAGGTCCCACGGAGATCCAACTTGGAGAAAATAGAAGCACCTTGGAGACGATCAAATAGCTCAGGGATGAGCGGAAGAAGGTAACTGTTTTTGACAGTAATCTGATTCAAAGCCCGATAATCAATACAGGGACTAAGACCTCCATCTTTTTTCCCAATGAAGAAAAACCCCACACCCACAGGTGAAGAGGAAGGACGAATAAATCCTCTGGCTAAGTTGTCCTTGATGTATTCTTCAAGAGAGACATTTTCTTGACAAGAGAGAGAATAGGTCCTTCCCTTAGGAAAAGGAGCCCCAGAATACAATTCGATAGGACAGTCAAATATCCGGTGAGGAGGTAACGTCTCAGCCTCCTTTTTAGAAAACACATCCCAAAAGGCATGATAGTGAGTCTTCATTCGTCTCCCTTACGAATTCTGACCAAATTGTAGGCCCCACGGAGATCCAACTTGGAGAAAATAGAAGCACCTTGGAGACGATCAAATAGCTCAGGGATGAGCGGAAGAGGGTAACTGTTTTTGACAGTAATCTGATTCAAAGCCCGATAATCAATACAGGGACTAAGACCTCCATATTTTTCCCCAATAAGGAAAAACCCCACACCCACAGGTGAAGAGGAAGGACGAATAAATCCTCTGGCTAAGTTGTTCTTAATGTATTCTTCAAGAGAGACATTTTCTTGACGAGAGAGAGGATAGGTCCTTCCCTTAGGAAGAGGTGCCCCAGAATAAAATTCGATAAGACAGTCAAATATCCGGTGAGGAGGTAACGTCTCAGCCCCCTTTTTAGAAAACGCATCACAAAAGGCATGATAGTGAGTAGGCAACGAATCAGGAACTTCCACCATAAACACAACAGGACAGGATCGTTTAGAGGGATTTTGCAGGCACTGCTTAAAACAGGTAGTTCCCCAGGAAATAAGTTCTCCTTTAGACCATGAGAATACTGGATCATGAAGCTGCAACCAAGGTAACCCCAAAATCAACGGTATGTGGGGGTAAGAGATGACATCAAAACGAATAATTTCAGTGTGGAGTATGCCCACAGATAAAAGAAGTGGAATAGTAGAATGTTGAATGATTCCAGAACCCAGAGGTTGTCCACTAACAGTAGTTACCTTGATTAATTGTTTCTTGGCTAGAAGAGGAATCCTGAGAGAATCAACAAAACTTGAATCAATGAAAACTCCAGCAGCTCCAGAGTCAATGAGAGCTTGAAACTTGGTATTTCCAAAAGTGATGGTTACAGGAACAAAGAGTTTAGAATTGAGGGATGAAAAGGGATTATGGCTTAACTCTGTCCCTCTATCAATAGTTAAGCCTTGGCTTTTACTGGCTGGATTGGACAGTCCTTTAGTAAATGTCCTTTGGTACCACAATACAGACATAACCCAAGAGTACGCCTTCTATGGCGTTCAGCTTCTGTTAACTTAATAGCTCCTACTTCCATGGGTTCTACAGACTGCGATGAATGGGAGTTATTATTAGAAAGACTTGGGGTTTGAATAGGAGGACAATAAGTAGACCTAGAAAAGGATCTCCGATTCCTATCTCTCTCCTGAAGACGTTCAGTATGCCGGGCGTCGAGATTCATACATAAATTGATAAGATCCTCCAAAGAGTCGGGAAGCTCCCGAAATACAAGATCATCCTTTAGGCGTTCGCAAAGTCCTTTGCAAAAGGCTGCCCGTAAGGCTCCATGGTTCCAATCAGTTTCTGCGTCTAAAGTCCTGAATTCAATAGCGTATTGAGCTACTGAAAGGGATCCCTGTCTCAAATCCAACAATCCTGCCTCAGCAGCTGCAGACCTCCCAGGCTTGTCAAAAACAGAAGAAAACATAGACACAAATAATTCCACATCCTGAAGAAGAGGATCGTCTTTCTCCAAAAGAGGAGACACCCAAGCTAGAGCCTTACCCTTCATGAGGGATATAATAAAGGTGATTTTGGAAGTAGAATTGACAAATACTTGAGGATTGTTTCTGAAGTGTAAATGACACTGATTAAGGAATCCACTGCATTCTTCCGGATTTCCGTCATATTTATCTGGAAGAGGGATTCTAGGTATATACTGTCCGACTGGCTGAGGCGGGTTATAAACGGCATTGGAACTAGCAGCAGCTGCAGCAGTAGTAGCCATAGCTTGAGAAGGAGCAGAGAGGTTATGTAGCAGAGCAGTAATCTGGTCAAGCCTGGAATCCAAAGATTGCAAATGAGCAGAATGATTTCCTAGAAGTTGCCCTTGTAGACCCACAGCCCTGGATAACTTATCGGGGTCCATAATGTGGCCCGTTTGTAATGTCAGGTTAGGTAATGTCCAGAAGAAGACCCAAATGCAAGGGCGAAGTTAAACAACACCCATGGACTCTGAGTTTAATCCAGGACGTGACCTCACGACAACTTCTATAAAACAAGGTACTCACGATATGGAGCAGTGTTGGTCTGAGTCATCTGGGAAGAGTAATGGAATACTTGATATCAACCGAATAAACTTCAGAATAAGGAACTGAATTCAGGCAGTACAGGAATAGTCCTCCACAGTACCAAGGTTGCAGGGTAAGACAACTTATTCTCAGACAGAAGGAGGGTAAAACAATAAACAGTTAATAATGCTGGAGTTGGTAACTTGAAATCAGGCAATTTGAGGGTTAAGCACAGCGTAGTCAGTAATGCTGAGTCTGGCAACACGTAATCAGACAATTTGAGGGTTAATCACCAGCGTGGTCAATAATGCAGAGTTTGGCAACTTGTTATCAGGCAGTCAGGGTTAAACACAGCGTGGTCAATGATGCAGAGTTTGGCAACAGTTTATCAGGCATTTTGAGGGTTAAACACAGCGTAGTCAGTAATGCAGAGTTAGGCAACAGGTTATCAGGCAGTTTGAGGGTTAAACACAGCGTAGTCAGTAATGCAGAGTTTGGCAACAGGCTATCAGGCAGTTTGAGGGTTAAACACAGCATAGTCAGTAATGCAGAGTTCGGCAACAGGATATCCAGGAAAAGGTTCAGGAACCAAGAGTATGCTGACAAAGAAATTGAGTACTCACAGGAGCCACAAAATGTAACAAACAAACGGGCACCAAAGGAACAGGAAGCCCGGAATAAGTAGCCTAGTACTGACGTCAGCTGGAGGGGACGGCTAAACCGAGCGAGACGTTGCCAGGCAACCAAGCACGAAAGGAGAACCGCCGGAGCTTCCCAGCGGCCGATCCTGACATTCAGACACCTCTGCACCTTGGCTTTTCCTTTCTCTTCCTAACTTCGGTTGAATGACTGGCAAGGGAGGAGCTATTTATACAGCTCTGCTGTGGTGCTCTTTGCCTCCTCCTGCTGACTAGGAGGCGATATCCCACAAGTAAGGATGAAATCCGTGGACTCATCGTATCGAAAAAAGAAATACATTTATCAGGTAAGCATAAATTTCCTTTTTTGGTGTGAATCCAAGGGCTACTCATGGAGTAGAGTTAGGATTACCAGAATTTTGTCTTTTTTCCAAGAAGAATTGGAGAAGGGTTTATCGGCAAGTTCTCTAAAGGGTCAGATCTCTGCCTTATCTTTTTTGTTACACAAGCGTCTGGCGGATGTCAGAGATGTTCAATCCTTTTGTCAGGCTTTGGTTGGAATCAGGCCTGTGTTTAAACCAATTGCTCCGCCATGGAGTTTGAATTTAGTTTTTAAAGTTTTTCAAGGGGCTCCATTTGAGCATATGCATTCCTTAGATATTAAGCCATTTCTTCAGCTCGAAGAGTGTCTGAGCTTTCGGCATTGCAATACAATTCACCTTCCCTTATTTTTCATTTGTATAAGGTAGTTTTACGTACTAAACTAGGGTTCCTTCCTAAGGTTGTTTCAAACAGGAACATTCATCAGGAGATTGTTATTCCTTCCTTGTGTCCTAATCCTTATTCTCAAAAAGAACGTCTGTTGCACAATTTGGACATGGTCCGTGCTCTAAAATTTTATTTACAAGCGACTAAAGGCTTTCGTCAGTCTTCATTGTTTGTCGTTTTCTCTAGAAAACGTGAAGGTCAGAAAGCTACGGCTACCTCTCTTTCTTTTTTGGCTGAAGAGTATCATCTGTTTTGCATGTGAGACTGCTGGAAAGCAGCCTCCTGACAAACTTACGGCTCATTCCACTAGGGCTGTTGCTTCCTCATGGGCATTCATAAATGAAGCTTATGTAGAACAGATTTGCAAGACTGCAATTTGGTCTTCTTTTCACACTTTTTCAAAATTTTACAAATTTGATACTTTTGCCTCGGTGGAGGCTGTTTTTGGGAGAAGGGTTCTTCAAGTGGTGCCTTCCGTTTAGGTTTCCTGTCTTGTCCCTCCCTTATCATCCGTGTACTCTTTTGTCCCTCCCTTATCATCCGTGTACTCTAGCTTTGGTATTGTATCCCACAAGTAAGGATGAAATCCGTGGACTCATCGTGTCTTTAAAAAGAAAAGAAAATTTATGCTTACCTGATAAATTTGTTTCTTTTAGACACAATGAGTCCACGGCCCGCCCTGTTCTCTGAGACAGGTTCATTTTTGTGAACTTCAGACACCTCTGCACCTTGTTTTTTCCTTTCTCTTCCTAACTTCGGTCGAATGACTGGAGTGGTGTCAGGGTGCCAGGAATCAGACTGAGACGAGAAGTGCAAAAATAATCACACCTTTATTCATAGCAAAAAATAATAAAAAGTCCACAAGTCAAATAACAAGCCAGGAGTCAAAACCAGAGCTGGTAGTCAGATGAGCCGAGTCAGGAGCCAAAGCGAATAGTCAGACGAGCCGGAATCAGGAACAAGGAAAACAGCAGAGTCAGGGTCAGGAACAAGCCAGGGATCAGGAACCAGGAAGGACGTCAGGCAGCCAGGTAATACACAGGAACTCTCACAAACAGGTCTGAGACAACGCAAAGGCAAAGCATACTGAACAGAGGCCCTTTAAATAATAAGTGATGACATCACAATTCTGAGACTGCATCCTGTCTCACATGGATCATGCACACCAGTCTGGCCATAAAAGGAAGTGTAGGAAATGAGCAGCATCCCCCACAATGCACCATAGTCAGGAAGAGAGGTGAGTAAAATGGCTGCCAGCAGCACATGGCAAACAACAGGGGAAAAACCCTGACAAGTGGGAGGGAAGGGAGGAGCTATATATAGCAGCTCTGTTGTGGTGCTCTTTGCCTTCTCCTGCTGACCAGGAGGTGAATATCCCACAAGTAAGAATGAAATCTGTGGACTCCGTGTCTAAAAAGAAACAAATTTATCAGGTAAGCATACATTTTCTTTTCCTGTGTATGGGAATTTATGTTTTGGGCAGCATTTTTAAGCAGGCACTTCAAATGTGGAATTTAATTTTTATTGAACACATAAGGGGTTAATGTTTAGCACTAGATTCGGGTCGGGCTGGACGTTTCAGATGAATTCTTATCCCTGATTGTATATCTGTTTATTTTGACAGAATTGGTTACGACATGTAAGGGGACTTGTAAACAGAATGGTATTCAGTTACTTAAAAGATTTAACGTAGAGATTGGATCGCATGCTTTGAATCCTGTGGCGCAGTTGTATTTTCTTTTGCGCTCATGTGACTCTCCGCTCTTCAGCCTTCATTTTCATAGCGGCTTGAAGAGTGGAGTGGTGTGTTGCTGGGAGCTGCTTCTAAAAGTGATAAAAAAATTCCGACTAGGATGGCAGACGGATAGACTTGTCTCTCAGCCCTTCCTTTGCTTTGAATCGGGTTACTAGTGGGAGCTCCTGGTTCTGGTGTAGTGAGTTGCCTCAGTTAGTCTGAGGATATAGAGGTAGCATTTTTTCATCTGATCCAATAGTACTGCAAGGGTATATTACTATAATTTACTCTTTCTGCTCATTATTTATAATTTGTCTAATTCTGTGGGAATTATCACATTCAATACTCTTGCTACAATGGACTCAGAACAAAATATAGCAGCTAATTTTGTAAAATGTTTACTTTGTTTGGAGGCTCAGATAGTGCCTCCTGTGCAATTTTGTTCCACATGTTTGGATAAAACTTTACAGTTTAAAGACAAAATGCCCCCTCCTGAGTCTGTGTCTCAGGATAATGTTGTCTATGCTATGCCTCATCTTTCTCCTCAAACGTCCCATACTGTTTCACATGAATAGTCCTGTGGTTCCTCTCAGCTTCCTCCTGGGGGTGTTTATTTACCAGGGGATTTTCCTGCGCAGATAACATCTGCTGTTTCAGCAGCCTTATCAACCTTTCTGGTTGCTGGTAAGCGCAAGAGGAAATCCAAAAATATTAATGTTAATAATGGTTTTGACTCCGCTAAGGCTGCGTTAGTCAGTATTTCTCAGTTATCTGATGAGGATGATACACCTCAGTGGCTTCTGAGGGCGAGTTATCAGATTCTGATACTGTAGTGACCAATTCTGCAGATTCAGAGGAGATTAATTTCAGATTTAAGTTAGAACACCTCTGAGTACTTTTAAAGGAGGTTCTTGCTACTTTGGAAGAATCCGACTCGTCTGTCGTGGAGAATCCAAAGAGGTCTAGTAAACTTAACAGGGTATATGATGTACCCTCATCTGTGGAAGTGTTTCCAGTTCCAGACCATATGACAGATATCATAGCTCAGGAATGGGATAAACCAGCGATTCTTTTTTCCCCGTCCCCTGTTTTTAAAAAGATGTTTCCTGTTGCTGATTCTATACGTGACTCATAGTGCACAGTGCCCAAGGTAGAGGGAGCTATCTCTACTCTTGACAAGAGAACTACTATTCCTATTGAAGATAGTTGTTCTTTCAAGGATCCCATGGATACGAAGCTTGAGTTTTTTTTGCAGAAAATGTACATTCATCAGGGATTATAGTGGCAGCCTGTCGCTAGTATTGTTACAGTTGTGGGGGCAGCATCTTATTGGTGCAATGACTTATCTAATCTAATCTCAGAGGAGACTACTATAGAGGAGATCCAAGACAGGATCTAGGCTCTTAAGCTGGCCGATACCTTTATTTGTGATGCCAACATGCAAGTTCTTGGACTGGGAGCTAAGATTTCCGGTTTTACTGTTTTAGCTCACAGAGCTCTGTGGTTAAAATCTTGGTCTGCAGATGTCACATCCAAGTCCAAGCTTTTGTCTTTGCCTTTGCCTTATAAGGGCAAAACATTGTTTGGTCCAGGTCTGGCTGAAATAATTTCTGAAATTACAGGTGGAAAGGGATCTTTCCTACCTCAGGATAAAAAGAATAGACCTAAGGGTCGCCAGAATTCTAATTTTCGTTCCTTTCGTAACTTTAAGGGACAAAAGTCTTCCACCTCCTCTTCCAAGGCGGAACAATCCAAGTCTTCTTGGAGGTCCAGTCAGCCTTAGAATAAAGGAAAGCAATCCAAGAAGCCTTCTGCTGATTAAAAATCAACATGAAGGGACCACCCCCGATCATGTGTTGCATCATGTGGGGGACAGGCTCTCTTTTTTTCGGCAGGCTTTGATACGTGATGTTCTGGATCCTTGGGCCGTAGACATAGTGTCCCATGGTTACAGAATTGGATTCAAATATGGTCCTCCCAGTGGCAGATTCCACCTGTCAAGGTTATCTGTGGATCAGATAAAGAGAGAACCTTCTTTAACTGCGTAAAGAACCTATCCTCAATGGGAGTGATTGTTCCATTTCCCTAGATGAACAGGGTCTAGGATTCTATTCAAATCTATTTGTAGTTCCCAAAAAAGGCACTTTCCGTCCCATCCTGGACCTAAAGTGTCTCAACCAATTCCTCAGGGTTCTGTCCTTCAAAATGGAGACCATCCGTTCCATTCTTCCTTTGGTACAAGAGGGTCAGTTCATGACGACCATAGATCTGAAGGACGTATCTTCATGTTCCCATTCACCAGAATCATTACCAGTATCTGATGTTTGCCTTTCTGGACAAACATTTCCAGTTTGTTGCCAAGAGTGGCCATATATATATAAGGGTCCAAGAGTGGCCCTATATATTCTATTTCTACTGCATGTCCCCTATCAAGCTCCCCTATTGGTAGCAGTTAAAGGTCCAGGCCCAAGAGGGGCCATTGTTTTCCTTATGGGGAATCTATACTTATGACATGTCAATTGAAAAGAGGTTAACTGGATTATATCATAATGAAGAAAAAAAATATAAAAGAAGGTTCATCACTTGAGACCTAAGAGTGGTCTCTCTACCTATTCTACCGTCTATAGATTTGCCTTCTACCTACTGTAAGGGGGTCCAAGAGTTGCCTTATATATCAGGAGGTATACAGTTCATATGGGCAAGTTATATTTCTATGTATATTCTTAAAATATCTCATATAGACTTGTATTATACTTTTTATTTTCTTATTAGTTATATGTTTTGTAACAAACTTTTTGTGGATCCTCTAATGACACAGTCTGTATGTATGCCCTGATTTAAACCTTAGTAAAAATATAAAAAAAAAAATACTATCTTGGAAGGTTTTGTTTCTTATTGGTATTTCTTCTGCTCGCAGAGTTTCAGAACTTTTGGCTTTGCAGTGTGATTCCCCTTACCTTATTTTTCATGCTGATAAGGAGGTCCTCCGTACTAAGCTGGGGTTTCTCCCTAAGGTAGTGTCGGATCTCAATATTAATCAGGCAATTGTTGTTCCTTCTTTTTGTCCCAATCATTCTTCACAGAAGGAACGTCTTTTGCATAACTTGGGTGCATGCTCTAAAATTTTACCTTTAAGCAACTAAATTTTTTTTGCAGACTTCTGCCCTGTTCGTTATTTTCTCTGGTAAGCGTAGGGGTCAGAAGGCCACTTCTACCACTCTGTCTCTCTGGTTGAGAAGTGTTATCCGTTTAGCTTATGAGACAGCTGGATTACAGCCTCCTGAGAGAATTACGGCTCATTCTACTAGAGCTGTCTCCTCTTCCTGTGCTTTAAAAAATTAAGCTTCTGTGAAACAAATTTGCAAGGCCCTACATGGTCTTCTATATATAATTTTTCTAAATTCTACAAATTTGATACTTTTGCTTCGGCTGAGGCTTCCTTTGGGACAAAGGTTCTTCAAGCGGTGGTGCCTTCGGTTTAGGTCCGACTGTCTTGTTCTCCCTCCCTTTCATTCTGTGTCCTCTAGCTTGGGTACTAGTACCCATTAGTAATTGGAATGAATCGTGGGCTCTCCATGCCATATGAAAGAAAACAAAATGTATGCTTACCTGATAGATTTATTTATTTCCAGGCATGGAGAGTCCATGAGCCGCCCTTGTTTAAATTCAGAAGACAGTTTTTTTTTACGAACCTCAGGCACCTCTATACTTTTGTGTTATCTTCTTTTTCCGTTCCCTTCGGCCGAATGACTGAGGGTTATGGCCCATGGGTAAGGGAAGTGACACTTAACAGCTCTGCTAGGGGGCTCTTTGCCTCCTCCTGCTGGCCGGGAGTGAATATCCCACTAGAAATTGCAATGAATCATGGACTCTCCATGCCTGGAAATAAATACATTTATCAGTTAAGCATAAATTTTGTTTTTCAGGAAGTTCCATTAAAGGCCAAATTTCAGCCCTTTCACTCTTGTATCACAAGAAGATCTCAAGAATTCCTGACATTTAAGCATTTGTTCAAGTTTTGGTCAGAATAAAACTGACTGTCAGGCCTGCTTCCCCTCAGTGGAACTGTAACCTGGTTTTGAGGGTTCAGGCTCAGCTGTTTGAAACTATGTTTGAAACTAGTCTGGCCATTCAACTGTTTTGAAAGGTTCTCTTTCTCTTGGCTATTTCCTTGGCCAAATTTGTAATTCCCCCTACCTGATTTTTTTTTGTTTTATCAGAATAAAGCAGTTTTAAGATCAAACTTTTTTTCTAAGGTTGTTTCTTCTGAAAACATCAATCAGAAAATTGTAGTCTCATTTCTCTGTCCAGTGTCAAAAACGTTAAAGATAGATTAATTCATAACATGGATGTAGTAAGGTCCATGACTAAAGAATTCAGAAATTATTATTCCTTGTTTATCTATTTTTCAGGTCCCCTGCAAGGGACAGTAAGCTACTGCAATCACCTTGGCAGCTTGGCTTAAAGCTTTGATTCTCCAAGCATACCCAGTAGCTGGGAAGTTTCCTCCTGAAAAATTACTGCCCATTCTACCAAATAGTCACCATCTCTTAGGCTTTTAAAAATAAAATAATCTCTTAGGCTTTTAAAAATAAAGCCTCCTTTAAACAAATTTACTTGGTCATTTGTTATTCTCATTCTTTATTTATAAAGCGCCAACAGATTCCGCAGCGCTGTTTATGGGTACAAATATAAAAGTACAACAGTAAAACATTACAATATAAGGCAAAATTTAACCGACAAATACATTCGGCACTATTCCCATAGGAACTCACAATCTAGATGGGTAGGAGGGTGGGAAACAGGAGTTGGGGACTGCAAATGTGAGAATGATGTTAGTGAGGAGTTAGATGAGGGCAACTGTTAGGTATGTGAAATACATTAGTTACTGAGTTGGGTGATAAGCTTCTCTGAACAAAAGGTCTTTAAGGAGCGTTTAAAAAAGGACAGGTTAGGGGAAACTGTGACAGCTCGAGGAAGTGCGTTCAAGAGGGTTGGTGCCACACGAGCGAAGTCCTGTAGTTTAGCATGGGAGGAGGTGACCAAATTCTACCAATTTGATACGTTTGCCTCTTCGGAGGCTGCTTTTGGTAGGAAAGGTCTGGACTCCTTAGTGCCGGTTTAGTACCTCTACCTGCCTTAACGTTTTTTCTTGGCCTATTTCATGGTGCTCTTGTGGACTTCACAGCTTGGGTATAGGATCCCACATGTGTTGGCTCATAGACTCTCACCATCTTATGAAAGAAAACAAAATGTAATGCTTACTTGAAAAATAATCTCTTTCATGATGGTGAGAATCCACAAGACCCACCCTTGTTTTAACATAACAGTTGTCGACAGTACCAGTTGGTTTTTCGTTTACCCTGCTTTTCCTTACCTGCTTTTCTTATTTTCTCATTTCTCTTGGCCTTAACTATGACTAAGGAATCATGGGAAAGTGGGAGGGATTAAAGCTCTGTTGTCTGGGGTGTTTTGCTTGTTCCTGTAGGACTGGACTTTAATCCAACATGTAATGTTTTGTGGACTCTCTCCATCAAAATGTATTTATCAGGTACTTATAAATTTACTTATGAAGATTAGTTTGACAAACAATCCCAATTGTTGCCATGGTACTCATTGCTTCTATATGTGCGGTTGATTTTTAATGCTCATACCCATGCACATTAGGGGACAAATTACATATACCCGGTCACCCACATCTAAGTATGCATGTGCATATGTTTATTGCACATTCACAGTATAGGCTGGAGGGGAGCCCCAGTGATGTAAAAGTAAACAGTAAGGGATAGATTACAAGTTGAGAGCAAAATATTGTTTCCGTGAAAGCGATATTTGCGCTAAACTTAGTAATACCAGCGCACGCAAATGTTTTGTGCAGAAGGATTGCGCTCAAGAGAACGCACTTCCATAGGTTACATGAGGAGCATAGTTCTCATGCTGTGAGACACGGCATGAGAACTAGCGCAGCGAAGGGGGGTAAGTTGCGTAGCGATGGGCAGCACATATAAATACATTTGTATATGTATATATACATATCTAGATTGTAAGTTCCCATGGGAACATGGCCCTCAATTCCCCCTGTATTTGTCTTTTATTGTATTGTTTCTCCATTGTACTTTTATCTTTGTACTCATGGGCAGCACTGCGGAATCTGTTGGCGCATTATAAATAAAGAATAATAATAATATATTTATGTGTAGATATACATATTAACACATAAATATAAATGTATATAAGCATATACATATATATATCAAACAAACAAGGTAAGTTCAGCACCTATTTTTTAAAACTCACTTCCCAGAGTAAAGGTCTTTGTTTATAGGAATATCCAAGTGCACACACGCTGGAGAGGCCTGCCTGCCTGCATGCCTCTCATATATAATTCCATATAAGAACAAAGGTAGCGTCAGCACTGTTTCTTGGTAAAAAAAACTTTTCTTTAACTTTTCTTTATTTAGAGCAACATGAGGAAAAAACAGCAACATTTCGAGACTCGAAACGTTGCTGTTTTTTCCTCATGTTGCTCAAAATAAAGAAACATTTTTTACCAAGAAACAGTGCTGACGCTACCTTTGTTCTTATATGGAATTATATATATATATATTTACTGGGAACACACAGTCCCCATAAATCGCAATGTAAATGCATTTTTCAGTGCCGTTTTTTTCTAACACCTGCCAACTTTAGCCCCCAGAAACTACACGCATTTTGGGGGGCAAATAGGGGAGATTTAAAAAATTAACCAAAACATAAAATCTATAGTCAGGATGCTTCAAAAGTCAAATCAGATTTATTGGTGCACTATAAAAACAGTAAGTAACAGAAAAAAAGTAATCTAAGAAAAAGAGATGACCATAAGCAGCAACAGCTGACATGTAGTGGCTGGTTAGTTATTGCGTACAAGTAAACGGGTGAATTTACCTGTTTGTTGGTGCACAATAAACTAGCACTCCACTTGTAATCTAGCCCTTAATCAGAGCTTGGTTTGGTGCCAGCTATTGCTTCACAAAGAGTTTTACTTCCTCCTTATCTCTGAGTAAACAGTGAATTTCGTTATCCACTGTAAGGTCTGCTCATGCGTAGTTTGTATAAAGCACAGGAGCGTGCAAAAGCTACTACGTATATAGTGGGTGGGTCTATTCTATATGTCACTACACTGCATAATAGTAAATAGGTGGAGGGAAAAATTTAACCCAAGACAATAATTTCTTTTTTATAAAATGTAAGTCATAATAATAATAAAAATACAGGTAAATAGCAGTTTACATTGGAATAGCATAATGGCATCAAGTAGCATTTTGTGAAATCATTTGATTTACAATCACTTGGCACTCAGAAGATTAAAAGGGATCTTAACTTGGATGTTTGAATTTTCTCCTTCCTTACCTAATCTATTGCTTCTACCTTGTGGCTGTCAGTATAATTGCAAGACACTTTTTAAAATATAATTAAACTGCAAGAAAAGAAAAAGGTCTTGTCCTTGATATATCCTATTTCAGTCACTGGACAGCCTAAAATAGATACCATTTCATTTAAAGGCATTTTTTAAAAAGCAAAAAAAAAAAAAAAAATTTTTTGCAGCATAAATATAAGTCAATACTATTGCAAGATGTTAATCTCAATTTTATTTGAACTATGTAAACATATTTAGCAGATAGAAGTATATTTGTTTTTGCAGCACAAATATAAGCTCATATTATTGCGAGATGTTTATCCCAATCTTATTAGAAGCTATGTAAGTATATTTGGCAGACAGAAGCATATACTAATATGCCATGAAAGAGTGGACTTAAGTGGTTGGATGTGCACCAATATATCTTTTGTTGTTTTGTAATTATTTTGGTCACTTTGGTAGCACTCCCACAATATGTGTGTTAAGTTTAAACAGTCCTTTTGTGGTGTGCGTAACCAAAAAACCCCTCTGTTGTATTTCTTAAATAGGGAGCTGACCAAATCCCTCCCCTTTGGTTACTGCACGCCACCCAGCCCAGGTGTGTTCCTGATAAATATACTCAATAAGCTAGAAAGCTTCACACTGTGTAGACATGACTTGCTGCAGTGTGGAAACTGGTTAGTATAGGACCGGTCTGATGTGGGACACCTTGTAAGTGGTAGACTGGCTTAGCAGAATATGATCATATTGTGTGACTAAGATCCCATTTCATTTAAAGGCATTTTTTAAAAAGCAAAAAAAATTTTTGCAGCATAAATATAAGTCAATACTATTGCAAGATGTTAATCTCAATTTTATTTGAACTATGTAAACATATTTAGCAGATAGAAGTATATTTGTTTTTGCAGCACAAATATAAGCTCATATTATTGCGAGATGTTTATCCCAATCTTATTAGAAGCTATGTAAGTATATTTGGCAGACAGAAGCATATACTAATATGCCATGAAAGAGTGGACTTAAGTGGTTGGATGTGCACCAATATATCTTTTGTTGTTTTGTAATTATTTTGGTCACTTTGGTAGCACTCCCACAATATGTGTGTTAAGTTTAAACAGTCCTTTCTTTCATGTAATTAGCAAGAGTCCATGAGCTAGTGACGTATGGGATATACATTCCTACCAGGAGGGGCAAAGTTTCCCAAACCTTAAAATGCCTATAAATACATTATAGCTATTAACCCCTAATCTGCTGTCCCTAACATCGCCGACCCCTACATTATAGTTATTAACCCCTAATCTGCCCCCCCCCAACGTCGCCGCAATCTAACTACAAGTATTAACCCCTAATCTGCCGACCGGACATCGCCGCCACCTACATTATAGCTATTAACCCCTAATCTGCTGTCCCTAACATCGCCGACCCCTACATTATAGTTATTAACCCCTAATCTGCCCCCCCCAATGTCGCCGCAATCTAACTACAAGTATTAACCCCCTAATCTGCCGACCGGACATCGCCGCCACCTACATTATAGCTATTAACCCCTAATCTGCTGTCCCTAACATCGCCAACCCCTACATTATAGTTTTCTTTCATGTAATTAGCAAGAGTCCATGAGCTAGTGACGTATGGGATATACATTCCTACCAGGAGGGGCAAAGTTTCCCAAACCTTAAAATGCCTATAAATACACCCCTCACCACACCCACAATTCAGTTTTACAAACTTTGCCTCCTATGGAGGTGGTGAAGTAAGTTTGTGCTAGATTCTACGTTGATATGCGCTCCGCAGCAGGTTGGAGCCCGGTTTTCCTCTCAGCGTGCAGTGAATGTCAGAGGGATGTGAGGAGAGTATTGCCTATTTGAATGCAATGATCTCCTTCTACGGGGTCTATTTCATAGGTTCTCTGTTATCGGTCGTAGAGATTCATCTCTTACCTCCCTTTTCAGATCGACGATATACTCTTATATATATATACCATTACCTCTGCTGATTTTCGTTTCAGTACTGGTTTGGCTTTCTACAAACATGTAGATGAGTGTCCTGGGGTAAGTAAGTCTTATTTTCTGTGACACTCTAAGCTATGGTTGGGCACTTTTTTATAAAGTTCTAAATATATGTATTCAAACATTTATTTGCCTTGACTCAGGATGTTCAACATTCCTTATTTTCAGACAGTCAGTTTCATATTTGGGATAATGCATTTGAATCAATCATTTTTTCTTACCCTAAAAAATTTGACTTTTTCCCTGTGGGCTGTTAGGCTCGCGGGGGCTGAAAATGCTTCATTTTATTGCGTCATTCTTGGCGCTGACTTTTTTGGCGCAAATTTTTTTTCTGTTTCCGGCGTCATACGTGTCGCCGGAAGTTGCGTCCTTTTTTGACGTTCTTTTGCGTCAAAAGTGTCGGCGCTCCGGATGTGGCGTCATTTTTGGCGCCAAAAGCATTTAGGCGCCAAATAATGTGGGCGTCTTATTTGGCGCTAAAAAAATATGGGCGTCACTTTTTGTCTCCACATTATTTAAGTCTCATTATTTATTGCTTCTGGTTGCTAGAAGCTTGTTCACTGGCATTTTTTTCCCATTCCTGAAACTGTCATTTAAGGAATTTGATCAATTTTGCTTTATATGTTGTTTTTTCTATTACATATTGCAAGATGTTCCACGTTGCAACTGAGTCAGAAGATACTTCAGGAAAATCGCTGCCCGGTGCTGGAGCTACCAAAGCTAAGTGTATCACTTTTGGTATCTGTTCCTTCAGCTGTTGTTTGTATTAAATGTTATGACAAACTTGTTAATGCAGATAAAATTTCCTTTAGTACTGTTACATTACCTGTTGCTGTTCCGTCAACATCTAATACTCAGAGTGTTCCTGATAACATAAGAGATTTTGTTTCTAAATCCATTAAGAAGGCTATGTCTGTTATTTCTCCTTCTAGTATACATACGTCTTTTAAAACTTCTCTTTTTTCAGATGAATTTTTAAATGGACATCATCATTCTGATACTGATAATGGTTCTTCTGGTTCAGAGGTTTCTGTCTCAGAGGTTGATGCTGATAAATCTTTGTATTTGTTCAAGATGGAATTTATTCGTTCTTTATTTAAAGAAGTATTAATTGCATTAGAAATAGAGGATTCTGGTCCTCTTGATACTAAAACTAAACGTTTAAATAAGATTTTTAAATCTCCTGTAGTTATTCCAGAAGTGTTTCCTGTCCCTGATGCTATTTCTGAAGTAATTTCCAGGGAATGGAATAATTTGGGTAATTCATTTACTCCTTTTAAAACGTTTTAAGCAATTATATCCTGTGCCATCTGACAGATTAGAGTTTGGGACAAAATCCCTAAGGTTAATGGGGCTGTCTCTACTCCTGCTATATTTTTAGCGGATGTTGCTGCAGCTTCAACTTTTTGGTTAGAAGCTTTAGCGCAACAAGTAACAGATCATAATTCTCATAGCATTATTCTTCTTCTATAACATGCTAATAATTTTATTTGTGATACCATCTTTGATATCATTAGAGTTGATGTCAGGTATATGTCTCTAGCTATTTTAGTTAGAAGAGCTTTATGGCTTAAAACTTGGAATGCTGTTATGTCTTCTAAATCAACTTTGCTATCCCTTTCTTTCCAGGGTAATAAATTATTCGGTTCTCAGTTGGATTCTTTTATCTCAACTGTTACTGGAAGGAAGGGAACTTTTTTACCACAGGATAGAAAATCTAAGGTAAATTTAGGTCTAATAATCGTTTTCGTTCCTTTCATCACAACAAGGAACAAAAGCCTGATCCTTCATCCTCAGGAGCGGTATCAGTTTGGAAACCATCTTCACTTTGGAATATATCCAAGCCTTATAGAAACCCAAAGCCAGCTCCTAAGTCCCCATGAAGGTGCGGCCCTCATTCCAGCTTAGCTGGTATGGGGCAGTTTATGTTTTTTTCAAAGAAATTTGGATCAATTCCATTCACAATCTCTGGTTTCAGAACATTGTTTCAGAAGGGTACAGAATTGGCTTCAAGTTAAGGCCTCCTGCAAAGAGATTTTTTTCTTTCCCGTGTCCCAGTAAACCCAGCAAAGGCTCAAGCATTTCTGAAATGTGTTTCAGATCTAGAGTTGGCTGGAGTAATTATGCCAGTTCCAGTTCTGGAACAGGGGCTGGGGTTTTATTCTATCTCTTCATTGTACCAAAGAAGGTCAATTCCTTCAGACCAGTTCCGGATCTATCAATATTGAATCGTTATGTAAGGATACCAACATTCAAGATGGTAACTGTAAGGACTATCCTGCCTTTTGTTCAGCAAGGGCATTATATGTCTACAATAGATTTACAGGATGCATATCTGCATATTCCGATTCATCCAGATCACTTTTAGTTTCTGAGATTCTCTTTTCTAGACAAGCATTACCAGTTTTGTGGCTCTACCGTTTGGCCTAGCATCAGCTCCAAGAATTTTTACAAAGGTTCTCGGTGCCCTTCTGTCTGTAATCAGAGAACAGGGTATTGGTATTTCCTTATTTGGACGATATCTTGGTACTTGCTCAGTCTTCACATTTAGCAGAATCTCATACGAATCGACTTGTGTTGTTTCTTCAAGATCATGGTTGGAGGATCAATTTACCAAAAAGTTCATTGATTCCTCAGACAAGGGTAACCTTTTTAGGTTTCCAGATAGATTCAGTGTCTATGACTCTGTCTTTGTCAGACAAGAGAAGTCTAACATTGATATCAGCTTGTCAAAACCTTCAGTCACAATCATTCCCTTTGGTAGCCTTATGCATGGAAATTTTAGGTCTTATGACTGCTGCATCGGACGCGATCTCCTTTGCTCATTTTCACATGCGACCTCTTCAGCTCTGTATGCTGAACCAATGGTGCAGGGATTACACAAAGATATCTCAATTAATATCTTTTAAACCGATTGTACGACACTCTCTGACGTGGTGGACAGATCACCATCGTTTAGTTCAGGGGGCTTCTTTTGTTCTTCCGACCTGGACTGTAATTTCAACAGATGCAAGTCTTACAGGTTGGGGAGCTGTGTGGGGGTCTCTGACGGCACAAGGGGTTTGGGAATCTCAGGAGGTGAGATTACCGATCAATATTTTGGAACTCCGTGCAATTTTCAGAGCTCTTCAGTCTTGGCCTCTTCTGAAGAGAGAGTCGTTCATTTGTTTTCAGACAGACAATGTCACAACTGTGGCATACATCAATCATCAAGGAGGGACTCACAGTCCTCTGGCTATGAAAGAAGTATCTCGAATTCTGGTTTGGGCGGAATCCAGCTCCTGTCTAATCTCTGCGGTTCATTTCCCAGGTATAGACAATTGGGAAGCGGATTATCTCAGTCGTCAAACGTTGTATCCGGGCGAATGGTCTCTTCACCCAGAGGTATTTCTTCAGATTGTTCAAATGTGGGAACTTCCAGAAATAGATCTGATGGCTTCTCATCTAAACAAGAAACTTCCCAGGTATCTGTTCAGATCCCGGGATCCTCAGGCGGAGGCAGTGAATGCATTATCACTTCCTTGGAAGTATCATCCTGCCTATATCTCTCCGCCTCTAGTTCTTCTTCCAAGAGTAATCTCCAAGATTCTGAAGGAATGCTCGTTTGTTCTGCTGGTAGCTCCAGCATGGACGGATCTTTTTCGGATGGCCTCTTGCCAACCGTGGGCTCTTCCGTTAAGACCAGACCTTCTGTTGCAAGGTCCTTTTTTCCATCAGGATCTCAAATCTTTAAATTTAAGGGTATGGAGATTGAACGCTTGATTCTTGGTCAAAGAGGTTTCTCTGACTCTGTGATTAATACTATGTTACAGGCTCGTAAATCTGTATCTAGAGAGATATATTATAGAGTCTGGAAGACTTATATTTCTTGGTGTCTTCTCATCATTTTTCCTGGCATTCTTTTAGAATTCCGAGAATTTTTACAGTTTCTTCAGGATGGTTTAGATAAAGGTTTGTCCGCAAGTTCCTTGACAGGACAAATCTCTGCCCTTTCTGTTCTTTTTCACAGAAAGATTGCTAATCTTCCTGATATTCATTGTTTTGTACAAGACTTGGTTCGTATAAAACCTGTCATTCAGTCAATTTCTCCTCCTTGGAGTTTGAATTTGGTTCTGGGGGCTCTTCTAGCTCCTCCTTTTGAACCCATGCATTCATTGGACATTAAACTTTTTTCTTGGAAAGTTTTGTTTCTTTTGGCCATCTCTTCTGCCAGAAGAGTCTCTGAATTATCTGCTCTTTCTTGTGAGTCTCCTTTTCTGATTTTTCATCAGGATAAGGTGGTGTTGCGAACTTCTTTTGAATTTTTACCTAAGGTTGTGTATTCTAACAACATTAGTAGAGAAATTGTGGTTCCTTCATTATGTCCTAATCCTAAGAATTCTAAGGAGAAATCATTGCATTCTTTGGATGTTGTTAGAGCTTTGAAATATTATGTTGAAGCTACTAAGTCTTTCCGAAAGACTTCTAGTCTATTTTTCATCTTTTCTGGTTCTAGAAAAGGCCAGAAAGCTTCTGCCATTTCTTTGGCATCTTGGTTGAAATCTTTAATTCATCATGCCTATGTCGAGTCGGGTAAAACTCCGCCTCAAAGGATTACAGCTCATTCTACTAGGTCAGTTTTTACTTACTGGGCGTTTAGGAATGAAGCTTCGGTTGTTCAGATTTGCAAAGCAGCAACTTGGTTCCTCTTTGCATACTTTTACTAAATTCTACCATTTTGATGTGTTTTCTTCTTCTGAAGCAGTTTTTGGTAGAAAAGTACTTCAGGCAGCGGTTTCAGTTTGAATCTTCTGCTTATGTTTTCTTTAAACTTTATTTTGGGTGTGGATTATTTTCAGCAGGAATTGGCTGTCTTTATTTTATCCCTCCCTCTCTAGTGACTCTTGCGTGGAAAGATCCACATCTTGGGTAGTCATTATCCCATACGTCACTAGCTCATGGACTCTTGCTAATTACATGAAAGAAAACATAATTTATGTAAGAACTTACCTGATAAATTCATTTCTTTCATATTAGCAAGAGTCCATGAGGCCCACCCTTTTTTGTGGTGGTTATGATTTTTTTGTATAAAGCACAATTATTCCAATTCCTTATTTTTTATGCTTTCGCACTTTTTTCTTATCACCCCACTTCTTGGCTATTCGTTAAACTGATTTGTGGGTGTGGTGAGGGGTGTAATTATAGGCATTTTAAGGTTTGGGAAACTTTGCCCCTCCTGGTAGGAATGTATATCCCATACGTCACTAGCTCATGGACTCTTGCTAATATGAAAGAAATGAATTTATCAGGTAAGTTCTTACATAAATTATGTTTTTGTGGTGTGCGTAACCAAAAAACCCCTCTGTTGTATTTCTTAAATAGGGAGCTGACCAAATCCCTCCCCTTTGGTTACTGCACGCCACCCAGCCCAGGTGTGTTCCTGATAAATATACTCAATAAGCTAGAAAGCTTCACACTGTGTAGACATGACTTGCTGCAGTGTGGAAACTGGTTAGTATAGGACCGGTCTGATGTGGGACACCTTGTAAGTGGTAGACTGGCTTAGCAGAATATGATCATATTGTGTGACTAAGATCCCATTTCATTTAAAGGCATTTTTTAAAAAGCAAAAAAATTTTTTGCAGCATAAATATAAGTCAATACTATTGCAAGATGTTAATCTCAATTTTATTTGAACTATGTAAACATATTTAGCAGATAGAAGTATATTTGTTTTTGCAGCACAAATATAAGCTCACATTATTGCGAGATGTTTATCCCAATCTTATTAGAAGCTATGTAAGTATATTTGGCAGACAGAAGCATATACTAATATGCCATGAAAGAGTGGACTTAAGTGGTTGGATGTGCACCAATATATCTTTTGTTGTTTTGTAATTATTTTGGTCACTTTGGTAGCACTCCCACAATATGTGTGTTAAGTTTAAACAGTCCTTTCTTTCATGTAATTAGCAAGAGTCCATGAGCTAGTGACGTATGGGATATACATTCCTACCAGGAGGGGCAAAGTTTCCCAAACCTTAAAATGCCTATAAATACACCCCTCACCACACCCACAATTCAGTTTTACAAACTTTGCCTCCTATGGAGGTGGTGAAGTAAGTTTGTGCTAGATTCTACGTTGATATGCGCTCCGCAGCAGGTTGGAGCCCGGTTTTCCTCTCAGCGTGCAGTGAATGTCAGAGGGATGTGAGGAGAGTATTGCCTATTTGAATGCAATGATCTCCTTCTACGGGGTCTATTTCATAGGTTCTCTGTTATCGGTCGTAGAGATTCATCTCTTACCTCCCTTTTCAGATCGACGATATACTCTTATATATACCATTACCTCTGCTGATTTTCGTTTCAGTACTGGTTTGGCTTTCTACAAACATGTAGATGAGTGTCCTGGGGTAAGTAAATCTTATTTTCTGTGACACTCTAAGCTATGGTTGGGCACTTTTTTATAAAGTTCTAAATATATGTGTTCAAACATTTATTTGCCTTGACTCAGGATGTTCAACATTCCTTATTTTCAGACAGTCAGTTTCATATTTGGGATAATGCATTTGAATCAATCATTTTTTTCTTACCTTAAAATTTTTTTTTGACTTTTTCCCTGTGGGCTGTTAGGCTCGCGGGGGCTGAAAATGCTTCATTTTATTACGTCATTCTTGGCGCGGTCTTTTTTGGCGCAAAAAATCTTTTCTGTTTCCGGCGTCATACGTGTCGCCGGAAGTTACGTCATTTTTTGACGTTCTTTTGCGCCAAAAATGTCGGCGTTCTGGATGTGGCGTCATTCTTTGGCGCCAAAAGCATTTAGCTGCCAAATAATGTGGGCGTCTTATTTTGGCGCTAAAAAATATGGGCGTCGCTTTTGTCTCCACATTATTTAAGTCTCATTTTTCATTGCTTCTGGTTGCTAGAAGCTTGTTCCTTGGCATTTTTTCCCATTCCTGAAACTGTCATTTAAGGAATTTGATCAATTTTGCTTTATATGTTGTTTTTTCTCTTACATATTGCAAGATGTCTCACGTTGCATCTGAGTCAGAAGATACTTCAGGAAAATCGCTGTCTGGTGCTGGAACTACCAAAGCTAAGTGTATCTGCTGTAAACTTTTGGTAGTTGTTCCTCCAGCTGCTGTTTGTACTAATTGTCATGACAAACTCATTAATGCAGATAATATTTCCTTTAGTAATGTACCATTACCTGTTGCAGTTCCATCAACATCTAATGTTCAGAGTGTTCCTGATAACATAAGAGATTTTGTTTCTGAATCCATCAAGAAGGCTATGTCTGTTATTCCTCCTTCTAGTAAACATAAAAAATCTTTTAAAACTTCTCTGTATACGGATGAATTTTTAAATGAACATCATCATTCTGATTCTAATGACTCTTCTAGTTCAGAGGATTCTGTCTCAGAGGTTGATGCTGATAAATCTTCATATTTATTTAAAATGGAATTTATTCGTTCTTTACTTAAAGAAGTACTAATTGCTTTAGAAATTGAGGATTCTGGTCCTCTTGATACTAAATCTAAACGTTTAGATAAGGTCTTCAAATCTCCTGTGGTTATTCCAGAAGTTTTTCCTGTTCCTGGTGCTATTTCTGAAGTAATTTCCAGAGAATGGAATAATTTGGGTAATTCATTTACTCCTTCTAAACGTTTTAAGCAATTATATCCTGTGCCGTCTGATAGATTAGAATTTTGGGACAAAATCCCTAAAGTTGATGGGGCTATTTCTACCCTTGCTAAACGTACTACTATTCCTACGTCAGATGGTACTTCGTTTAAGGATCCTTTAGATAGGAAAATTGAATCCTTTCTAAGAAAAGCTTATCTGTGTTCAGGTAATCTTCTTAGACCTGCTATATCGTTGGCTGATGTTGCTGCAGCTTCAACTTTTTGGTTGGAAACTTTAGCGCAACAAGTAACAGATCATGATTCTCATAATATTATTATTCTTCTGCAACATGCTAATAATTTTATCTGTGATGCCATTTTTGATATTATCAGAGTTGATGTCAGGTTTATGTCTCTAGCTATTTTAGCTAGAAGAGCTTTATGGCTTAAAACTTGGAATGCTGATAGGTCTTCTAAATCGACTCTACTTTCCATTTCTTTCCAGGGTAACAAATTATTTGGTTCTCAGTTGGATTCTATTATCTCAACTGTTACTGGTGGCAAAGGAACTTTTTTACCACAGGATAAAAGATCTAAGGGTAAAAACAGGGCTAATAATAGTTTTCGTTCCTTTCGTTTCAACAAAGAACAAAAGCCTGATCCTTCTTCCTCAGGAGCAGTTTCAGTTTGGAAACCATCTCCAGTCTGGAATAAATCCAAGCCTTCTAGAAAAGCAAAGCCAGCTTCTAAGTCCACATGAAGGTGCGGCCCTCATTCCAGCCCAGCTGGTAGGGGGCAGGTTACGTTTTTTCAAAGAAATTTGGATCAATTCTGTTCACAATCTTTGGATTCAGAACATCGTTTCAGAAGGGTACAGAATTGGTTTCAAGATAAGACCTCCTGCAAAGAGATTTTTTCTTTCCCGTGTCCCAGTAAACCCAGCGAAAGCTCAAGCATTTCTGAAATGTGTTTCAGATCTAGAGTTGGCTGGAGTAATTATGCCAGTTCCAGTTCTGGAACAGGGGCTGGGGTTTTATTCGAATCTCTTCATTGTACCAAAGAAGGAGAATTCCTTCAGACCAGTTCTGGATCTAAAAATATTGAATCGTTATGTAAGGATACCAACATTCAAAATGGTAACTATAAGGACTATCTTGCCTTTTGTTCAGCAAGGGCATTATATGTCCACGATAGATTTACAGGATGCATATCTGCATATTCCGATTCATCCAGATCACTATCAGTTCCTGAGATTCTCTTTCCTGGACAAGCATTACCAGTTTGTGGCTCTGCCGTTTGGCCTAGCTACAGCCCCAAGAATTTTTACAAAAGTTCTCGGTGCCCTTCTGTCTGTAATCAGAGAACAGGGTATTGTGGTATTTCCTTATTTGGACGATATCTTGGTACTTGCTCAGTCTTTACATTTTGCAGAATCTCATACGAATCGACTTGTGTTGTTTCTTCAAGATCATGGTTGGAGGATCAATTTACTAAAAAGTTCATTGATTCCTCAGACAAGGGTAACCTTTCTGGGTTTCCAGATAGATTCAGTGTCCATGACTCTGTCTTTGACAGACAAGAGACGTCTAAAATTGATTTCAGCTTGTCGAAACCTTCAGTCACAATCATTCCCTTCGGTAGCCTTATGCATGGAAATTCTAGGTCTTATGACTGCTGCATCGGACGCGATCCCCTTTGCTCGTTTTCACATGCGACCTCTTCAGCTCTGTATGCTGAATCAATGGTGCAGGGATTACACAAAGATATCTCAATTAATATCCTTAAAACCAATTGTACGACACTCTCTGACGTGGTGGACAGATCACCATCGTTTAATTCAGGGGGCTTCTTTTGTTCTTCCGACCTGGACTGTAATTTCAACAGATGTAAGTCTTACAGGTTGGGGAGCTGTGTGGGGATCTCTGACGGCACAAGGAGTTTGGGAATCTCAGGAGGTGAGATTACCAATCAATATTTTGGAACTCCGTGCAATTTTCAGAGCTCTTCAGTTTTGGCCTCTTCTGAAGAGAGAATCGTTCATTTGTTTTCAGACAGACAATGTCACAACTGTGGCATACATCAATCATCAAGGAGGGACTCACAGTCCTCTGGCTATGAAAGAAGTATCTCGAATTCTGGTTTGGGCGGAATCCAGCTCCTGTCTAATCTCTGCGGTTCATATCCCAGGTATAGACAATTGGGAAGCGGATTATCTCAGTCGCCAAACGTTGCATCCGGGCGAATGGTCTCTTCACCCAGAGGTATTTCTTCAGATTGTTCAAATGTGGGAACTTCCAGAAATCGATCTGATGGCGTCTCATCTAAACAAGAAACTTCCCAGGTATCTGTCCAGATCCCGGGATCCTCAGGCGGAGGCAGTGGATGCATTATCACTTCCTTGGAAGTATCATCCTGCCTATATCTTTCCGCCTCTAGTTCTTCTTCCAAGAGTAATCTCCAAGATTCTGAAGGAATGCTCGTTTGTTCTGCTGGTAGCTCCGGCCTGGCCTCACAGGTTTTGGTATGCGGATCTTGTCCGGATGGCCTCTTGCCAACCGTGGACTCTTCCGTTAAGACCAGACCTTCTGTCGCAAGGTCCTTTTTTCCATCAGGATCTCAAATCCTTAAATTTAAAGGTATGGAGATTGAACGCTTGATTCTTGGTCAAAGAGGTTTCTCTGACTCTGTGATTAATACTATGTTACAGGCTCGTAAATCTGTATCTAGAGAGATATATTATAGAGTCTGGAAGACTTATATTTCTTGGTTTCTTTCTCATCATTTTTCTTGGCATTCTTTTAGAATACAGAGAATTTTACAGTTTCTTCAGGATGGTTTAGATAAGGGTTTGTCTGCAAGTTCCTTGAAAGGACAAATCTCTGCTCTTTCTGTTCTTTTTCACAGAAAGATTGCTAATCTTCCTGATATTCATTGTTTTGTACAAGCTTTGGTTCGTATAAAACCTGTCATTAAGTCAATTTCTCCTCCTTGGAGTTTGAATTTGGTTCTGGGGGCTCTTCAAGCTCCTCCTTTTGAACCCATGCATTCATTGGACATTAAATTACTTTCTTGGAAAGTTTTGTTCCTTTTGGCGATCTCTTCTGCCAGAAGAGTCTCTGAATTATCTGCTCTTTCTTGTGAGTCTCCTTTTCTGATTTTTCATCAGGATAAGGCGGTGTTGCGAACTTCTTTTCAATTTTTACCTAAGGTTGTGAATTCCAACAACATTAGTAGAGAAATTGTGGTTCCTTCATTATGTCCTAATCCTAAGAATTCTAAGGAGAAATCGTTGCATTCTTTTGATGTTGTTAGAGCTTTGAAATATTATGTTGAAGCTACTAAATCTTTCCGAAAGACTTCTAGTCTATTTGTTATCTTTTCCGGTTCTAGAAAAGGCCAGAAAGCTTCTGCCATTTCTTTGGCATCTTGGTTGAAATCTTTAATTCATCATGCCTATGTTGAGTCGGGTAAAACTCTGCCTCAAAGGATTACAGCTCATTCTACTAGGTCAGTTTCTACTTCCTGGGCGTTTAGGAATGAAGCTTCGGTTGATCAGATTTGCAAAGCAGCAACTTGGTCCTCTTTGCATACTTTTACTAAATTCTACCATTTTGATGTGTTTTCTTCTTCTGAAGCAGTTTTTGGTAGAAAAGTACTTCAGGCAGCGGTTTCAGTTTGAATCTTCTGCTTATATTTTCATTAAACTTTATTTTGGGTGTGGATTATTTTCAGCAGGAATTGGCTGTCTTTATTTTATCCCTCCCTCTCTAGTGACTCTTGCGTGGAAAGATCCACATCTTGGGTAGTCATTATCCCATACGTCACTAGCTCATGGACTCTTGCTAATTACATGAAAGAAAACATAATTTATGTAAGAACTTACCTGATAAATTCATTTCTTTCATATTAGCAAGAGTCCATGAGGCCCACCCTTTTTGTGGTGGTTATGATTTTTTTGTATAAAGCACAATTATTCCAATTCCTTATTTTATATGCTTTCACACTTTTTTCTTATCACCCCACTTCTTGGCTATTCGTTAAACTGAATTGTGGGTGTGGTGAGGGGTGTATTTATAGGCATTTTAAGGTTTGGGAAACTTTGCCCCTCCTGGTAGGAATGTATATCCCATACGTCACTAGCTCATGGACTCTTGCTAATTTGAAAGAAATGAATTTATCAGGTAAGTTCTTACATAAATTATGTTTTTGTGGTGTGCGTAACCAAAAAACCCCTCTGTTGTATTTCTTAAATAGGGAGCTGACCAAATCCCTCCCCTTTGGTTACTGCACGCCACCCAGCCCAGGTGTGTTCCTGATAAATATACTCAATAAGCTAGAAAGCTTCACACTGTGTAGACATGACTTGCTGCAGTGTGGAAACTGGTTAGTATAGGACCGGTCTGATGTGGGACACCTTGTAAGTGGTAGACTGGCTTAGCAGAATATGATCATATTGTGTGACTAAGATCCCATTTCATTTAAAGGCATTTTTTAAAAAGCAAAAAAATTTTTTGCAGCATAAATATAAGTCAATACTATTGCAAGATGTTAATCTCAATTTTATTTGAACTATGTTAACATATTTAGCAGATAGAAGTATATTTGTTTTTGCAGCACAAATATAAGCTCATATTATTGCGAGATGTTTATCCCAATCTTATTAGAAGCTATGTAAGTATATTTGGCAGACAGAAGCATATACTAATATGCCATGAAAGAGTGGACTTAAGTGGTTGGATGTGCACCAATATATCTTTTGTTGTTTTGTAATTATTTTGGTCACTTTGGTAGCACTCCCACAATATGTGTGTTAAGTTTAAACAGTCCTTTTGTGGTGTGCGTAACCAAAAAACCCCTCTGTTGTATTTCTTAAATAGGGAGCTGACCAAATCCCTCCCCTTTGGTTACTGCACGCCACCCAGCCCAGGTGTGTTCCTGATAAATATACTCAATAAGCTAGAAAGCTTCACACTGTGTAGACATGACTTGCTGCAGTGTGGAAACTGGTTAGTATAGGACCGGTCTGATGTGGGACACCTTGTAAGTGGTAGACTGGCTTAGCAGAATATGATCATATTGTATGACTAAGATCCCATTTCATTTAAAGGCATTTTTTAAAAAGCAAAAAAAATTTTTGCAGCATAAATATAAGTCAATACTATTGCAAGATGTTAATCTCAATTTTATTTGAACTTTGTAAACATATTTAGCAGATAGAAGTATATTTGTTTTTGCAGCACAAATATAAGCTCATATTATTGCGAGATGTTTATCCCAATCTTATTAGAAGCTATGTAAGTATATTTGGCAGACAGAAGCATATACTAATATGCCATGAAAGAGTGGACTTAAGTGGTTGGATGTGCACCAATACATCTTTTGTTGTTTTGACAAATTACATATACCGGTCACCCACATCTAAGTATGCATGTGCATATGTTTATTGCACATTCACAGTATAGGCTGGAGGGGAGCCCCAGTGATGTAAAAGTAAACAGTAAGGGATAGATTACAAGTTGAGAGCAAAATATTGTTTCCGTGAAAGCGATATTTGCGCTAAACTTAGTAATACCAGCGCACGCAAATGTTTTGTGCAGAAGGATTGCGCTCAAGAGAACGCACTTCCATAGGTTACATGAGGAGCATAGTTCTCATGCTGTGAGACACGGCATGAGAACTAGCGCAGCGAAGGGGGGTAAGTTGCGTAGCGATGGGCAGCACATATAAATACATTTGTATATGTATATATACATATCTAGATTGTAAGTTCCCATGGGAACAGGGCCCTCAATTCCCCCTGTATTTGTCTTTTATTGTATTGTTTCTCCATTGTACTTTTATCTTTGTACTCATGGGCAGCACTGCGGAATCTGTTGGCGCATTATAAATAAAGAATAATAATAATATATTTATGTGTAGATATACATATTAACACATAAATATAAATGTATATAAGCATATACATATATATATCAAACAAACAAGGTAAGTTCAGCACCTATTTTTTAAAACTCACTTCCCAGAGTAAAGGTCTTTGTTTATAGGAATATCCAAGTGCACACACGCTGGAGAGGCCTGCCTGCCTCTCATATATAATTCCATATAAGAACAAAGGTAGCGTCAGCACTGTTTCTTGGTAAAAAAACTTTTCTTTAACTTTTCTTTATTTAGAGCAACATGAGGAAAAAACAGCAACATTTCGAGACTCGAAACGTTGCTGTTTTTTCCTCATGTTGCTCAAAATAAAGAAACATTTTTTACCAAGAAACAGTGCTGACGCTACGTTTGTTCTTATATGGAATTATATATATATATATATTTACTGGGAACACACAGTCCCCATAAATCGCAATGTAAAGGCATTTTTCTGTGCCGTTTTTTTCTAACACCTGCCAACTTTAGCCCCCAGAAACTACACGCATTTTGGGGGGCAAATAGGGGAGATTTAAAAAATTAACCAAAACATAAAGTCTATAGTCAGGATGCTTCAAAAGTCAAATCAGATTTATTGGTGCACTATAAAAACAGTAAGTAACAGAAAAAAAGTAATCTAAGAAAAAGAGATGACCATAAGCAGCAATAGCTGACATGTAGTGGCTGGTTAGTTATTGCGTACAAGTAAACGGGTGAATTTACCTGTTTGTTGGTGCACAATAAACTAGCACTCCACTTGTAATCTAGCCCTAAATCAGAGCTTGGTTTGGTGCCAGCTATTGCTTCACAAAGAGTTTTACTTCCTCCTTATCTCTGAGTAAACAGTGAATTTCGTTATCCACTGTAAGGTCTGCTCATGCGTAGTTTGTATAAAGCACAGGAGCGTGCAAAAGCTACTACGTATATAGTGGGTGGGTCTATTCTATATGTCACTACACTGCATAATAGTAAATAGGTGGAGGGAAAAATTTAACCCAAGACAATAATTTCTTTTTTATAAAATGTAAGTCATAATAATAATAAAAATACAGGTAAATAGCAGTTTACATTGGAATAGCATAATGGCATCAAGTAGCATTTTGTGAAATCATTTGATTTACAATCACTTGGCACTCAGAAGATTAAAAGGGATCTTAACTTGGATGTTTGAATTTTCTCCTTCCTTACCTAATCTATTGCTTCTACCTTGTGGCTGTCAGTATAATTGCAAGACACTTTTTAAAATATAATTAAACTGCAAGAAAAGAAAAAGGTCTTGTCCTTGATATATCCTATTTCAGTCACTGGACAGCCTAAAATAGATAGCAACTAGTTGTTCATGGATTTATGTTAGAGTTCAATATAGATCTTTTTATCCATTTGTAAAATAGACATATTCTCTGCTTCTAGTTCTACCTGTTCAAAACACAGCTGATCACGTTTTGCTAGAACCTTAAATAAGACTAATTATTAACACTAAAATGTCAAACAAAACCAAAGTATTCAGAAGGACCGTTTAAAACCGCATCAGAGGTGTCCTGACATGCAAGATACCCACTGAAATTAATTTATGTGTAACAAATACAATAATTTATAATTATTCCTTCTATGAAGATGAAGTCAGATTGTTCAAGTTTTACCAAACGATAATATGTGTAATAAATAATATACCAATGCTTTTTTAATACTTTTACAGTACCTGCAAGTATGCATATATCCCTAGGTAACATGACTGTCAGTCAAATGTACAAGACGTTCTTTTTTTTATTTATTGCGTATTACCCCTTTAACTAATCATCATCGTGGTCGACTGGCTGAAGTAAATAGCAGCTCCTTGTGTGCATGCATTCATTTGCGCAATACATGTGGGTCATGTGAGCCTCTATACTGTCGCCATGGGCAATCACGATAGTTGAGTGTATGTTTGTTATAGGCACGGTCATTTGGAAACATTCAATTGCGTACATTTTATTTTTTTAATTGTTATAACTAAAAGACTGAGTTAGAGATTAAGGGCTCCATTTGTTAAGCAGCGGATGCTGCTTCGGAACCCCATCGTTTCAGGCTCGCCGGAAATGGAAGTTAAGAAGCAGCGGTCATAAAACCGCTGCTCCTTAACTTCTCCGCCACCTTTTAGGTGGCAGATTGAAATCATCCCGATCCTATCAGGATGATTGACAGCCCCTTTTAGCGGCCGCCAGTGAGCAGGGGGCGGCATTACACAAGCATTTCATGTCTCCTCAACTAATAATAGATCTACCCCTAAGTGTTGTCGTATAATTCACCAATAAGGAATAAACAATCCCAAAAGGAGAATAATGCTGCAGAGTTGATTCACAAATTAATATGGAGATATGCAGCTCTCCTTAAAAACAGACACATCTGACAATCACATGACAGTCCAGGGTCTTATATACCTTAACAGGAATACCATACCCATCACAGAAAAGAAATGTAAGGTTAAAATATATTACCACATACCCCGTTCAAAAGACTTTCTAATCTTAGATACCACATGGCTACAACCTACACAGTTACTTCCCCTTTACATCACCTATTCTTAAATCATCAAAAGCCGCGTTCGGGCAGCGCTCAGGAGCTAGTGGAGGCACTTCTACTCCAGCGATGACGTGGCACTAGGTGACATCACAAGCAAGGGAGCTTAGAAAAAACGTTCTCATGCGCAAAGGGATCTGCTGCACAATAATGGACTTTGTGCATTTGAACGTTTATTATAAGCTCCCTTGTATAAATAACTATATATATATATATATATATATATATATATATATATATATATATATATATATATATATATATGTATATATAATTTAAAAAGAGAGCACTCTCACCACAACAGCAAACGCCAGGGTGCAAAGTGACGTTTCGGGGACACACTCCCCTTCCTCAGACAAGGAAGGGGAGTGTGTCCTGAAACATCACTTTGTTCTATTAAAGTACATAGATATAAAAGAACAAAAAACTTGCACTCACTGGTCTTTTTTGTGAAATACTTTTACTTGGAAAAACTGTGACGTTTCAAGGACAATGTATCCCCTTCTTCAGAAGAAGGGGATACATTGTCCTCGAAACGTCACAGTTTTTCCAAGTAAAAGTATTTCACAAAAAAGACCAGTGAGTGCAAGTTTTTTGTTCTTTTATATCAATTTTCACTAGCACCCTGGCAGTTGTGGAAAAGTGAGAGTGCACATCCCTGCTACATATATATATATATATATATTACTAAATAGAGCTAATAAATAGCCAATGGGCTGCAGAGGGTTGAGCATGTGTGTAGCTTGCTTACAACATATATATACTGTATGTATATATATATATATATATATATATAGATAGATAGATAGATAGATAGATAGATAGATAGAAACTCAGAAAGGGAGGGCACTCTCAGGATTTGTGTAAATTGCATAACAGCAAATAGAATTTCGTTTATTGTTCATAGCAACAACATAGTAAAGTCGTAAGTCGACGTTTTTTCTGGTGCGTTGAACACGGCACAGTATGCGGCTCTGAGTTTTTTTGTCCTGATGAAGGCTTCTATGTAAGCCGAAACGAAATTCTATTTGCTGTTATGCAATTTACACAAATCCTGAGAGTGCCCTCCCTTTCTGAGTTTCTATCTACATTTTCAAAGAGGATTGCACCCAGGTCCGGTATTCATTACCAAAGATGGAGTGCTGGAACACGTGCTATTGGAGTTGGAGGGGGGTCGGAGTTCCGATGTTTGCCGAGAGACAGGGGAAACCAGAAACACTGGGGAAACCATTCTCGGCATAACACTGTGTTCAAACTATGTCATATTTTGCATTAAATAATTCAATTTTGTTTGTTAATATTGCTACTCTAGAGCCCAAACCTCTTTCTAGTCACAGTGATTTTAAATAAGAAATGATTTTTTAGCCAATCATCTGCTCACCATGCGCCCCATGTTAAATAGCACCTGCACATTCCCGTGCTCTGAACTCCCTAATTGCGATGGAATGCGCATGTGCAACTCTTACGCTACTTGCGCATTTGTAAATGAGAATGCGTCTTATTTACAAATGCACAAGTAGCTTAAGAGTTACGCATGTGCATTCCATCACAATTAGGGAGTTCAGAGCACGGGAGCGTGCAGGTCCTTTTTAACATGGGGCGCATGGTGAGCAGATGATTGGCTAAAACTTATGTCAATCAAAGCAGCCCCTGTGAAAAATTTAGAGAGAGTTACTAAGTAAAAAGATGTTTTTTATATTATAAAAGCATATCGATGTGCTAGTTAAGGTAAGAGCTTCTAAAATATGTTGAACACTTGATACAAATGTACCATCACTTTAATTAACCAAAGTTGTTAAGCTATAGAGTGTTACTGATATTTTGTAAGATTTCAATGCTAATATTATTAATTTAAAAAAAACAACAGAATACATTTTAATTACATTTTTAAAATTTAAAAAAACAGAAACATACAAAATATCTTCTCTGCGTAATGTCTGAGGGCATTATGCAGAGAACATATATAATAGATAGCTTCTTTGCGTAATGGGTCTTGAGCATTAGACAGAGAAGATATTTTCGTATGTTTCTTAATTAACCAAAGTTGTTAAGCTATAGAGTGTTTTGAATCTAAAAAGTGTTCAACATACAGCTGACTGATACATACTGAGGAAAATCTGTGCTAATTCACATACTGTATCTCTTACACAGACAGAAGCATTCTCCCTGCACACACCCTCCTCTCTCCACACAAAACAACCTCCCAGATACACACCCCTCTTTAAATATAATTTCTTGATAACCTCCCACAAAGACACACCTCTTTTAATATAATTTCTTGTATCAAATGTATACTGTTTCTACATCTCAGAAAAATACATACTCGTATTGTATGAACTTACTATTAAAAGCAAAGCAAGTTAATTCTTCTTTCCACATTCTTCCTTGTGAAAGGCTGTCGCTAACATATGTCTAAGGTTAGATATTGATCTGCTAAGAAGTGTCAAAATGACCACAGGTCAGGCCAGATAATGACAAAATATGATGTTCACATTTGTTTAAGACTAAACATTGTCTGTGTAAGGTTTGATTATGTCTGTTTCCTTGTGAAAGGCTGTTGTTCACATATGTCTAAGGTTAGATATGACAAAAGATGTTATTTAGAATTTGTTCAAAGTTACCTGCGATCTCAAACTGTTGACATTTACAACTATAACAGATTGCAGTAAAAACTACAGCAAATATGGCGGATTGTGATAAATTACTGGATAAAAATCATGAAGACATATTAAAAGAAATATATTATAATCCATTAAAAATAGGTTCTTTTGGAGGGATACATAATCTGTATCGTGTGTCTAAACAATATGACATTAGCAAAGGAGACACTGAAACATTTTTAAAAGGCCAAGATACTTATACACTCCATAAATCTGTTAGACGTGTTTTTCAAAGAAACAAAATATATATGGCATCTATAGATATTCAATGGCAGGCTGACTTGGTATCAATGATTGAACTTGCTAAATATAATGATGGCATCAAGTATATTCTCACCATTAATGACTGTTTTTCTAAATATGCCTGGGCTGTCTGTGTAATAAAATGGGATCAGCTGTTGCAAAGGGATTTCAAGATTTTTTTCAAGGTGGTCGTTTACCTTTGAAGATTCAGACTGACAAAGCAAAGAGTTCTTAAATGCAACTGTCCAAAAAGTATTTAAAAATATAAAATGTAACATTTTGTAGCAAACAATGTTGTTAAAGCAGCCATTTGTGAACGCTTTAACCGTACATTAAAAACTAAAATGTGGCGGTATTTTACATACCACAATACCTACAGATATATAGATGTGTTAAACGCTCTTATTTTTAGCTACAACAACACATACCACAGAACTATACGTTGTTCACCTGTAAACGTGACACAGGAAAATTCACTGCTCATTTGGAAAAATATTTGTGGTATTTCTTCAAAATCTAAGGACATTAATCCTGCTTTAAAAGTTGGGGACTATGCCAGGATTTCAAAGAATAAAGGGCCATTCACAAAAGGATATAAGCAGAATTTCACAGAAATATTTGTAATAGATTATGTGAATACACGTGGTTCTAAACCTCTTTACAAACTGAAATATTTAGCAGGTGAAACTATTGAAGGCAGTTTCCACCCTGAAGAAATTAAAAAAATACCACATGATGACAATCGTGTGTACAGAATTGAAAAGGTTCCTAAACAGAAACATATCAGAAAAAAACTATACTGTTATGTGAAGTGGAGAGGTTACCCAAATAAATTCAACAGTTGGGTACCCAAAAGTCAGTTAACTACGTTATAGTATAATGGAGCAGTCATCTTTTTATTTAACCCTACTAAGTAATGCGTCCTACCAAATTTTCACTAACAATGAAATTTCTAGTTTTACAACAAAGCTAGCTAAACCTGTTACATTAAAAGGTGAATGGGAGGTTGGCTTAAGGGATGTTATGTACCCCCACACTTTTGATCTTGAAACGTCTGATTCCAAAATAACTATCACAACGCAGAACAAACCAATCACTTATGTGCATGTGAAGCCTGGTTATTATAAAGATATGCATGAGTTAGTTAGAGCTATTAATGATAAATTATCCATGCTTCAAAATTTAAGTATTGATGTGAAGTTAAAGTACGATGAATTAGCATGGACAGTTCGAGTAGTAGGTAGTAGCGGCAGCATCATTACGGTTTCAGAAAAGTTAACGCATATTTTAGGGCTTAATAATCACGGATTAAAAAATTGACTTTAACACATAGACTGCCAAGAATGACAATGGAAATATATATTGTGATATAAAAGCAGGATTCTACACACTTTTTATCTACACCGATATCATAGAACAATAGTGTGTAGGTGACAGCTTTGTACTACTGCTGCTCGCTGTCGAAATTACGGGTGGAAATAACAAAATTATTACCTACACGTTATATCCATCCAGACTATGTACCTGTGAGTAAACATAATTTCTTTCCTAAAACACAGAGAGTCCACAACGTCATTCTAATTACTAGTGGGATATTTACTCCTGGACAGCAGAAGGAGGCAAAGAGCACCACAGCAAAGCTGTTAAGTGTCTTCTTCCCTTATACATAACCCCCAGTCTTTCTCTTTGCCTCTGTCAATGGAGGAGGTGAAGTTCGGTGTCTGAAAAATGTATTCTTTTTTCAGGTACTTTTCCCAGCAAGCAAGGATTTGGGTTTAGCTGTGTCCATGTCAATCTCTTGAGTAAGAGTAATGGTGGCTTTTAAGCAGTTTTCTCACATTTCTGGTGCCCTTGGTATAGAAAGCCAGAGTTGGTTACTCTGTTCTTTCTTTTTCTGCAGGTCTCTGATAGGAGTATGTGTCCTGTCACGCCTTGTAAGCTGTCTTCCTGCTGGACCCCTGGATTTGCAGGTAAGTGCTTTTGTCTTCTAGGTATTGGAGACTTGCACTTGAGAAGATTTTCCTGCAGTAATTATTGGGACATCATTTAGGAAGGATTTATTTGGGCAGGGTGCAGGCACTTTATGTATGTGTGCGTGGACTGGAGACTAAGGGGTTAACTTTCCATGCGGTTATGGGATGTTTTCGCTGAGGCTTTCTATATATAAGTTTCAGTTTATTGGGACTTTTATTTATTAGGAAATTTGATTGTTGAGCTCTACTTTGTTGTAGCAAGTTTTTACTAGGCAGTTTCTGCTAGAAACGCGCACTTTTAGTTATTGCTGCAGTTTCTTTTTCTGCCGGTCATGTGACCCCTCCCTCACCCGACTGAGTTCCTGAGCGGAGAGGTGTCATTTTGGACAGCTTCTTGGTGTTGGATCGTTTTTTTGATCGATGTACCACTGCTTGCCTAACAATTTGGGAATTGAAGGTTAAGGTATGGCACTTCAGTCTGCCTGAGGTGTAGAGGAGCCTTTTTATTTGTTTGGAATATTGCTCTGAGGAGATTAAAAGTTTTTTCACTTAAAATAACAGTGTTATTTTATATATCAGTCATTCCTTTAATTATTGGGAATTCTTTTACCTATGGACATTGAACAGGAGTCTGCTCCTATGGATAAATGTTTATTGTGTCTTGAGGCCCAAATTGTGTTACCTACACAATTTTGTTCTTTATGTTTAGAAAAAACTTTGAAATGGAAAGATAAACTTTTTGTTTCTGACCCTAATGTCTCTCAGGATGATGCTGTTCAGGCAATGCCACAGCTTTCTCCTCTAATGTCCCAAACCCCCACGGCTTCAGATGCCCTGCAGATCCTCTCAGCCTCCTGAAGGAGTTTATTTGCCCTCAGATTTTGCTGCACAGATATCCTCTGCGGTATCAGCGGCTTTATCTGCTTTTCCCATGAAGGGGAAGCGCAAGAGGAAATCTTAAAAAATTTCAGAGTGTAAGGTGTCTGTCCCGTCTGCTGCTATGCAGGTTGCCCTGCCTCATAAGTCTGATGAGGAGGATACCTCAGTAGCCTCTGAGGGTGAAATCTCAGATTCAGACAGTATAATTCCTTTGTCTGATGCTGAAGAAGTAAACTTCATATTTAAGCTTGAACACCATCGTTTACTATTAAAGGAGGTACTGGCTACTTTGGACGACTCTAACTCTAATGTTGCTGTCAACCCTAAGAAATCTAGTAAGCTTAACAAATAGTATGATGTTCCTTCATGATGTCTATGTCTATGATGTCTATGATTAAGCACATGTAGTGGGTTTGAAACATGTCAGACTGTTAGTCTTCCTGTAATTTTTTGTGCCTTGTTTGTTAGGATTTGCCTCCTCTTTTTTAATGTACCAAACAACATACCAGTAAGTTCCTGCTTTTTGTTTTTGCTATTTGGATTTATGGTGTGATTCTGCCACAGCTATGGAGCTCTGAGCCTGAACGATTGCACTTCTGGCAATCTTGTTCTATCCGGAACTGTTGAATCTATTGGGGACTATCATTTCTGAGACGCAGAGTACTTCCGCTTCCTGTCTGAATACTATGATGTTCCTTCCTCTGTGGAAGTGTTTCCGGTTCCAGACCGTGTGACGGAGAGCCAGGTATAGCTTTCTCCCCGTCTCCCGTCTTTAAAAAGATGTTTCCTGTTGCTGACTCCATTAGAGATTCATGGCGCACGGTGCCTAAGGTAGAATGAACTATTTCTACCCTGGCTAAGAGAACTACAATCCCTATTGAGGATAAATGTTCCTTTAAGCATCCCATGGACAAAAAGCTGGAGGCTTATTTGAAGAAGATGTATGTTCATCAAGGTCTTCAATGGCAACCTGCAGTTTGTATTGCCACAGTAGCAAGTGCAGCATCTTATTGGTGCAATGCTTTGTCTGAATTGATTTTAGAAGAAACAGACTGTACACAGATGGCCACAAGGGCCAAACAGGTACCTGTAAGAGGTGCCAAGTGGTTGATAGAAATGTCCAGGTCACAGAATAGCAAATATAAATCCCTTGATAAGGTGTACAAAGAGCCGAAATGTGCAATCTGCTCAAATTTTCACAATTCGTTTGGCATATATATCTTAAAACAACAATAAATATAAATCAGATATAATTCTAAATCATATATGAATATATGCTGTATATCTAGGCACATATTAATGAACATAAATATATATATATATATATATATATATATATATATACAGGTGGCCCTCGTTTTACAACGGTTCAATTTACACCGTTTCAGAATAACAACCTTTTTTTCCAGTCATGTGGCTGCTATTGAAAAGCATTGAGAAGCAGTGCATTTATTAAAATAGCCAATAGGTGGAGCTGTCAGTTAATCAGTTTAACCAGGCCTGAGCTATCGAGTAGATTTCAAAGGAACAAGATCTTCCTGTCTATAAATCAGTCCAGATTGGAATGCATAAAAAGAACTGTTTGCAGAAAAATGCAAGTGAAGTCTGTATTGTGTGATTATTTTATTAAGTTTATAATGCTGCTTAGCAGATGTTTTGTTCATTTAACTTAGTTTAATTATATATTCTGTGTTGTGTGATTATTTTATTAGGTTTATAATGCTGTTTAGCATTTAAAGTCTTCATTTCAAAGCTTTAAAAATAATGTATTAGGTGTTACTTATGACAATTTTGAGAGGGGCCTGGAACCTATCTCCCTCACTTCCCATTGACTTACATTATAAACTGGGTTTCAATTTACAACAGTTTCGATTTACAACCATTCCTTCTGGAACCTAACCCCCGCGTAAACTGAGGGCTACCGTTATATATATATATATATATATATATATATATATATGAGATGTATGACCAGACACATATATTGGTGAGCAGAATTCTGTACAGTCTCTAGCACACAAGTATGATTAATAAGAAAAGTCCAGATATAAACCAAAGTGTTATAGTCCTGGTAAGAAAACCTTGTTCAAACTCAAGAAAAAATCCAGGGCTAGAGGCAGCTCCTCTAGGGTGTCACGCCACGACACGACAGATGATGATCTAAAATGGAAAAAGTAGAGGGCGCCACATAGTGCAAATCAGCCTGTATTATAGAGAATATAGGAGAGCAGTAAAAATCCTACTCATGTGGTAAAAAGCACTAATGTGCAGTGTAAGCAGTCCGGAACCACACTGTCGTCCGGTAGACCCAACAATATTGCAGGAACAGATGGTATCCTCGTCCAACCAGGGGGAGTCCAAAGATCCTAGGAGTAGTGGCTGTAAGTATATAAAGTAGGAACAACAGTTCGTGAGAGAGCCTTAGCCCAACCATCCTCCAGACAGGAGGATGGCAACTATAGGACGCTGGGTAGTAACCTCAAAAAAGAGAGAGGTGTTGCCAGTGGAAGGTGCAGCAGCAAAAATGAGAGATGAAGATGATTAAAATAACAATTAAAATTTATTGATAAAATAAAACATCAGCAACGCATTTCTCAGTGTCCCAGCACTGTTTCATCAGGCTATACATGCCATCTCTCATAGCTGCTATACTTATAACTCTTTACAACCAATCAACAGTGAGGTCAAGTACACACCCATCAGTTGAGACCAATCTCATACAGGTGAATCTGAGCAAATGCAAAGAACTAAAAGGATCTGATACCTTTCATTCCTATAGATAAAAGAGTATTATGTATATTATTGCATCAAAAATTGTTGATTTAGTTATATCAACATAGACAAAGTAATATGATCATAAAAACCGTCAGTGTTTTATAAAGATCGTTGTCATAGGTGTCATGGAATGGTATAAACCAATCAATTTATAGAAAGTAACATCAAAACTATCAATAGGGGGAAATACCATTTATCAGGGGGATTGTACCATTTCTGAATTGGATTTTTGTACTTATTGTCATTATAATAAAATATAATAAAATGTATACTTAACCACAGATTTATAACCGAGATATTATATTCAGTCTTAGCATCACCCATGTATATTTATTACATAATATGATTCCATAATGGGCTGTTGGAACATTCCAAAACTAGGAACTGACCCGGAGTGTCATCAGGAGGCGTGGTCCGTAACGCGGTGTTTCTAAACATAAACATAAACATAAAGGCTCGATGTGTAATACGAAAAAAGGAAAAGATAGATACAACTAATGGGTCATTCAAGGGCTGTTACAAATAGATGACCTATAACATGCGTCCAAAACAGAGTGCAAATAACATTAGTGATATCGCTGTATTGCTCGTAATTTACAAGTATCTATTGGGGAACGAAATTCTCAAAGGGGCATGGATATAATCAGATACCCAATCACATCAAAAGACATGAGTGAGAGGCGTGGATAGGCCACGCTGTCAACATAAACTGTGTGAACAGCTGATTGTGCAATATGACAGTGACAGAGTAAAAAATCGTGAGGGTAATAATAGTCTTACGACTATAAAGGACTATGACGATAATTACAAAAATACCAACAAATGTGAATCCTACACAACTTTTAACAATTAGTTGAGGGAATAAATATGTTAACATCGGGCGAAAAGAATACAAGATAACTTGGTGAGAACCCAGTGATATATAAATCACTGATCATATAAGTGGATAGATGGCCAATAAGCCTAAGGGTAATATAAAAGACTAATAACAACAGGAACGTCATAAAAATAAATAAAGCCGAGACGTGGTGAATAAGGGGAGAGAGCAGTGGCCAAGTGAGGTGATAAATCCTACTGTCAAATAAGACAGTGTCAGTGACTAATAGTGAATAGAAGTGCTGAAAGGACGGTATAATATAATCTAGTATAATGTATACAGTAATTCAACAAAGATCTAAAACTAATAATTGCTAGTGATAGGAGATGTGAGGGGAGGGAATACTAAAATATCTATAATATAAAGGGGAATAATTGAGGCTACTACCCTGCATCCTATAGTTGCCATCCTCCTGTCTGAACTGGGCTAAGGCTCTCTCACGGACAACAGTGTGGTTCCGGACTGCTTACACTGCACATTAGTGCTTTTTACCACGTGAGTAGGATTTTTACTGCTCTCCTATATTCTCTATAATACAGGCTGATTTGTACTATGTTGCGCCCTCTACTTTTTCCATTTTTGATTTTAGAAGAGACTCCATTGGAGGAGATACAAGATAGGATTAAGGCTATCAAACTAGCCAACTCCTTTATCTCTGATGCTAACATGCAAGTTATTAGACTGGGAGCCAAGATGTCTGGCTTCACTGTTCTAGCACGTAGGGCTCTGTGGCTAAAATTTTGGTCAGCTGATGTTACCTCCAAGTCCAAGCTTCTGTTGCTGCCTTATAAAGGTAAGACCTTGTTTTGTCCTGGTCTGGCAGAAATATTTTCTGAAATTACGGGTGGAAAGGGGTCCTTTCTACCACAAAACAAAAAGAATAGACCTAAAGGACATCAAAGTAATTTTCGATCTTTTCGTAACTTCAAAGGTCCAAAGCTTTCCTCTCCCTCCTCTAAGCAGGAGCAGTCCAAGTCTTCTTGGAGACCCAATCAGTCTTGGAACAAGGGGAAGCAATCAAAGAAACCCTCAGCTGAGACTAAGTCAGCATGAAGGATCTGCCCCGGTCCGGGATCGGATCAGGTGGGGGGCAGACTTTCTCTTTTTTGTCAAGCGTGGATACGAGATGCTTGGGCTGTGGAAATAGTATCTCAGGGTTACAAAATAGAATTCAAATCTCGTCCTCCCAAGGGCAGATTTCTCCTCTCAAGGTTATATGCGGATCAGGTAAAAGAGAGGCATTCTTATAGTATGTTCAGAACCTTTCCTCCCTGGGAATGATTGTTCCAGTTCCAGTAAGAGAAGAAGGTCTGGAATTTTATTCAAACCTATTTGTGGTTCCCAAAAAACAGGGAACTTTCTGACCCATTTTAGACCTAAAGTGTCTCAACAAGTTTCTCAGGGTTCCGTCCTTCAAAATGGAAACCATTCGTTCAATTCTTCCCTTGGTCCAAGAAGGTCAGTTCATGATGACCATAGACCTGAAGGACGCATATCTTAATGCTCCTATCCACAGGGATCATCACCAGTTCCTGAGATTTGATTTTCTAGACATGCATTTTCTGTTTATTGCTCTACTGTTTGGCCTTGCCACAGCTCCCAGAATTTTCTCAAAGGTTCTTGGGGCTCTTTTGGCAGTTGTCAGGTTTCGGGGAATTGCGGTGGCGCCTTATCTGGACGACATATTGGTTCAGGCGCCATCTTTTTAACAAGCAAACTCTCATACAGAGATCTTGTTGTATTTTCTACGTTCCCACGGATGGAAACTGAATCTGGAGAAGAGTTCCCTTGTTCCAGCTACAAGGGTTTGTTTCTTAGGGACCATCTTAGATTCCCTATTAATGACGATTTTTCTTTCCCTCTGGTTGAGAAGTATGATTCGTTTTGCATATGAGACTGCTGGACAGCAGCCTCCTGAGAGATTTGCAAGGCTGCAACATGGTCCTCTCTGCATACTTTTTTCCAAATTTTACAAATTTGATAATTTTGCCTCGGCTGAGGCCTCTTTTGGGAGAAAGGTTCTTCGAGCGGTGGTGCCTTCTGTTTAGGTCTTCCTGTTCTCCCTCCCTGTTCATTCCGTGTCCCACTAGTAACATAAAATATATGTTTACCTGATAAATTTCTTTCTTTCTGGATATGGAGATTCCACGTCCCCACTCTTAAAATTAGACAGTATTTTTTTTTAAACCTCAGAATGACTGGGGGTTATGGGTAAGGGAAGTGACACTTAACAGCTTTGCTGTGGTGCTCTTTGCCTCCTCCTGCTGGCTAGGAGTGAATATCCCACTAGTAATTGGAATGATGTTGTGGATTCTCCATGACCGGATAAAAATATCTCACTAGTAAGTCATGGACTCTACATGTCCGGAAAGAAAGAAATTTATCATGTAAGCATAAATTTTATTTTTTACCGTGTTGCAATTGAGATAAAGAAAGATGAGGATAAAAATGTGGCATTTAAGTACGGAAAGGTGATCATTAAGCTACACTTTAGGCCGCTTAAAAAAAAATGAAAATAAAATGGTCGCAATGAAAGCTTATGGCGACCTCAACATATACAGCAATTATTACAGAACACAAGCCAGGAATGGCCTATCTAGTTTTCACGGTAGTTCATACATGTATGGCCGTGGAATAGGTGTTGTGTTTAGGAAATTACGGCTAGATTACGAGTTTTTGTCGGTAAGGCTTGCGGTGCTAACGCTCCTTTTTTTCTCACCGCTCACTTAAAACAACGCTGGTATTACAGGTTTTTTTCAACCCGGCGTTAGCCTCTAAAAAGTGAGTGTAGAGCAAAATTTAGCTCCACATCTCACCTCAATACCAGCGTTGCTTAAGTCAGCGGTAAACTGGTGTAACGTGCTCATGCACGATTTCCCCATAGGAAACAATAGGGCAGATTCAGCTGAAAAAAAACCTAACACCTGCAAAAAAGCAGCGTTAAGCTCCTAACGCAGCCCCATTGATTCCTATGGGGTAGTAAAATTTACGTCTACACCTAACACCTTAACATGAACCCCGAGTCTAAACACCCCTAATATTACACTTATTAACCCCTAATCTGCCGCCCCCAAAACAAATACTAAATTACAGAAAATAAAAAATAATTACAATTTTTTAAACTAATTACACCTAATTATAAAAAGCCCCCCCAAAATAATAAAATTCTTTACCCTATACTAAATTACAAATAGCTCTTAAAAGGGCTTTTTGCGGGGCATTACCCCAAAGTAATCAGCTCTTTTACCTGTAAAAAAAATTACAATACCCCCCCAACATTAAAACCCACCACCCACACACCCAACCCTACTCTAAAACCCACCCAATCCCCCCTTAATAAAACCTAACACTAACCCCTTGAAGATCACCCTACCTTGAGCCGTCTTCTCCCAGCCAGGCACAAGTGGACCTCCAGAGGGGCAGAAGTCTTCATCCGATCCAGGCAGAAGAGGACCTCCAGAAGGGCAGAAGGCTTCATCCAGGCGGCATCTTCTATCTTCATCCATCCGGAGCGGAGCGGGTCGATCTTGAAGCCAGCCAACGCGGAGCATCCTCTTCTTCCGACGACTCCCGATGAATGAAGGCTCCTTTAAATGACGTCATCCAAGATGGCATCCCTTGAATTCCGATTGGCTGATAGGATTCTATCAGCCAATCGGAATTAAGGTAGGAAAAATCCTATTGGCTGATTGAAGTTCAATCCTATTGGCTGATCCAATCAGCCAATCGGATTTTTCCTACCTTAATTGCGATTGGCTGATAGAATCCTATCAGCCAATTGGAATTCGTAGGGACGCCATCTTGGATGACGTCATTTAAAGGAACCTTCATTCTTCGTTAGGACTTCGATTGAAGAGGATGGCTCTGCGTCGGCTGGATAGAAGATGGCTCCGCTCCACTCAGGAAGGATGAAGATAGAAGATGCCGCCTGGCTGAAGATGTCTGCCGGTCCGGATGTCCTCTTCTGCCCCATCAGTGCCCGGCTGGGTGAACACAGCTCAAGGTAGGGTGAGTTTTTTTAAGGGGGGATCGGGTGGGTTTTAGAGTAGGGGTGTGTGGGTGGTAGGTTGTAATGTTGGGGGGGTATTGTATTTCTTTTTTTTTACAGGTAAAAGAGCTGATTACTTTGGGGCAATGCCCCGCAAAAAGCCCTTTTAAGGGCTGGTAAAAGAGCTGATTACTTTGTAATTTAGTTTAGGATAGGGAATTTTATTATTTTGGGGGGGCTTTTTTATTTTATTAGGGGGATTAGATTAGGTGTAATTAGATTAAACTTCTTGTATATTTTTATATATTTTTTTATTTTTTGTAATTTTATGGGGTTTTTTGGTAATATAGTTTAGTTTATTTAATTGTATTTTATTTTAGATAATTGTAGTGAATTTATTTAATCAATTTATTGATAGTGTAGTGTTAGGTGTATTTGTAACTTAGGTTAGGATTTATTTTCCAGGTAATTTTGTAATTATTTTAACTAGGTAGCTATTAAATAGTTATTAACTATTTAATAGCTATTGTACCTAGTTAAAATAAATACAAAGTTGCCTGTAAAATAAAAATAAATCCTAAAATAGCTACGATGTAACTAACAGTTATATTGTAGCTAGCTTAGGGTTTATTTTATAGGTAAGTATTTAGTTTTAAATAGGATTAATTTATTTAATTATAGTAATTTTATTTAGATTTATTTAAATTATATTTAAGTTAGGGGGTGTTAGGGTTAGGGTTAGACTTAGGTTTAGGGGGTAATAACTTTATTATAGTAGCGGCGACTTTGGGGGTGGCAGATTAGGGGTTAATAATTGTAGGTAGGTGGCGGCGATGTTAGGGATGGCAGATTAGGGGTTAATAAAATTTATTATAGTGTTTGCAAGGCGGGAGTGTGGCGGTTTAGGGGTTAATACATTTATTATAGTGGCGGTGATGTCCGGTCGGCAGATTAGGGGTTAAAAAGTGTAGGTAGGTGGCAGCGACATTGGGGGGGGGCAGATTAGGGGTTAATAAATATAATGTAGGTTTCGGCGATGTTAGGGGAAGCAGATTAGGGGTTCATAGGTATAATGTAGGTGGCGGTGATGTCCGGTCAGCAGATTAGGGGTTAAAATGTTTTATTTTAGTGTTTGTGATGTGGGGGGGCCTCGGTTTAGGGGTTAATAGGTAGTTTATGGGTGTTAGTGTACTTTGTAGCACTGTAGTTAAGAGCTTTATGTTCCGGCGTTAGCCCATAAAACTCTTAACTACTGACTTTTATATGCGGTAGGAGTCTTGGAGGTAGAGGCTGTACCGCTTTCTCCAAGACTTGTAATACCAGCGTTAGGAAAATCCCATTAAAAAGATAGGATACGCAATTGACGTAAAGGGATTTGCGGTATGGAAAAGTCACGGAAAAAAAGTGAGCGGTACACCTGTACCTCCCTGACTCGTAATACCAGCAGGCGTTAAAAAGCAGCGTTAGGACCCCTTAACGCTGCTTTTTAAGGCTAACGCCAAACTCGTAATATAGCCGATGGTTAGTCCCAGTCACTTTAATGAAAAGAAATGAAAGAATCATACAAAAACCGTACGAGGCTCTTATCCGTGTGGTATATGCTGCAGTTGCAAACATATGGTTAAGATTTCCAAAATACAGGATAGATTTGACAAATCACACGACATCAAAACCTACATCAGTTGTAATTCATATACATGATTAAATGTGATTGTCCGAAGATCTATATCGGAATGACTACACGCAAGCTCCGTACACGCTTACAAGAACACTTACTCTATTTAATCATATTATCTTACCATTCATATTTCACAGTCTTATTCTCAATATCGTGTTTATTATTAGGTTACCTTAGTTTATAGAACTCCATCATCAGACATTAATTTTATTCATATATTCACGATTTGAGAATATTATTATTATTTATTTGTCACTATACACTTATGTCACCAATATAAGGGAGTTGATTATCCACTATGTTTGATATTTATCTTCATAAGTCAATACATTTTCACTTACGAACATAACATTGTCAGGTTACAACAGATTAATCTTAACTCATATCTTGATGTATCAAAACTCTTTTAAATATATTCTAAGTGTATGCAGTTATAAGCGTTTTTTATTTCCTTTGTATGTACTCAATCAATCATATATTACTTGCGCCATAGATCAGTTTTAATACATATTCTGATGTAATAAATATATTCCGAGTATAATCAGTGATTAATGCTACGATTTTCTCTGTGTGTATATATATAACCAATTTGCCATCAGATGCACTGCAGATCAGTCCTAATATCCAATTTGATGTAACAAACCTCTATTATTTGTATCCAAATGGCGTGGAGCTATAAATATTACCACTGTCTTTGTACATCCATATTCAAATAGATATTAGACACGTTACCAAGAGTTAGGTGTTAGTGAATTCCAAGGTACAAATTGTATCATATCAGGTTGTCGAATGCACACCTCCAACACATATTAGATATATATGTTTAATACATTTAAAGGACTACGATTTATGACACGATCATGTTACCCACCATGTCTGGATAACCAATCCAATTCATGCTGTGGCGTCATTAAGTAAACAAAGATTCGCCGATTCTGATGACTTACCGCCAATTGGGCGGAGTTACTAGGAATAAATACCCGCCAAACTTGAACCTTCGTAAACCCTTTGAGAAAGCCGAGTAACACTTAGTGATGTGAAGTTCGGTTCATCCTGATGAATCGGTTCATTTCGGACGGTTCGATTAACTGAACCGGTTCATGAACCGATTCATCAGTTCACCTACTCTAATTAACCGGGATCTAATAGCACCAGCTCAAAGGGGGCACCCTGCAGGGTCACAGTAATGCGGTGGTATTCAGGGGTTCAAAGGGTTAACCTTGTAGTTATTTGGGAATCTGCCAGAAGGAATCGATGGTTTATTAAGAGAACACCGTATCGTTATAGTTAATGTAATTGGGACACTTTAATTCTGGGTTGTTGCTTTTCTATGACATGGGCAGTTTAGAATGAGCGGGTTAATATGGCTGGGAGCATAACAATGATGGATGTATTATGTTGTAAATAGACGCGCGTTCTAATTGGAGGTGAAGTATAGCAGGGCTATTCCGTCTCCCCTATTCTAGCTGCATTGGTCCTGTGCGCTCCCAGCCATATTAACCCGCTCATTCTAAACTGCCAATGTCATAGAAAAGCAACAACCCATAATTAAAGTGTCCCAATTACATTAACTATAACGATACGGTGTTCTCTTAATAAACCATCGATTCCTTCTGGCAGATTCCCAAATAACTACAAGGTTAACCCTTTGAACCCCTGAATACCACCGCATTACTGTGACCCTGCAGGGTGCCCCCTTCGAGCTAGTGCTATTAGATCCCGGTTAATTAGAGCTGTGAAAGGATGAGTGCTGTGCTGTTGAATCAGTGTACTGAATCAGTGTACTGTGTACTGTTAACTCAGTGATTCATTAGCAACTGCGTGATTCATAGCAGAACCAGAGTTATAACACAGTTGCTAATGAATCACTGAGTTAACAGTACACAGTACACTGATGCAGTACACTGATTCAACAGCATGTAATATGATCCTAGAGTGAGGTCTCAGTGATTCATAGCAGAACCAGAGTTATAACACAGTTGCTAATGAATCACTGAGTTAACAGTACACAGTACACTGATGCAGTACACTGATTCAACAGCATGTAATATGATCCTAGAGTGAGGTCTCAGTGATTCATAGCAGAACCAGAGTTATAACACAGTTGCTAATGAATCACTGAGTTAACAGTACACAGTACACTGATGCAGTACACTGATTCAACAGCATGTAATATGATCCTAGAGTGAGGTCTCAGTGATTCATAGCAGAACCAGAGTTATAACAGAGACCTCACTCTAGGATCATATTACATGCTGACTGAGCTGACTCAGGAACTGAACTGTTACAAACAAATCAGTTCAGTCTGGTGAACCGATTCATACAGTTCAGTAAAAAGAACCAGTTCAAATGAACGATTCGTTCATGAACTGCACATCACTAGTAACACTGCGAAACATGTCAGGGGAGGTTGGGAGATAATAGGCTCCTTATAGTTGTTGGTTTTTAATCAAGCAGGAATTTAACTTAAAAACAATATCTTAAACATTTAACTCAGTCTGCTTATAGCTTGTCACGTTATAGCTTGTCACATTAGTGACTTAGACTTAATTCACAATTTCAAGCAGCGGAGTGTAACACATACCTGTGACTAATAGAGAGATAAGCAGGAGACTCTTTGTTATTTAAATTAGCATATTTTGGTGATAATCGGATGAGTCCGAGTATAATACGGGTTTAATGTAGTCAGTTTAGAACCTGGCAGTTGGTACTTGAATTTAACTCTGCAGTATATGAATTTTAGTTTTATTATCAACATATTTAAATCTGAGTATTCCTCGTATATTACAGACAGATATACAGCTGATGCCTAAGCCAAACAATACTTTTACAGGATCAGTTTATTTAATTTTGTTTTTCACTATAGAAAGAAAGATCTGTTGCCTAAATTTAATATACACATTCAGTATTAACATATAGTGGGCAATATTAAGTAAAAAAGGTTAAAATATATAAAAAAAATACAGTGACATTACTTAGTGCATTATCAATAGCACCAAACCCAGTTGTCACACACTCTGGATAACACTATGTTATCAACTTAAATCATCCACCAGGGCAAACCTGTGGCATGGTATAAGTATATACCATTACAGTAACAGCTGATTTTTATTGCCTAAATCTAATATACATATTCATTATTAATATACAGTGGGCAATATTAAGTACAGAGAAAAATACATACAAAAGTACCATGACATTACCTGGTGCATTACTACTAGCACCAAACCCAGTTGTCACACATTCTAGGTAATGCTGTGTTATTAACTTTTCCATTCATTACCAATAGATTTATTAAAAATCTCTTTCAGATAAATACGCTTAGGCTAATGTGAACAACAATTCCACGCATGACACTGCATATCTGATAATATGTATATGGTATATCACAATATACCATAATCATCTATAAATCTGTTTACAAATAAAATAACTGACCACTTTGCCTGACTTATATTCACCTATATAATTTTTTGTGTCTCATCGGATAAATTAAAGGGACACTCAGGTTTTATTAAATTTTCATGATTCAGATACAGCATGCAATTTTAAACAACTTTCCAATTTACTTCCATTAAAAAAATGTGCACAGTCTTTTATATTTACACTTTTTTTAAGTCACCAGCTCCTACTGAGCATGTGCAAGAACTCAGACTATACGTATATGCATTTGTGATTGGCTGATTGCTATCACATGGAACAGGGGGAGTGGAAATATATTTAACTTTAAAATGTGTTAGAAAATAATCTACTACTCATTTGAAATTCAGAGTAAATGCTATTGTATTGTCTTGTTATCTTGCATTTGTTGATTCTGCAAATCTGCTATGTTTACTGGTCCTTTAATAGTGATTAGTCTAAAGACTATGGATTAACAGTACATCCTAGGTCTATATTATTAAGACTAACCAATAATTTGAGTTCAGAGTGCTTATTTGTTAGTAATCCTGTTATTAGGATCACAACCTGCTGCTCTAATTTAAGTTGATATTAATTCCTGTGTTTTTAAATGTATTGTCTTTCCATTATTTTTAAAGTCCTAATAAAAGTTATATTTTAATTTATCTAGTGTATCCGCCACTTGTAACTCAGCCGATTATTACACAAATCAGGGAATTTTAGTGCTTTCTATGTGTACAACCCCTGGAGACTCAAATCTCCTTTTGTGTCTATATATGTATACAACAACTTAACGTTATCAGAACAAAACGTAACCATGACTACAAGGCAACAAACCGTGACAATATCTTAGTGCTCATTGAAATAGGTATCACGAGGGTCTGTGTACATATACTAAAATACTATATACATAATTACAAACTACCAACATATTTATTGCCCCATGGATCAGCACTATATGATGTGACGTTTAGTTGTTGGTACCTTGTAATGACGATTTATCTGCACGTGTATTGCGCTTTGTGCAGTGTTTACTGAACGTCCTTTGCAGTTTCCCTGACAACGGCGCATTCTGATGACAGAGGTATGTCGGCTGCACACATTGATGCTGCCCAGTTTGATTTGGTTTCCTGGGTCCGTTGTACAATTAAGGTAACACTTAGGGGTATATAAGGGGTATTTTTGGTGTAAATTTGTATACTTGTTTTATCCATGTGAACAAGGCTCCTGTGTGGAGCCAAAAGTTTAATTTTTTAATAAAATTACTGCACTAGGCAGTATTTTGGTGGTACAGTTGGCAAAAATGGGGTGTTAGAAAAAAAAACAGCACTGAAAAGTGCCTTTACATTGCGGTCTATGGGAACTGTGCTTTCCGTGTAAATATGTGTATATACACATATTAACACATACATATTTATGTATATAATCTTATACATTTATATTTATACTTGCTGCCATTGCTGCGCTTAGGTTCTGATGCCGTCTCTGACGGCATCAGAACAAGGCTTCCATTGGAGAATATAGAAGAGCCCTCTCATGAGTGTAATGCTTCCTAGCAATGCAAACGCGAGCTGACGTTCGCATTGCGCTTAACTTGTAATACCAGTGCACATTAGCATGCACTTGTATTACTGATTGGAACAGTCAATAGAATGCGAGCTCAATCCTATTGGCTGATTGGATCAGCCAATAGGATTGAACTTAAATCCTATTGGCTGATTGTGCTCAACCAATAGGATTTTTTCTACCTTAATTCTGATTGGCTGATAGAATTCTATCAGCCAATCGGAATCTAAGGGACGACATCTTGGATGACGTCACTTAAAGGTATCTTCATTCAACAAGAAGACGTCGTAAGAAGAGTATGCTCCGCGTCGGATGTCTTGAAGATGGAGTTGCTCAGCGCCGGAATGGATGAAGATAGAAGATGTCGTCTGGATGAAGACTTCTGCCCATCTGGAGGACCACTTCTGCCCGTCTGGAGGACCAGTTCTGCAGGATTCGTTGAGGACTTCGGCCCGGTTGGGTGAAGACTTCTCACAGTAAGGTGATCTTCAAGGGGTTAGTGTTTGTTTTTTTAAGGGGGTATTAGGTGGGTTTTAGAGTAGGGTTGGTTGTGTGGGTGGTGGGTTTTAATATTGGGGGGATTTGTAATTTTTTTTACAGGTAAAAGAGCTGATTACTTTGGGGCAATGCCCCGCAAAAAAGGCCCTTTTAAGGGCTATTTGTAATTTAGTGTAGGGTAGGGCTTTTTTATTTTGGGGGGGCTTTTTTATTTTGTTAGGGGGATTAGATTAGGTGTAATTAATTTAAAAATCTTGTAATTTGTTTATTATTTTCTGTAATTTAGTGGGGTTTTTTTGTACTTTAGATAATTGTATTTAATTGTATTTAATTGTATTTAGTTTAGGGAATTAATGTAATTATAGTGTAGTGTTAGGTATAATTGTAACTTAGGTTAGGTTTTATTTTACAGGTAACTTTGTATTTATTTTAGCTAGGTAGTTAGTAAATAGTTAATAACTATTTAATAACTATTCTAGCTAGTTAAAATAAATACAAACTTGCCTGTAATATAAAAATAAACCCTAAGCTAGCTACAATGTAACTATTAGTTATATTGTATCTAGCTTAGGGTTTATTTTACAGGTAAGTATTTAGTTTTAAATAGGAATAATTTATGTAATGATAGGAATATTTATTTATATTTATTTAAATTATATTTAAGTTAGTGGGTGTTAGGGTTAGGGTTAGACTTAGGTTTAGGGGTTAATAAATTTAATATAGTGGCGGCGGTGTAGGGGGTGGCAGATTGGGGATTAATAAGTATAATGTAGGTATCGACGGTGTCGGGGCGGCAGATTAGGGGTTAATAAGTATAATGTAGGTGGCGGCGGTGTAGGGGGGGCAGATTAGGGTTTAATAACTTTATGTAGGTGGCGGCGGTGTCGGGGGCGGCAGATTAGGGGTTAATAAGTATAATGTAGGTGACGGCGGTGTAGGGGGCGGCAGATTAGGGGTGTTTAGACTCGGGGTACATGTTAGGGTGTTAGGTGTAAACATTACCATAGGAATCAATGGGATATCGGGCAGCAGCGAACATGAGCTTTTGCTGCTTTCAGACTCCCATTGATTGGCGGCGGATTGAAAACCAGGTACGCTGGGCCGGAATAGTGGTGAGCTTACCTGTTAGGAATTTTTTAACTAGCAAAAGTAGTCAGATAGTGCCGAACTTGCATTCAGAACATCTGTAATGACGTAAGCATCGATCTGTGTCGGAGTTTGCCCGGCGGATCGTATGTTACGTCACAAAATTCTACTTTTGCCGGTCTGTAGGGTTTGATAACTAAGGGGAATCAGGCTCGCCACAAATACGCTGCGGAATTCCAGCGTATTTGTGGTTGGCGGCTTGATAAATAGATGCCATAGAATTGCAGTCAATAGGGATAAAATTGCATGTTTCAACAAATGAGATCATGAAATTTCTTCACTATAAGTGCCCTTTAAACAGTCCACTGTCATTACCAACAAAGGAGTGCAGCAGATAGAGCTACAAAGTAACTTGTGGTCATTATTTCTCTGTCCCTGCTTCACTGTACTGTACTGAATGCCCATCATTTGAATTTATCACTGTACTGAATGCCCTTCTTGGATGACATCCCACACTTTGCCAATATAGGCCTAGATTACTTATGGAGCAAAAAAAATTAAGTGCTATTGTGCACTAACTTTTCTTTCATGTAATTGGCAAGAGTCCATGAGCTAGTGACATATGGGATATACAATCCTACCAGGAGGGGCAAAGTTTCCCAAACCTCAAAATGCCTATAAATACACCCCTCACCACACCCATAATTCAGTTTTTACAAACTTTGCCTCCTATGGAGGTGGTGAAGTAAGTTTGTGCTAAGATTTCTACGTTGATATGCGCTTCTCAGCATTGTTGAAGCCCGATTCCTCTCAGAGTACAGCGAATGTCAGAGGGACGTGAAGGGAGTATCACTTATTTGAATACGATGATTTCCCTAACGGGGGTCTATTTCATAGGTTCTTTGTTATCGGTCGCAGAGATTCATCTCCTACCTCCCTTTTCAGATCGACAATATACTCTCAATTTACCATTACCTCTGCTGATAACTGTTTTAGTACTGGTTTGGCTATCTGATATATGTGGATGGGTGTCTTTTGGTAAGTATGTTTTTTATTACTTAAGACACCTCAGCTATGGTTTGGCACTTTATGCATTTATATAAAGTTCTAAATATATGTATTGTACTTATATTTGCCATGAGTCAGGTTCATGTATTTCCTTCAGCAGACTGTCAGTTTCATATTTGGGGAATTTAAACATTTTAAGAAACGTATTTCTTACCTGGGGTTTTTGTCTTTTTTTTCAATTGACTACTTCTTGCTATTGCGGATATTAGGCCCGCGGGTGCGTCAAATGCTAAATTTTATTGCCTCATTTTTGGCGCAAAAATACGTTTATGACGCAACTTCGTCATTTCCAGCGTCATACGTGATGCCGAGACCTTTCACACAGCGGCGTAATTAGTGACGCGAGTGTGTCATTTCCGGTTATTTTTTTCATTATTTCAATACCCCATTGATGTTTGCCTCTTGCTTTTTTCTCTATCAGAGGCCTATGCTTTTGGATTTTTTTCCCATTCCTGAAACTGTCATATAAGGAAATAGATAATTTTGCTTTATATGTTGTTTTTTCTCTTACATTGAGCAAGATGTCCCAATCTGATCCTGTCTCAGAAGTTTCTGCTGGAACATTGCTGCCTGACATTGGGTCTACCAAAGTTAAGTGCATTTGTTGTAAAAGTGTAGAAATTATTCCACCAAATGTCATTTGTAATAGTTGTCATGATAAACTTTTACATGCAGATAGTGTTTCCATCAGTAATAGTACATTGCCAGTTGCAGTTCCTTCAACTTCTAATGTACATGATATACCTGTAAATTTTAAAGAATTTGTTTCTGATTCTATTCTGAAGGCTTTGGGGGGTAGTTATCAACGTGTCAACTTTCCTGCCTTCGCCGGCCCAATACGCCCGCCTAAGCTCGCCTTCCTTCGCCGCCGCGGACCTGAAAAAATACGCCTCAGTTATCAAAAAAAGCTGTCAAAAAGCCACGGGGCGATGAGCAGCGGACTGTGAGAGTTATCACTCATCCGATCTCGCTGCTCTTCGGCTGTTTGACAGCTTTCTTGCTAGCCTGTCACTAAGCACTCACACTAAACTACACTGTTCTACCCCCTATACCGGAGCCCCCCGCAACTAAATAAAGTTACTAACCCCTAAACCGCCGCTCCTAGACCCTGCCGCAAGTCTTATAAATTTATTAACCCCTAAACCGCCGCTCCTAGACCCTGCCGCAAGTCTTATAAATGTATTAACCCCTAAACCGCCGCTCCCGGACACCGCTGCCACCTACATTATACCTAGTAACCCCTATCCTGCCCCCCCTATACCGTCGCCCTCTATAATAAAGTTATTAACCCCTATCCTGCTGATCCCGCACCTCGCCGCAAATAAAAAAATAGTTTAACCCCTAAACCGCCGCTCCCTGAACCCGCCGCAACCTATATTAAATTTATTAACCCCTATCCTGCCCCCCCCTACACCGTCGCCACCTATAATAAATGTATTATCCCCTATCCTGCCCCCCACTACACCGCCGCCACTGTAATAAAATTATTAACCCCTAAACCTAAGTCTAACACTAACCCTAACACCCCCCTAACTTAAATATTAATTAAATAAATCTAAATAGTATTTCTATTATTAACTAAGTTAATCCTATTTAAAACTAAATACTTACCTATAAAATAAACCCTAATATAGCTACAATATAAATAATAATTATATTGTAGCTATCTTAGGATTTATTTTTATTTTACAGGTACCTTTCAATTTATTTTAACTAGGTACAATAGCTATTAAATAGTTATTAACTATTTAATAGCTTACCTAGCTAAAATAAAGAGAAATGTACCTGTAAACTAAAAACTAACCTAAGTTACAATTACACCTAACACTACACTATACTTTAATAAATTATTCCTATTTAAAACTAAATACTTACCTGTAAAATAAACCCTAATACAGCTACAATATAATTAATAATTACATTGTAGCTATCTTAGGATTTATATTTATTTTACAGGTAACTTTGTATTTATTTTAGCTAGTTAGAATAGTTATTAAATAGTTATTAACTATTTAATAACTACCTAGCTAAAAGAAATACAAAATTACCTGTAAAATAAATCCTAACCTAAGTTACAATTAAACCTAACACTACACTATCATTAAATAAATTAAATAAACTACCTACAAATAACTACAATTAAATACAATTACATAAACTAACTAAAGTACAAAAAATAAAAAAGCTAAGTTACAAAAAATAAAAAAAATAAGTTACAAACATTTAAAAACATATTACAACAATTTTAAGCTACTTACACCTAATCTAAGCCCCCTAATAAAAAAACAAACCCCCCCAAAATAAAAAAATGCCCTACCCTATTCTACATTAAAAAAGTTCAAAGCTCTTTTACCTTACCAGCCCTTAAAAGGGCCTTTTGTGGGGGCATGCCCCAAAGAGTTCAGCTCTTTTGCCTGTAAAAGAAAAATACAACCCCCCCCCAACATTAAAACCCACCACCCACATACCCCTAATCTAACCCAACCCCCCCTTAAAATAACCTAACACTAATCCCCTGAAGATCATCCTACCTTTAGTCGTCTTCAATCAGCCGAGCAGCGATGGAACTGAAGAGGACATCCGGACCGGCAGAAGTTATCCTCCAAGGGGCGCTGAAGAAATCTTCCATCCGATGAAGTGATCCTCCAAGCGGCGCTGAAGAAATCTTCCATCCGGGCGAGATCATCTTCCAAGAGGAGCTGAAGAAGTCTTCTATCCGGGCGAGGTCATCTTAGAAGCCGGGTCTTGAATCTTCATCCCGCCGACGCGGAACATCCTTCTTTCCCGACGAACTACCGACGAATGAAGGCTCCTTTAAGGGACGTCATCCAAGATGGCGTCCCTTCAATTCCGATTGGCTGATAGGATTCTATCAGCCAATCGGAATTAAGGTAGGAAAAATCTGATTGGCTGATGGAATCAGCCAATCAGATTGAGCTCGCATTCTATTGGCTGATCGGAACAGCCAATAGAATGCGAGCTCAATCTGATTGGCTGATTGGATCAGCCAATCGGATTGAACTTGAATCTGATTGGCTGATTCCATCAGCCAATCAGATTTTTCCTACCTTAATTCCGATTGGCTGATAGAATCCTATCAGCCAATCGGAATTGAAGGGACGCCATCTTGGATGACGTCCCTTAAAGGAGCCTTCATTCATCGGTAGTTCGTCGGGAAAGAAGGATGTTCCGCGTCGGCAGGTTGAAGATTCAAGATCCGGCTTCTAAGATGACCTCGCCCGGATAGAAGACTTCTTCAGCGCCTCTTGGAAGATGACCTCGCCCGGATGGAAGATTTCTTCAGCGCCGCTTGGAGGATCACTTCATCGGATGGAAGATTTCTTCAGCGCCCCTTGGAGGATAACTTCTGCCGGTCCGGATGTCCTCTTCAGTTCCATCGCTGCTCGGCTGAGTGAAGACGACTAAAGGTAGGATGATCTTCAGGGGATTAGTGTTAGGTTATTTTAAGGGGGGTTTGGGTTAGATTAGGGGTATGTGGGTGGTGGGTTGTAATGTTGGGGGGGGTTGTATTTTTCTTTTACAGGCAAAAGAGCTGAACTCTTTGGGGCATGCCCCCACAAAAGGCCCTTTTAAGGGCTGGTAAGGTAAAAGAGCTTTGAACTTTTTTAATGTAGAATAGGGTAGGGCATTTTTTTTATTTTGGGGGGGTTTGTTATTTTATTAGGGGGCTTAGATTAGGTGTAAGTAGCTTAAAATTGTTGTAATATGTTTTTAAATGTTTGTAACTTATTTTTTTTATTTTTTGTAACTTAGCTTTTTTTATTTTTTGTACTTTAGTTAGTTTATGTAATTGTATTTAATTGTAGTTATTTGTAGGTAGTTTATTTAATTTATTTAATGATAGTGTAGTGTTAGGTTTAATTGTAACTTAGGTTAGGATTTATTTTACAGGTAATTTTGTATTTCTTTTAACTAGGTAGTTATTAAATAGCTAATAACTATTTAATAACTATTCTAACTAGCTAAAATAAATACAAAGTTACCTGTAAAATAAATATAAATCCTAAGATAGCTACAATGTAATTATTAATTATATTGTAGCTGTATTAGGGTTTATTTTACAGGTAAGTATTTAGTTTTAAATAGGAATAATTTATTAAAGTATAGTGTAGTGTTAGGTGTAATTGTAACTTAGGTTAGTTTTTATTTCACAGGTAAATTTCTCTTTATTTTAGCTAGGTAAGCTATTAAATAGTTAATAACTATTTAATAGCTATTGTACCTAGTTAAAATAAATTGAAAGGTACCTGTAAAATAAAAATAAATCCTAAGATAGCTACAATATAATTATTATTTATATTGTAGCTATATTAGGGTTTATTTTAAAGGTAAGTATTTAGTTTTAAATAGGATTCATTTAGTTCATACTAGAAATATGATTTAGATTTATTTAATTAATATTTAAGTTAGGGGGTGTTAGGGTTAGTGTTAGACTTAGGTTTAGGGGTTAATAATTTTATTACAGTGGCGGCGGTGTAGTGGGGGGCAGGATAGGGGTTAATAAATTTATTATAGAGGGCGGTGGTATAGGGGGGGCAGGATAGGGGTTACTAGGTATAATGTAGTTGGCGGTGGGCTCCGGGAGCGGCGGTTTAGGGGTTAATATGTATAGAGTAGCTTGCGGTGGGCTCCGGGAGCGGCGGTTTAGGGGTTAACACATTTATTATAGTGTTGGTGGGCTCCGGGAGCGGCGGTTTAGGGGGTAATAACTTTATTTACTTGCGGCGGTGTAGGGGGGACAGATTAGTGGTGTTTAGACTCGGGGTACATGTTAGGGTGTTAGGTGCAGACAGCTCCCATAGGAATGAATGGGATGTCTGTCAGCAGCGAACTTGTACTTTCGCTATGGTCAGACTCCCATTGATTCCTATGGGATCCGCCGCCTCCAGGCTGGCGGTTTGAAAACCAGGTACGCTGGGCCGTAAAAGTGCCGAGCGTACCTGCTAGTTTTTTGATAACTAGCAAAAGTAGTGAGATTGTGCCGTACTTGTGTGCGGAACATCTGGAGTGACGTAAGAATCGATCTGTGTCGGACGGAGTCCGGCGGATCGAAGTTTACGTCACAAAATTCTACTTTTGCCGGTCTGTAGCCTTTGATAACTAAGGCGAATCAGCCTCGCCACAAATACGCTGCGGAATTCCAGCGTATTTGAGGTTGACGGCTTGATAACTACCCCCCTTTGTCTGCATTTCCACCTTCTAATAAACGTAAAAGGTCTTTTAAAACTTCTCATTTAGCTGATGAAATTTCAAATGACCAGCAACATAATAATTTATCCTCTTCTGATGAGGATCTATCTGATTCAGAAGATCCTTCCTCAGACATTGACACTGACAAATCTACTTATTTATTTAAAATAGAGTATATGCGTTCTTTATTAAAAGAAGTGTTAATTACTTTGGATATTGAGGTAACCAGTTCTATTGACGTTCAGTCTAATAAACGTTTAAATGCTGTTTTTAAACCTCCTGTGGTTTCCCCAGGGGTTTTTCCTATTCCTGAGGCTATTTCTGATATGATTTCTAGGGAATGGAATAAGCCAGGTACTTCTTTTATTCCTTCTTCAAGGTTTAAAAAATTGTATGCTTTACCAGCAAAATCTATAGAGTTTTGGGAAAAAATCCCCAAAGTTGATGGGGCTATTTCTACTCTTGCTAAACGTACCACTATTCCTATGGAAGATAGTACTTCCTTTAAGATCCTTTAAATAGGAAGCTTGAATCTTATCTAAGGAAGGCCTATTTATATTCAGGTCATCTTCTCAGACCTGCTATTTCTTTGGCTGATGTTGCGGCTGCCTCAACTTTTTGGTTGGAGAATTTAGCGCAACGAGAATTGGATCCTGACATATCTAGCATTACTCGCTTACTGCAACATGCTAATCATTTTATTTGTGATGCCATTTTTTATATTATCAAAATTGATGTTAGATCCATTCTTTAGCTGTATTAGCTAGAAGAGCTTTGTGGCTTAAATCTTGGAATGCTGATATGACATCTAAATCTAGATTACTATCTCTTTCTTTCCAAGGTAATAATTTATTTGGTTCTCAGTTGGATTCTATTATTTCAACTATCACTGGAGGAAAATGAGTTTTTCTGCCTCAGGATAAAAAACCTAAGGGCAAATCTAAGGCTTCTAACCGTTTTCGTTCCTTTCATCAGAATAAGGAACAAAAACTCAATCCTCCTCCCAAGGAATCTGCTTCCAATTGGAAGCCTTCCTCAAATTGGAATCAATCCAAGCCATTTAGGAAACCAAAGTCTACCCCTAAGTCCGCATGAAGGTGCGGCCCTCATTCCAGCTCAACTGGTAGGGGGCAGATTAAGGTTTTTCAAGTATTTTTGGATAAAATCTGTCCAAAATCATTGGATTCAGAGCATTGTCTCTCAAGGGTATCGAATAGGATTCAAAGTAAGACCTCCTGTTAGAAGATTTTTTCTCTCACGCATCCCTGTAAATCCAGTAAAAGCTCAGGCTTTTCTGAAGTGTGTTTCAGACCTGGAGTCTTCAGGGGTAATCATGCCAGCTCCTCCTCAGGAACAAGGTTTGGGGTTTTATTCAAACCTATTCATTGTACCAAAGAAAGAAAATTTATTCAGACCAGTTCTGGATCTGAAAATTTTGAATCGTTATGTAAGAGTACCAACTTTCAAGATGGTGACTATAAGGACTATTCTGCCTTTTGTTCAGCAAGGACATTATATGTCCACAATAGACTTGCAGGATGCATACCTTCATATTCCGATTCATCCAGAACACTATCAGTTTCTGAGATTCTCTTTTCTAGACAAGCATTACCAATTTGTTGCTCTTCCATTTGACCTAGCAACAGAGGTTTCTCTGACTCTGAATCTAGAAAGATTTATTATAGAGTTTGGAAGACTTACATTTCATGGTGTTCTTCTCATAAATTCTCCTGGCATTCTTTTAGAATTCCTAGAATTTTACAGTTCCTTGTTTACAGGATGGTTTGGATAAGGGTTTGTCTGCAAGTTCCTTGAAAGGTCAAATCTCCGCTCTTTCTGTTTTATTTCACAGAAAGATTGCTATACTTCCTGATATTCACTGTTTTGTACAGGCTTTAGTTCGTATTAAGCCTGTCATTAAATCAATTTCTCCTCCTTGGAGTCTTAATTTGTTTCTGAAGGCTTTACCGGCTCCTCCATTTGAGCCTATGCATTCTTTGGACATTAAACTACTTTCTTGAAAAGTGTTGTTCCTTTTGGCTATCTCTTCTGCTAGAAGAGTTTCTGAGCTATCTGCTCTTTCTTGTGAGTCTCCTTTTCTGATTTTTCATCAGGATAAGGCAGTTTTGCGGACTTCTTTTCAATTTTTACCTAAGGTTGTGAATTCTAACAACATTAGTAGAGAAATTGTTGTCCCTTCCTAATGTCCTAATCCTAAGAATTCTTTGGAGAGATCCTTACATTCTTTGGATGTGGTAAGAGCTTTGAAATATTATGTGGAAGCTACTAAAGATTCCAGGAAGACTTCCAGTCTATTTGTTTTATTTTCTGGTCCAAGGAAAGGTCAGAAGGCTTCTGCTATTTTCTTGGCTTTTTGGTTGAAACTTTTGATTCATCAAGCTTATTTGGAGTTGGGTCAGGCCCCGCCTCAAAGAATTACAGCTCATTCTACTAGATCAGTCTCCACTTCATGGGCTTTTAAGAATGAAGCTTCAGTTGATCAGATTTGCAAAGCGGTGACTTGGTCCTCTTTGCATACATTTACTAAATTCTACCGTTTTGATGTATTTACTTCTTCGGAAGCAGTTTTTGGTAGAAATGTTCTTCAGGCTGCTGATTCAGTTTGATTCTTCTGCTTTTGTTTTAAGTTTTTTTCTTTCAGAAATGAAATAAACTTATTTTTTTGGGTTGTGGATTCATTTTTTCAGCGGAATATGGCTGTTTTTATTTTTATTCCCTCCCTCTCTAGTGACTCTTGAGTAGAAGACTCCACATCTTGGGTATTGATATCCCATATGTCACTAGCTCATGGACTCTTGCCAATTACATGAAAGAAAACATAATTTATGTAAGAACTTACCTGATAAATTAATTTCTTTCATATTGGCAAGAGTCCATGAGCCCCCCCTTTTTATGGTGGTTATGATTTTTTGTATAAAGCACAATTATTTCCAAATTTCCTTTGTTGATGCTTTCTACTCCTTTCTTTATCACCCCACTGCTTGGCTATTCGTTAAACTGAATTGTGGGTGTGGTGAGGGGTATATTTATAGGCATTTTGAGGTTTGGGAAACTTTGCCCCTCCTGGTAGGATTGTATATCCCATATGTCACTAGCTCATGGACTCTTGCCAATATGAAAGAAATGAATTTATCAGGTAAGTTCTTACATAAATTATGTTTTCAATCCAAAGCACTTCCATTTTTACTTCCATTTTACAAGTTCAAAGTAAAACATTAGCACCCCTCAGCAATAACCTAGGGTGGGTGTGCTAAATCCCTCACATAATAAACTTCTAAACTAATTTAGGCTATCACGTACACGCTAAGCCTAAGTTTAAATACTGGAGTTCTTCTTAACAGTGATTTAAAGGGATATGGTATAAGAAAAGGTGTTGGACTTTGAAGTGCTCAAAGATGTATATGTATGTGTGTATTTGTATGTGTGTAGATATGTGTGTATGTATATATGTATATGTGTGCTCACACATTCACACATATGTATAAATTGTCTATTTTTCAGCAACAGGATTATATTATATCACCAAAATCAATAATAAACTAATACAATGGGGCCTATTTATTAATGTGCGAGCAGACATGATACGATATTGTGGATCATGTCCGCTGCACATCGATAAATGCTGACAGCATACGCTCTCAGCAATTTATCATTGCACCAGCAGTTCTTGTGAACTGCTGGTGCAATGCCGCCCCCTGTAGATTTGCAGCGAATCGGACACTAGCAGGGGGTGTCAATCAACCCGATCATATTCGATCGTGTTGATTTCTGGCGATGTCTGTCCGCCGCTTCAGAGCAGGTGGACAGGTTATGGAGCAGCGGTCTTTAGAAACATGGGGCATCAAATTCCATACGGAGCTTGATAAATATGCCCCAATATCTTATCTAGTATTACCAAGCTAATGAAAAGAAGATGTTGAAAAGACAAGCTGTGTGTGCATGTATACACGGAAATGGACTGCACTCTCAAACCGGACTGGGTACACATCCCATGACCCTGCAAAGCTCACAACCCTGGGTGCTCACAAGCACTCACAGACAGCTGCACAGCTTTTAGGGACTCTAAGTTACCCCAGCCAAGTCTGGGTGCAAAGCCCATAGGGAAAATGACAAAACACAAAGGGCCTGGGTCACTCTTATTTGTATCTCAGCAGGTGCATTGAAGGCTAGGGACCCAGGGAGGAACAGACCTTGATATGGCCCTGGGCCTTTCACCATTTGGCTATGTGTTATGTTAATAATTTTGTTTTGTAATTTTCCCTATGGGTTTTTCACCCAGACTTGGCTGTAAACAACTGACTGATTCCCTGAAAGCTTAGCAGCTGTCTGTGAGTGCTGGTGAGCACCCAGGGCTTTGAGCTTTGCATGGTCATGGGATGTATGCCCAATCCAGTTTGAGAGTGTAGTCCATTTCCATGTTGTATATGTGTCTTGGGAAAATACAAAGGGCCTGTGCCACCCATGCTTGTATCTCAATATGTTTGGTTGAAGGCATGAATTGTGTGGTTGTAGGCTGTAGGTTAGAGACCCAGGGAGGAAGAGACCTTGACGGGTCCTGGGCCTATCACCATTTGGCCAAATGTTGTAACTAACTGTTCCATTTTGATTGCAATCTAGCTGTGTGCTTGCAAGAGAGTGCCAGGCTTTTTTTTATATATATATTGAATTAATATTTTTTTTTTGTAATTTTCCCTATGGGCTTTGCACCCAGCCTTGGCTGGGGTTAAGTGCCTGAGTCCCTGAAAGCTGTGCAGCTGTCTATGAATGTTGGTGAGCACCCAGGGCTGTGCGCTTTGCAGGATCATGGATGTGTACCCAGTCCAGTTTGAGAGTGCAGTCCATTTCTGTGTTTTGTATGTGTCTAGGGAAATTACAAAGGGCCTGTGTTAACCTTGTTTGTATATCAGTGTATTTGGATGAAGACTCATGGAGGAAGAGACCATAACGTGGTCCAGGGCCTATCACCATTTGGCCAAATGCTGTAACTAACTCCTCAATTTTGCTTTTAATCTAGCTATGTGCTTGTCAGACTTTCTTTGTGTTGTGTGTGTGTGTATATATATATATGTGTATATATATATATGTGTATATATATGTATATATTCACACACACACAAGATACACAGCACCAAAACCCTTAATACAGATAGTAAAAGTATTATTTGATTTAAACTATTTTTTAATACAAGGTATATGTTCCATAAGCACATAGTATAGTAGTGTTATTGGTTTGAGATATTATTCATATTTTTTTTAAATGTCTCACAATGGAAATAGAATTTGGGCACCAAAGAGTTACCACAAACGTACGTCTTCCTACAGGCTATAAGTACACTTGGTTTTACATTTTACCCTCAATGACTCCTCATGTGTCAGCTACTTATTTGTTTACTTTGCCATGGGTCATCACAGATGGCAGGTCATCATTACGTGTTATTCCTTCCTCTTTCATAAACACAGGGATAGTTTTTATTATGCATTTAATGTCAATAGACATATTTGTTAGATGTTGCACAGCAAGACTTTTTTTTGTTTTATGTGCACGATGCATGATAGTGTAAATGGAGAAAAGGCAGACACTTGTTATATCAGATGTCTGGGACGTGGAGCTTGACGTAAGTCGGGTTAAAGTGACCTTGAGATCCTGCTGGGTTTAACCCCTTTATAGAGCAGTAGCTACAGAGCCCCAGAGTTGTCACACAAGATTTTGCTCGCACAATTTAGCAAAATTAGTGCACAATTTAGCAAAATGAGGGCACGATTTAGCATATTGTGCGCACGATTTAGCATATTGTGTGCACGATTTAGCGATGTATGAGTACGATTTAGCATATTGTGTGCAAGATTAAGCATAATGTGCGCACGATTTGGCGAAGCGTGCGTACGATTTAGCAAATTGTGCGTGCAATTTAGCAAATTATGCACACGATTTAGCAAAGTGTGCGCACAATTTAGCAAAGTGTGCGCACAATTTAGCAAAGTGTGCGCACAATTTAGCAAATTATTTACACGATTTAGCAAAGTGTGGGCACGATTTAGCAAAGTGTGCACACGATTAACAAAAATGAGCGCACAATTGAAGTATTATATTAGGTCTTTTTTGCTGGTAGGTATGGAGCCCCAGAGGTGTCACACAATAATTATTTTATAAATTGTGAGCACATTTTACTACATTGTGAGCTCATTTTGCTAAATCAATTTAGTAAAATGTGCTCACGATTTAGCAAAATGTGCTCACGATTAAGCTAAAATAATTATAATCATGCTATTTCACCTTATTTTGCTATGGCCTAGATTTAGAGTTCGGCGGTAGCCGTCAAAACCAGCGTTAGAGGCTCCTAACGCTGGTTTTGGCCGCCCGCTGGTATTTGGAGTCAGTGATTAAAGGGTCTAACGCTCACTTTACAGCCGCGACTTTTCCATACCGCAGATCCCCCTACGCCATTTGCGTAGCCTATCTTTTCAATGGGATCTTCCTAACGCCGGTATTTAGAGTCGTTTCTGCAGTGAGCGTTAGAGCTCTAACGACAAGATTCCAGCCGCCTGAAAATAGCAGGAGTTAAGAGCTTTCTGGCTAACGCCGGTTTATAAAGCTCTTAACTACTGTACCCTAAAGTACACTAACACCCATAAACTACCTATGTACCCCTAAACCGAGGTCCCCCCACATCGCCGCCACTCGATTAAAATTTTTAACCCCTAATCTGCCGACCGCCACCTACGTTATACTTATGTACCCCTAATCTGCTGCCCCTAACACCGCCGACCCCTGTATTATATCTATTAACCCCTAACTTGCCCCCCACAACGTCGCCGCAAGCTACTTAAAATAATTAACCCCTAATCTTCCGACCGCAAATCGCCGCCACCTACGTTATCCCTATGTACCCCTAATCTGCTGCCCCTAACATCGCCGACCCCTATGTTATATTTATTAACCCCTAATCTGCCCCCCTCAACGTCGCCGACACCTACCTACACTTATTAACCCCTAATCTGCCGAGCGGACCTGAGCGCTACTATAATAAAGTTATTAACCCCTAACCCGCCTCACTAACCCTATCATAAATAGTATTAACCCCTAATCTGCCCTCCCTAACATCGCCGACACCTAACTTCAATTATTAACCCCTAATCTGCCGACCGGAGCTCACCGCTATTCTAATAAATGTATTAACCCCTAAAGCTAAGTCTAACCCTAACACTAACACCCCCCTAAGTTAAATATAATTTTTATCTAACGAAATAAATTAACTCTTATTAAATAAATAATTCCTATTTAAAGCTAAATACTTACCTGTAAAATACATCCTAATATAGCTACAATATAAATTATAATTATATTATAGCTATTTTAGGATTAATATTTATTTTACAGGCAACTTTGTAATTATTTTAACCAGGTACAATAGCTATTAAATAGTTAAGAACTATTTAATAGTTACCTAGTTAAAATAATAACAAATTTACCTGTAAAATAAATCCTAACCTAAGATATAATTAAACCTAACACTACCCTATCAATAAAATAATTAAATAAACTACCTACAATTACCTACAATTAACCTAACACTACACTATCAATAAATTAATTAAACACAATTGCTACAAATAAATACAATTAAATAAACTATCTAAAGTACAAAAAATAAAAAAGAACTAAGTTACAGAAAATAATAAAATATTTACAAACATAAGAAAAATATTACAACAATTTTAAACTAATTACACCTACTCTAAGCCCCCTAATAAAATAACAAAGCCCCCCAAAATAAAAAATTCCCTACCCTATTCTAAAATACAAATATTACAAGCTCTTTTACCTTACCAGCCCTGAACAGGGCCCTTTGCGGGGCATGCCCCAAGAATTTCAGCTCTTTTGCCTGTAAAAAAAAACATACAATACCCCCCCCCCCAACATTACAACCCACCACCCACATACCCCTAATCTAACCCAAACCCCCCTTAAATAAACCTAACACTACCCCCCTGATGATCTTCCTACCTTGTCTTCACCATGCCAGGTTCACCGATCCGTCCTGGCTCCAAGATCTTCATCCAACCCAAGCGGGGGCTAGACATCCACTGAAGAAGTCCAGAAGAGGGTCCAAAGTCTTCCTCCTATCCGGCAAGAAGAGGACATCCGGACCGGCAAACATCTTCTCCAAGCGGCATCTTCTATCTTCTTCCATCCGATGACGACCGGCTCCATCTTGAAGACCTCCAGCGCGGATCCATCCTCTTCTTCCGACGACTAGACGACGAATGACGGTTCCTTTAAGGGACGTCATCCAAGATGGCGTCCCTCGAATTCCGATTGGCTGATAGGATTCTATCAGCCAATCGGAATTAAGGTAGGAATTTTCTGATTGGCTGATGGAATCAGCCAATCAGAATATAGTTCAATCCGATTGGCTGATCCAATCAGCCAATCAGATTGAGCTCGCATTCTATTGGCTATTCCGATCAGCCAATAGAATGCGAGCTCAATCTGATTGGCTGATTGGATCAGCCAATCGGATTGAACTATATTCTGATTGGCTGATTCCATCAGCCAATCAGAAAATTCCTACCTTAATTCCGATTGGCTGATAGAATCCTATCAGCCAATCGGAATTCGAGGGACGCCATCTTGGATGACGTCCCTTAAAGGAACCGTCATTCGTCGTCTAGTCGTCGGAAGAAGAGGATGGATCCGCGCTGGAGGTCTTCAAGATGGAGCCGGTCGTCATCGGATGGAAGAAGATAGAAGATGCCGCTTGGAGAAGATGTTTGCCGGTCCGGATGTCCTCTTCTTGCCGGATAGGAGGAAGACTTTGGACCCTCTTCTGGACTTCTTCAGTGGATGTCTAGCCCCCGCTTGGGTTGGATGAAGATCTTGGAGCCAGGACGGATCGGTGAACCTGGCATGGTGAAGACAAGGTAGGAAGATCATCAGGGGGGTAGTGTTAGGTTTATTTAAGGGGGGTTTGGGTTAGATTAGGGGTATGTGGGTGGTGGGTTGTAATGTTGGGGGGGGGGTATTGTATGTTTTTTTTTACAGGCAAAAGAGCTGAAATTCTTGGGGCATGCCCCGCAAAGGGCCCTGTTCAGGGCTGGTAAGGTAAAAGAGCTTGTAATATTTGTATTTTAGAATAGGGTAGGGAATTTTTTATTTTGGGGGGCTTTGTTATTTTATTAGGGGGCTTAGAGTAGGTGTAATTAGTTTAAAATTGTTGTAATATTTTTCTTATGTTTGTAAATATTTTATTATTTTCTGTAACTTAGTTCTTTTTTATTTTTTGTACTTTAGATAGTTTATTTAATTGTATTTATTTGTAGCAATTGTGTTTAATTAATTTATTGATAGTGTAGTGTTAGGTTAATTGTAGGTAATTGTAGGTAGTTTATTTAATTATTTTATTGATAGGGTAGTGTTAGGTTTAATTATATCTTAGGTTAGGATTTATTTTACAGGTAAATTTGTTATTATTTTAACTAGGTAACTATTAAATAGTTCTTAACTATTTAATAGCTATTGTACCTGGTTAAAATAATTACAAAGTTGCCTGTAAAATAAATATTAATCCTAAAATAGCTATAATATAATTATAATTTATATTGTAGCTATATTAGGATGTATTTTACAGGTAAGTATTTAGCTTTAAATAGGAATTATTTATTTAATAAGAGTTAATTTATTTCGTTAGATAAAAATTATATTTAACTTAGGGGGGTGTTAGTGTTAGGGTTAGACTTAGCTTTAGGGGTTAATACATTTATTAGAATAGCGGTGAGCTCCGGTCGGCAGATTAGGGGTTAATAATTGAAGGTAGGTGTCGGCGATGTTAGGGAGGGCAGATTAGGGGTTAATACTATTTATGATAGGGTTAGTGAGGCGGATTAGGGGTTAATAACTTTATTATAGTAGCGCTCAGGTCCGCTCGGCAGATTAGGGGTTAATAAGTGTAGGCAGGTGTCGGCGACGTTGTGGGGGGCAGATTAGGGGTTAATAAATATAACATAGGGGTCGGCGATGTTAGGGCAGCAGATTAGGGGTACATAGGGATAACGTAGGTGGCGGCGGTTTACGGAGCGGCAGATTAGGGGTTAAAAGTGTAATGCAGGGGGCGGCAGATTAGGGGTTAATAAGTGTAAGGTTAGGGGTGTTTAGACTCGGGGTACATGTTAGAGTGTTAGGTGCAGACGTAGGAAGTGTTTCCCCATAGGAAACAATGGGGCTGCGTTAAGAGCTGAACGCAGGTTTTTTTTCAGCTCAAACTGCCCCATTGTTTCCTATGGGAGAATCGTGCACGAGCACGTTTTTGATGCCGGCCGCGTCCGTAAGCAACTCTGGTATCGAGAGTTGCATTTGCGGTAAATATGCTCTACGCTCCTTTTTTGGAGCCTAACGCAGCATTTGTTTGAACTCTCGATACCAGAGTTAAATTTATGGTGCGGCCAGAAAAAAACCCGCGGAGCGTTAACAGCCCTTTTACCGCCGAACTCCAAATCTAGGCCTATGTGTTATGTTCTTTTAAATACACACAAATACTCACTGCTGTTCCTATACCTAATACTGACACACACAGCTCACGTTATTGTGTCTGCCACTGAAACACACATATATGTGTTTGTATATATATATATATATATATATAAACAATAGATAGTTAGAGCCCAGCACCATAAGTTTCAATACTGGCTTCCAGCTTGTGTGCTCGTTACTGTGGAGTATCAGCCACACTCCAAAAGATACAGTCCATATATGCAAAGTGTAACAGCACCACAGCACAGTCTTACTTCTTAGAGGTGAAAAATTATTTTATTGAGGTACAACAACCATAAAAAGCGACGTTTCGGACCTACATGGTCCTTATTCATGCATAGTTAAAATACAACTGAACAAACATTTAAAAAGGGTATCAGAGCCAATCAGGGTTTAGTGCTGTGAACTAATTGGTTTAACTCATACCTGTCCAGGTATTGCAATTTGCTTTACTTAAGTGCCCCCTGGTGGCCCCAAAACACATAACATTTTAAAACAAAAGAATATCTTATAAAAACAAATACAAATCATAGTCCCTATTCAGACCATAAGGGTGTAAAGTATTCAAACGTTTAATCCACCATACTTCTTTTTGTTTTAACTTTAATTCCCTATTGCCCCCTCTTCTATGTATGGGAATATGGTCTATAATTTGAAAGCGGAGTTGGCTAACTGTGTGTCCCATTTGTGTAAAATGTGCAGAAACTGGTAATGACAAATCTTTAGATTTAATAGAGGCAAAGTGTGCACACGATTAACAAAAATGAGCGCACAATTGAAGTATTATATTAGGTCTTTTTTGCTGGTAGGTATGGAGCCCCAGAGGTGTCACACAATAATTATTTTATAAATTGTGAGCACATTTTACTACATTGTGAGCTCATTTTGCTAAATCAATTTAGTAAAATGTGCTCACGATTTAGCAAAATGTGCTCACGATTAAGCTAAAATAATTATAATCATGCTATTTCACCTTATTTTGCTATGTGTTATGTTCTTTTAAATACACACAAATACTCACTGCTGTTCCTATACCTAATACTGACACACACAGCTCACGTTATTGTGTCTGCCACTGAAACACACATATATGTGTTTGTATATATATATATATATATATATATATATATATATATATATATATATATATATATATATGTGTGTGTGTGTGTGTGTGTGTCCTCTTTGCAATCAAGTGGTGGAAAACATGTAAAATCATAATTAAGATAATGCAGTGCAAATTCATGGCCTGTAACGTAACTAAGGGTTAAGGCCCTGAGGAGTGAGTGCTGAGTATGCCCTGTTCTGTTACATTGTTGCAGTAGAAGTTGGGAGGGTATTACTTACCATTTACAGTATATGGGATGCACAGGGAATCCACTTCGTCTTTGCTGCATGGAATCCTTGGAAGTTTTTTCCATGGATCATGCTAGGAGAGTTTTGCATCCCCTTCAATGGTACAGGGATTCAACAGAGGATGGTGGGAGTCCTGTAGAGATAGAAGAGGAGGAGGTTGATATGGAGCCGGATGACTGGGTTCCCTCCCCTTCCCCAGGCACAGTGGGTCAAATCCCTTTCCCGGGATCTTGCTTCCCCCTTCCCCCTCTGAGGGGTAAGGAGAGGGGAGCCCTGTTTTGTTTAACCCTTATCTCCTGAATGGTAGGGGCTGGAGGTGGAGGCTGGGCCTGCTCAGGCCTCTGATCCTGATGGGGGTATAATACTGCCTCATGCCCCAGTCCTGGGGGTATTAGTCCAGGCTACCGGGGGTCACTTGTGGTGTGTCCTTCCCCCCTTAGTAGGTCTGGTGGTTCCCAGTATCGGTGGTGGTGTTATTCGGAGCAACGCAGCCTTACCTGTGGTGGTGGTTGTGGTTATTAATTAGTTTAAAGGGTCTCCATTGTTTCCAAAGAGTTTATTAGGAATCAATATATGTTAATAATAAGTTAAATATTTACAGGTATATATACACACATCTATTTTGCAGCAAAACAGTCCAAATAATGAATACAGGGCAACTCTACCACAACCCCAATTTGTGCAACACTGCTAAAATAATCACAGAATTATATACGAAAGGAATATACTTAGCCGAATTCTCCAATGTGTCCAACATCAGCCATCCTTTCGGGAACAGGATAAGAAAAGAGAGAGAGGTTTTGGTATTCCAGTTTTTTATACCCCAATTCAATAGGAAGTGGTTTATCAAATGCCATTCAAAGGCTATTGGGAGTGTCCTTCTTAGACAGAGACTAGGCCAAAGAATTAATAATAAGAATTAACTACTTGAATATTCAATTTTAAAACCAGCTATGTGAATTGCCAGGGATAAAATCTGTGAGCTAAACCCCATTAGCAACATTTATACAATGGTCTTAAAATTGGGAAAAATGAAAAGTTCATGTATGAGTGCGTGAGTATGGGTACACTAGATGAGTATGCGTGTAGTAAAATCTTGTGAATTGTGCCTGTAAAACAAAAGTTATAATGGTTCACTGAAGTTCTTTGTTGTCATCTTTTGGCATCTGGTCCTTGCTTTTGCCATCTGCTTTACCAATCACCCCTCTTTAAACCACTTAGTTTTTTTCAGGATTCTAGAAGGAATGAAAAGAGATTAAAACCAAGCATTTATTTACTTCACACTACAACACTTCATCTGCAGTAGAAACCACATTCACAGTTATTAACTTCAAGTTGGGATGTGCCTCTATCATTGCATCACCCCACTCGCCCCCTTACTTAAACTTATGTTGCTTGTCCTTATATGAGTATTTACCCCTTTATGCCATATATTATTTTGGCCTAATGCCCCATTTTACATCTCCATTGTGATACATTTTATACTTATTTCATTTGTCCAACCCCACCATCATAGATTCTTGGTTAGATCAGTCCTGATGATACCTGAAAAACAACAATCTATAATATGTGTTATTGGGGAAAGATGGAAGGAAAGATGAGAAGCCTTCTGTCTTCATTGGTTTTCTTCCTGCAAGATAAGACTTCAGGCAGTTTACATGGAAATTTTCTTGTATGTGGCCTCCCAAAAGTAATCACAATGGAGGTATCTGTTAATTGTTTTCAGAAAGAGAATGCATCAATTAACTATGCATTCTAAATATTGGCATATCCACGATCTGAAGTGAGCCAGCTGGTAGGCTCTGATCTATCCAGCCTGCCTGACTTGCACTGCCACATAGTGCACCACTTTTGTGAGTATCATTCTGTAGAGTGATGTATTGATACAATTTCCAACAATTGTTGTGATCTTCTGCACCATTGGAGCGCCTTTTTCTGTTTTTTCATATTTGCAGTTTCTCCACTTTGTTCCAAGAAGAGCTGATCCTGGTGTATCTCTCCTTAACCATCAACGGAAGCCTCTAGAGGGCGCCTTTGTCCTGAGGGACCATCTTTGAAGGACTTTATTTGGTGATTTTAAAACTAAAGTACACATTACATGATACAAATGCACTGTGAACAAAAAAAAATTAATGATTTAATTTGAGCACTCCAGCTCTGTCAGCTGTTTCTTTAGAAACTTAATTTTATCTCTCATTCTCCTGTTTTGGTTTTTGAGTTCCCAATAACTCAAGTTGACCTTTTTGCTTATCTCATTTGGCCTCAGCCTCCAATTTTTATACTTATTGTCTCCTCTGTTAATATCAATATTTAAATTTCCTTTCTTTCCAGTATCCTGTATTTGATGCTCTACTATTCTGATATCCCCAAACATGTCTCCTTTTGCCCCTCTCCTGCCTGTGAATTTTCAGATTGTTCTCAATTGACTGTTTCACTGCAGAAATTGCCTTAATGGTGTATGGGTGATAATTCCACCACTTCTCAGTTCTAGCAAGCAAAATTTTTAAGGTTGTGGAGTTTGGATCATATAGCTTTACAAACTCCTGACATTTTCTAGGGGCCCCAGACTTAACCATTGATCATCCCCCCCCCCCCTTTGACATGTGCAATTTCTGACCAAGTGACTAAAACGTATATGCACTTTATTCTTGAGTGTCTATTTAAATTTGGATATGTTGTAAAGGTAGTAACATACAAACACACAGACACACTCATACACTGAAACACACACACTCACACATAAGGATTCACATATAGACACTCTAGTAGCAGACACGCAACGAAACACACAAATACACTCAGACACCCAAACAGACACTCAGCACTTGATTACATTGATCTGACAAGTAATGAGGTAGACTACAGTTTTGTAAAAAAAGGAGATTTAGAAAACAAAATATGGAGTTATGATTATCTTTTTGTAAAGGAAGATTCCAACTAAATGATGACAACAGCATGCAGTGGCTAAAAGGAAGGGCCCTGAACTGCCTAAACAATAATTTAAAAGTTAAATGGTGGATTGGTGACTTCCGTAAAGGTCTCATTAGTCTCAAAGTCTGTAGAAAGATGTGAATAATCAGTAGTAAGGTCAAAATGTCCTAAAAAGGAACAGACAATGGACACACACACACAAACTCAAACTTGCACATACACCCAAGGAAACACCAACAGAGACAGCCTCAGAAAACACACAAAGACATAGACATACACACACACACACACACACACATAGAGCCACCCACAGAAAAAACACAAAGACATACACACACAGAGAGGCAACCATATAAAACAAAGAAAGACATACATACACACACCCTCACTGAGACATCCACAGAAAACACACAGACATACACACACCCTCACAGAGACACCCACAGAAAGCACACACCCTCACAGAGACATCCACAGAAAACACACACATACATGCATACACCCCCCCCCCTCACAGAGACATCCACAGAAAACACAGACATACATACCCACCCTCACAGAGGAATCCAGAGAAAATACACAAAGGCAAACATACACACACCCTCGCAGAGACACCCATAGAAAAAGTTCAGACATATGCACACACCCTCACAGACATCCACAGAAAATGCACAAAGACATACACACCCACCCTCACAGAGAGACCCACAGAAAAAAATACATACACACTCATAGAGACACAAACCAAAGCACAAAGACATAAACGCAGACACCCACAGAAACACTCAGAGGAGAAAACATTTATGCACCTTTCATCCCCCTAAATCAACAGTGTGTGATATGCATGATAAAAACAATTGCAGAAATTAAGAGATCACTTTTTAAAGAATCATATTTGTAAATGTGTAAACAAAAATAATTCTGTGAATTCAAAATTGTACATAAATGATCTGGGTAGATGGCTAGATGAAGAAAAGTACTTTTAAAAGGTTGACATATATTTGTTTGTTTTTTCCCCAACCAAGAGCACCACTTCAAATATAGTGTACAAATGTTCCCATCTGTCAGCTGTACTTATGGATTTTGAAAATGCTGTACTCTATATGGTCTTGGTGGAAACATAAGCTTTGGTACTCATACCATTAGATCTGGTTAAATGCAGGATTTAGGATTGTTGTTATGTACTTCAAAATTTAGTCAGCTGTAGTGTAAACTGAACAGTTTTAAACTAACCTATCTCATTTCAAACACTGAGCAATCTTAGTCTGAGAGTATAACATTTTATGCAGATGTAAAAATCTTAGATAAAATGCCTCCTTGCATAAAGGGGCAGCAAACTGGAATGTAATATATATATATATATATATATATATATATATAAAAATAAAAAAAAGCATATCTGCCAAAAGGGCACCTACTATTTGTGTATTGAGGAGGAAACATTTCTGCATGGTTTTAAATGTAGAATATCTACAGCATTGTCAAATAATCATAAATACACTGCTGCTAAAAAAATTGTTTTTATGGACCCCTGGCTAGACATGTGCATGGCTAAAAAATTCGGTTTGTTTTCGGTTCGGATCGATTCAGATTTTTCGAATTTCGGTTCGGGTCGAATCGAATTCGGCAAAATTTGAATGAATTCGTTTCGGATTTATTTGGATTCGAATAAATTCGGCTGAATTCGACTGAATTCGGTTCGATTCGGTTCCGAAATTCGGTATGTTTTAGTACACTAACACCCATTTAGTACACTAACACCCATAAACTACCTATGAACCACTAAACCGAGGCCCCCCAACATTGCAAACCCTATGATAAAATTATTTAACCCCTAATCTGCCGACCGGACACCGCCGCCACCTACATTATAGCTATTAACCCCTAATCTGCCGACCGGACATCGCCGCCACCTACATTATAGCTATTAACCCCTAATCTGCTGTCCCTAACATCGCCGACCCCTACATTATAGTTATTAACCCATAATCTGCCCCCCCCAACGTCGCCGCAATCTAACTACAAGTATTAACCCCTAATCTGCCGACCGGACATCGCCGCCACCTACATTATAGCTATTAACCCCTAATCTGCTGTCCCTAACATCGCCGACCCCTATATTATAGTTATTAACCCCTAATCTGCACCCCCCAATGTCGCCGCAATCTAACTACAAGTATTAACCCCTAATCTGCCGACGGGACATCGCCGCCACCTACATTATAGCTATTAACCCCTAATCTGCTGTCCCTAACATCGCCAACCCCTACATTATAGTTTTCTTTCATGTAATTAGCAAGAGTCCATGAGCTAGTGACGTATGGGATATACATTCCTACCAGGAGGGGCAAAGTTTCCCAAACCTTAAAATGCCTATAAATACACCCCTCACCACACCCACAATTCAGTTTTACAAACTTTGCCTCCTATGGAGGTGGTGAAGTAAGTTTGTGCTAGATTCTACGTTGATATGCGCTCCACAGCAGGTTGGAGCCCGGTTTTCCTCTCAGCGTGCAGTGAATGTCAGAGGGATGTGAGGAGAGTATTGCCTATTTGAATGCAATGATCTCCTTCTACGGGGTCTATTTCATAGGTTCTCTGTTATCGGTCGTAGAGATTCATCTCTTACCTCCCTTTTCAGATCGACGATATACTCTTATATATACCATTACCTCTGCTGATTTTCGTTTCAGTACTGGTTTGGCTTTCTACAAACATGTAGATGAGTGTCCTGGGGTAAGTAAATCTTATTTTCTGTGACACTCTAAGCTATGGTTGGGCACTTTTTTATAAAGTTCTAAATATATGTGTTCAAACATTTATTTGCCTTGACTCAGGATGTTCAACATTCCTTATTTTCAGACAGTCAGTTTCATATTTGGGATAATGCATTTGAATCAATCATTTTTTTCTTACCTTAAAAATTTTTTTACTTTTTCCCTGTGGGCTGTTAGGCTCGCGGGGGCTGAAAATGCTTCATTTTATTACGTCATTCTTGGCGCGGTCTTTTTTGGCGCAAAAAATCTTTTCTGTTTCCGGCGTCATACGTGTCGCCGGAAGTTACGTCATTTTTTTACGTTCTTTTGCGCCAAAAATGTCGGCGTTCCGGATGTGGCGTCATTCTTTGGCGCCAAAAGCATTTAGCTGCCAAATAATGTGGGCGTCTTATTTTGGCGCTAAAAAATATGGGCGTCGCTTTTGTCTCCACATTATTTAAGTCTCATTTTTCATTGCTTCTGGTTGCTAGAAGCTTGTTCCTTGGCATTTTTTCCCATTCCTGAAACTGTCATTTAAGGAATTTGATCAATTTTGCTTTATATGTTGTTTTTTCTCTTACATATTGCAAGATGTCTCACGTTGCATCTGAGTCAGAAGATACTTCAGGAAAATCGCTGTCTGGTGCTGGAACTACCAAAGCTAAGTGTATCTGCTGTAAACTTTTGGTAGTTGTTCCTCCAGCTGTTGTTTGTACTAATTGTCATGACAAACTCGTTAATGCAGATAATATTTCCTTTAGTAATGTACCATTACCTGTTGCAGTTCCATCAACATCTAATGTTCAGAGTGTTCCTGATAACATAAGAGATTTTGTTTCTGAATCCATCAAGAAGGCTATGTCTGTTATTCCTCCTTCTAGTAAACATAAAAAATCTTTTAAAACTTCTCTGTATACGGATGAATTTTTAAATGAACATCATTCTGATTCTAATGACTCTTCTAGTTCAGAGGATTCTGTCTCAGAGGTTGATGCTGATAAATCTTCATATTTATTTAAAATGGAATTTATTAGTTCTTTACTTAAAGAAGTACTAATTGCTTTAGAAATTGAGGATTCTGGTCCTCTTGATACTAAATCTAAACGTTTAGATAAGGTCTTTAAATCTCCTGTGGTTATTCCAGAAGTTTTTCCTGTTCCTGGTGCTATTTCTGAAGTAATTTCCAGAGAATGGAATAATTTGGGTAATTCATTTACTCCTTCTAAACGTTTTAAGCAATTATATCCTGTGCCGTCTGATAGATTAGAATTTTGGGACAAAATCCCTAAAGTTGATGGGGCTATTTCTACCCTTGCTAAACGTACTACTATTCCTACGTCAGATGGTACTTCGTTTAAGGATCCTTTAGATAGGAAAATTAAATCCTTTCTAAGAAAAGCTTATCTGTGTTCAGGTAATCTTCTTAGACCTGCTATATCATTGGCTGATGTTGCTGCAGCTTCAACTTTTTGGTTGGAAACTTTAGCGCAACAAGTAACAGATCATGATTCTCATAATATTATTATTCTTCAGCAACATGCTAATAATTTTATCTGTGATGCCTTTTTTGATATTATCAGAGTTGATGTCAGGTTTATGTCTCTAGCTATTTTAGCTAGAAGAGCTTTATGGCTTAAAACTTGGAATGCTGATATGTCTTCTAAATCGATTCTACTTTCCATTTCTTTCCAGGGTAACAAATTATTTGGTTCTCAGTTGGATTCTATTATCTCAACTGTTACTGGTGGCAAAGGAACTTTTTTACCACAGGATAAAAGATCTAAGGGTAAAAACAGGGCTAATAATCGTTTTCGTTCCTTTCGTTTCAACAAAGAACAAAAGCCTGATCCTTCTTCCTCAGGAGCAGTTTCAGTTTGGAAACCATCTCCAGTCTGGAATAAATCCAAGCCTTCTAGAAAAGCAAAGCCAGCTTCTAAGTCCACATGAAGGTGCGGCCCTCATTCCAGCCCAGCTGGTAGGGGGCAGGTTACGTTTTTTCAAAGAAATTTGGATCAATTCTGTTCACAATCTTTGCATTCAGAACATCGTTTCAGAAGGGTACAGAATTGGTTTCAAGATAAGACCTCCTGCAAAGAGATTTTTTATTTCCCGTGTCCCAGTAAACCCAGCGAAAGCTCAAGCATTTCTGAAATGTGTTTCAGATCTAGAGTTGGCTGGAGTAATTATGCCAGTTCCAGTTCTGGAACAGGGGCTGGGGTTTTATTCGAATCTCTTCATTGTACCAAAGAAGGAGAATTCCTTCAGACCAGTTCTGGATCTAAAAATATTGAATCGTTATGTAAGGATACCAACATTCAAAATGGTAACTATAAGGACTATCTTGCCTTTTGTTCAGCAAAGGCATTATATGTCCACGATAGATTTACAGGATGCATATCTGCATATTCTGATTCATCCAGATCACTATCAGTTCCTGAGATTCTCTTTCCTGCACAAGCATTACCAGTTTGTGGCTCTGCCGTTTGGCCTAGCTACAGCCCCAAGAATTTTTACAAAAGTTCTTGGTGCCCTTCTGTCTGTAATCAGAGAACAGGGTATTGTGGTATTTCCTTATTTGGACGATATCTTGGTACTTGCTCAGTCTTTACATTTTGCAGAATTTCATACGAATCGACTTGTGTTGTTTCTTCAAGATCATGGTTGGAGGATCAATTTACTAAAAAGTTAATTGATTCCTCAGACAAGGGTAACCTTTCTGGGTTTCCAGATAGATTCAGTGTCCATGACTCTGTCTTTGACAGACAAGAGACGTCTAAAATTGATTTCAGCTTGTCGAAACCTTCAGTCACAATCATTCCCTTCGGTAGCCTTATGCATGGAAATTCTAGGTCTTATGACTGCTGCATCGGACGCGATCCCCTTTGCTCGTTTTCACATGCGACCTCTTCAGCTCTGTATGCTGAATCAATGGTGCAGGGATTACACAAAGATATCTCAATTAATATCCTTAAAACCGATTGTACGACACTCTCTGACGTGGTGGACAGATCACCATCGTTTAATTCAGGGGGCTTCTTTTGTTCTTCCGACCTGGACTGTAATTTCAACAGATGCAAGTCTTACAGGTTGGGGAGCTGTGTGGGGATCTCTGACGGCACAAGGAGTTTGGGAATCTCAGGAGGTGAGATTACCGATCAATATTTTGGAACTCCGTGCAATTTTCAGAGCTCTTCAGTCTTGGCCTCTTCTGAAGAGAGAATCGTTCATTTGTTTTCAGACAGACAATGTCACAACTGTGGCATACATCAATCATCAAGAAGGGACTCACAGTCCTCTGGCTATGAAAGAAGTATCTCGAATTCTGGTTTGGGTGGAATCCAGCTCCTGTCTAATCTCTGCGGTTCATATCCCAGGTATAGACAATTGGGAAGCGGATTATCTCAGTCGCCAAACGTTGCATCCGGGCGAATGGTCTCTTCACCCAGAGGTATTTCTTCAGATTGTTCAAATGTGGGAACTTCCAGAAATAGATCTGATGGCGTCTCATCTAAACAAGAAACTTCCCAGGTATCTGTCCAGATCCCGGGATCCTCAGGCGGAGGCAGTGGATGCATTATCACTTCCTTGGAAGTATCATCCTGCCTATATCTTTCCGCCTCTAGTTCTTCTTCCAAGAGTAATCTCCAAGATTCTGAAGGAATGCTCGTTTGTTCTGCTGGTAGCTCCGGCATGGCCTCACAGGTTTTGGTATGCGGATCTTGTCCGGATGGCCTCTTGCCAACCGTGGACTCTTCCGTTGAGACCAGACCTTCTGTCGCAAGGTCCTTTTTTCCATCAGGATCTCAAATCCTTAAATTTAAAGGTATGGAGATTGAACGCTTGATTCTTGGTCAAAGAGGTTTCTCTGACTCTGTGATTAATACTATGTTACAGGCTCGTAAATCTGTATCTAGAGAGATATATTATAGAGTCTGGAAGACTTATATTTCTATATTTTCATTAAACTTTATTTTGGGTGTGGATTATTTTCCGCAGGAATTGGCTGTCTTTATTTTATCCCTCCCTCTCTAGTGACTCTTGCGTGGAAAGATCCACATCTTGGGTAGTCATTATCCCATACGTCACTAGCTCATGGACTCTTGCTAATTACATGAAAGAAAACATAATTTATGTAAGAACTTACCTGATAAATTCATTTCTTTCATATTAGCAAGAGTCCATGAGGCCCACCCTTTTTGTGGTGGTTATGATTTTTTTGTATAAAGCACAATTATTCCAATTCCTTATTTTATATGCTTTCGCACTTTTTTCTTATCACCCCACTTCTTGGCTATTCGTTAAACTGAATTGTGGGTGTGGTGAGGGGTGTATTTATAGGCATTTTAAGGTTTGGGAAACTTTGCCCCTCCTGGTAGGAATGTATATCCCATACGTCACTAGCTCATGGACTCTTGCTAATATGAAAGAAATGAATTTATCAGGTAAGTTCTTACATAAATTATGTTATTAACCCCTAATCTGCCCCCCCCAACGTCGCCGCAATCCTAACTACAAGTATTAACCCCTAATCTGCCGACCGGACATCGCCGCCACCTACATTATAGCTATTAACCCCTAATCTGCTGTCCCTAACGTCGCCGACCCCTACATTATAGTTATTAACCCCTAATCTGCCCCCCCCAACGTCGCCGCAATCCTAACTACAAGTATTAACCCCTAATCTGCCGACCGGACATCGCCGCCACTATAATAATGTATTAACCCCTAAACCGCCGCACTCCCGCCTCGCAAACACTATAATAAACTTTATTAACCCCTAATCTGCCCTCCCTAACATCACCGCCACATACCTACAATTATTAACCCCTAATCTCCCGCCCCCAACGTCGCCGCTACTATAATAAGGTTTTTAACCCCTAAACCTAAGTCTAACCCTAACACCCCCTAACTTAAATATAATTTAAATAAAACGAAATAAATTTACTATAATTAAATAAATGAATCCTATTTAAAACTAAATACTTACCTGTAAAATAAACCCTAAGCTAGCTACAATATAACTAATAGTAACATTGTAGCTAGCTTAGGGTTTATTTTTATTTTACAGGCAAGTTTGTATTTATTTTAACTAGGTAGAAAAGTTATTAAATAGTTATTAACTATTTACTAACTTCTAGTTAAAATAAATACAAATTTACCTGTAAAATAAAACCTAACCTGTCTTACACTAACACCTAACCTTACATTACAATTAAATGAATTACCTAAATTAAATACAATTAACTAAATTACAAAAAACAAACACTAAATTACACAAAATAAAAAAAGAAATGATCAAATATTTAAACTAATTACACCTAATCTAATAGCCCTTTCAAAATAAAAAAAAAACCCTAGCCTAAACTAAACTACCAATAGCCCTTAAAAGGGCCTTTTGCGGGGCATTGCCCCAAAGAAATCAGTTCTCTTACCTGTAAAAAAAAATACAAACACCCCCCAACAGTAAAACCCACCACCCACACAACTAACCCCCCAAATAAAATCCTAACAAAAAAAAACCTAAGCTCCCTCTTGCCCTGAAAAGGGCATATGGATGGGCATTGCCCTTAAAAGGGCATTTAGCTCTTTTTCAATTGCCCAAACCTTAATCTAAAACTAAAACCCACCCAATAAACCCTTAAAAAAAACTAACACTAACCCCTGAAGATCCACTTACAGTTTTGAAGACCGAACATCCATCCTAAACGAAGCCGGAATAAAATTCAGAAATTCGGATGCATTTGAATCTCCGAATTGGCCAAAATTCGGCCGAATTTTGTTTTTGGACAAATTTTGGCCAATTCGGAGATTCGAATGCGCATGTCTACTGCAGATGATACACCTGATACCTCCTATATAATTAGGCCCCGATTGCTGCCATTTGTGTGATTATTTGTTAATTGCGGTTCCCATTGCTGGTTAATAAATACGACCCACGGGTCTTTCATTCACCTCTTGTGTTATGTGTTTATTTCTATGTTTAGTTATTGTTAGTTATTAAGTTAAGTTAGTTATTAAGTTATTAATCAGCCACTCAGGATAATAGGGCATTCTTTTTTTTTTTTTTTTAAATCTTTATTTAAGCTTAGCCATTCAAAACACAAAGGAAATTACCAAATTCTGAACATGGTTACTGTCACACAGGACAGCCAAGATTTCAACAAATGAAAAAATGTCTCAAATGAAATGTAGATAATTCACTTATAACACTGAGTAAAACAAAGTTTTCGGCCTATAATTTGGCCCTATCCAAAACTCCACATCAGCTAACATCATAATGGCTAATATTTTATAAGCATGTAAACAACAATTAAGACACCATGAAACAAAAATAACCATATAACACAAAAAACAATAAGAGAGAGAAAAAAAAAAAAAAAAAAAAGGAAAGGGGAGCCCCCCCCCCCACTAAATCAAATACACTAGGATATATTGGTATCTTATAAAGTATCTATAAACCCCACTTAATCTATATCACGAGCATTCTTAAGCCACGTCTAAGGAAATACCTGCAGTATAACCAGCTCTGCAAAACTCACCGAGGACAGAAATGGCAATAAGATATGCTTCTGGAGACTAGGAGTGTAGGTTTTAATTACCGGAGCCCAGTCTACCAAAAATTCTCTAATTCTTTTTTCAGATACCTGCTGCAAATGAAAGGATTCGAAAATGATATGAGCTTGAATATCCCTCAACACTGAGGGGAGAGAGGGGGGAGACTTTGACATCCATTTTTTGAAGATATTATATCTCACCGTCATTACAATAGTGTTTACGACCCGCCGAGTAAGGCTAGTTTCCTCCTCTGTAAAAAGTAACACTACATCTTTAAAGGACAGGGAAATAGTACTTTCGAATACTCTGTTATACCAATATTGGACCTTCTGCCATAGTTGGAAAATTTTAGGACAGGTCCATAACATATGACAGATATCCGCCCGGACATACGAACAGTGTTCACATATAAATAGTTTACCAGGGTAATATTTAGCTAATGTTGCCGGAGAATAATACGAATTGTTTAATAATTTTAAGTGAGATTCTTTCCAACTCTCTACCACCGGGTATCTGGCCACTGTCGCCAGGCTTTTGGATATTAACTCAAAATCTAGAGCTGGGAAATAGAATCGCCAGGATTGACTCAATTTATCCTTCTCCCCTATACCTTGTTTGGAAAGCATAATATCATATAGTAGAGAGATTGATGCATCCCCTCCAATAAATTTTCTGATACAGATCTTGATCTCGGGCCACTCCCATCTTCTAGTCGCATACCAATTTTGAGCGCAAAGAAAATGGCGAATTTGAAAATATGCAAATCGATTAGAACTGGGTAGAGAGAATTTCTCCCTAATGGTCTCCCACGGGAGTATCTGTAGATCATTATCGAGTAGTTGAAACAGATATTCAAGCCCTCCAGCCATCCAAACCTGAAAACATTTATGATCTATTCCTGGTCGAAAAAGGGGATTCCCTCTAATAGGGCATTCTATCCCTTAAGATAGTGCAGAGCAAATTCATAGGACTCTATTTAACAAAGTCTGGCGGACCTGATCCGACAGTGCGGATCAGGTCTACCAGACCTCGCTGAATGCGGAGAGCAATACGCTCTCCGTATTCAGCATTGCACCAGCAGCTCACAAGAGCTGCTAGTGCAACGCTGCCCCCTGCAGACTCGCGGTCAATGGGCCGCCAGCAGGGAGGTGTCAATCAACACGATCGTACTCGATCGGGTTGATTTCCGGCGATGTATGTCCGCCTGCTCAGAGCAGGCGGACAGGTTATGGAGCAGCGGTCTTTGTGACCGCTGCTTCATAACTGCTGTTTCTTTCGGAGCTTGATAGATAGGCCCCATAGCCTTTAACGTAACTAAGGGTTACAGCCCTGAGGAGTGAGTGCTGAGTATGCCTGTTTTGTTACATTGTTGCAGTAAGGGTTGGGAGGAGGTTTTTTTTTTAATTAATCTTTTTTATTGCAATTTTTCAACAAGTACATATATTTTCATTATACAGAATCATATCATTACATACAAAATAAAGTGTATACAAAATGAGTGTATTATAAAATTTGACTCAAGTGCAAAGGGCTTGTATCAAAGTTCTGTTGTGTCCGTTGAGGCTTATATATATTGTATAAGCCGTTCGCTCCAATATACGCAGGTGGTATAGTCTCAGAGACTCCATAAGTAAATAGGGTTAATGTAACAAGTACAAAAAGGTAAATCAAACAGAGTATTAAATAAAAACTCAATAAACATTTGAGAATAATAAGGCTGTTAACTCATAATAGATCAATGTGTCAATGATTTACCAATATAAGTAAATAATGTATTTGTTTGTAGCTCTTGAATTATATTAACCCAAAAAATACATTTGCGGCAATTAGTGGGTTAAATTACATAGAGTGTTATACTCAGAGAAGTATTTCTGCCTCGCATATGAGCCAAAGTATATATAAAGCTCAATTGGCTAGATTACGAGTTTTGCGTTATGAGTAAAAAAGCAGCGTTACGGGTTATAATGCTGCTTTTTCACTACCGCTGATATTTACGAGTCTTGTAGGTACAGCTGTACCGCACACTTTTTTGGCCTTAACGCAAATTAACTTACGCAATTTGCGTAAAGTCTTTTTTCAATGGGACTTCCATAGCACCGATATTACAAGCTTTTTCTGGGAAGCCAAAAAGTGAGCGGTACAGCCTATCCCACAAAATTCGTAACACAGTCAGTAGTTATGAGTTTTACGTTACAAAGCTGTAGCATAGAACTTATAACTAAAGTGTTAAAAAGTACACTAACACCCATAAACTACCTATTAACCCCTAAACCAAGCCTCTCCCGCATCGCAAACACTAAAATAAAATTATTAACCCCTAATCTGCCTCTTCCGACATCGCCACCACTATAATAAACATATTAACCCCTAAACTGCCGCACTCCTGCATCGCAAACAATAGTTAAATATTCTTAACCCCTAATCTCCCGCCCCTAACATCGCCACCACCTACCTACATTTATTAACCCCTGAAGATCCGCTTACAGTTTTGAAGACCGGACATCCATCCTAAACGAAGCCGAGAGAAGTCCTCAGCGAAGCAGCAAGAAGTCCTCAACAAACCCGGGAGAAGTCTTCATCCAAGCCGGCAGAAGTGGTCCTCCAGACGTGCAGAAGTCTTCATCCAGACGGTATCTTCTATCTTCATCCATCTGGCGTGGAGCGGGTCCATCTTCAAGACATCCGGCGCGGAGCATCCTCTTCTTATGACGACTAAAGATGAATGAAGGTTCCTTTAAATGACGTCATCCAAGATGGCGTCCCTTTAATTCCGATAAGCTGATAGAATTCTATCAGCCAATCAGAATTAAAGGTGAAAAAATCCTGTTCGCTGATGCAATCAGCCAATAGGATTAGGCTCGCATTCTATTGGCTGTAATTTAGTGTTTTGTTTTGTTTTGTAATTTAGGTAATTGTATTTAATTTAGGTAATTGATTTAATTATAGTGTAAGGTTAGGTGTTAGTGTAAGACAGGTTAGGTTTTATTTTAGAGGTAAATTTGTATTTATTTTAACTAGGTAGTTAGTAAATAGTTAATAACTATTTTGTAACTATTCTACCTAGCTAAAATAAATACAAAATTGCCTTTAAAATAAAAATAAACCCTAAGCTAGCTACAATGTAACTATTAGTTATATTGTAGCTACCTTAGGGTTTATTTTACAGGTAAGTATTTAGTTTTAAATAGGAATTATTTAGGTAATAATTGTAAGTTTTATTTAGATGTATTTGAATTATATTTAAGTTAGTTAATTTAGTATAGTGGCGGCGACGTTGGGGGCGGCAGATTAGGGGTTAATAAATGTAGGTAGGTGGCGGCAATGTTAAGGGTGGCAGATTAGGGGTTAATAATATTTAACTAGTGTTTGTGATGCGGGAGTGCAGCGGTTTAGGGGTTAATATGTTTATTATAGTGGCAACGACGTTGGGGGGCGGCAGATTAGGGGTTAATAAGTGTAGGTAGGTTGTGGAGACATTGAGGAAGGGAGATTATGGGTTAATAAGTATAATGTAGGTGGCGGCGATGTTGGGGGTGGCAGATTAGGGGTTAATAAATATAATGTAGGTGTCGGCGATGTCGGGGCGGCATATTAGGGGTTAATAAGTGTAAGATTAGGGGTGTTTAGACTCAGGGTTTATGTTAGGGTGCTAGGTGTAAACATAAATTTAGTTTCCCCATAGGAATCAATGGGGCTGCGTTACGGAGCTTTACACTGCTTTATTGCAGGTATTAGGCTTTTTTTCAGCCGGCTCTCCCCATTGATGTCTATGGGGAAATCGTGCACGAGCACGTAAAACCAGCTCACCGCTGACTTAAGCAGCGCTGGTATTGGAGTGCGGTATGGAGCTCAATTTTGCTCTACGCTCACTTCTTGCCTAATAACGCCGGATTTCTGAAAACCTGTAATACCAGCGCAGTAGGTAAGTGAGCAGTGACAATAACGTGCAAGTTAGCACCGCACCCCTCATAACGCAAAACTCATAATATAGCCGAATATTTGTTGCAGAGTTTAAAGAGTCTTAAGGTAGGTTGAAAAGGTACTAGGATACAGTTTGCAACTCTAGTCATATAAGTATAATAGGCTGGTTTTGTTAAACAAATAGAACATAGGCAGTCCAATCACCTTTTGAAGGAATAACTTGCAGAGTGGTAAGTACAAATGTATTTTTACGGTATTACCAGATATGAAAATAGCGTTACAATACTTGCGGTCTGAGGCAATGGGGATGACTGTGTGATTTGAACAGCTGTTACCAAGAGCCAATGTCGTGACCGAGCAGAGTGGTGTTATGCAGGAGAGGTCATGTGATGAGCCGTATAGGCAATGAGTCTGCAGCTGAGCAGTGATATCCAAATAAGTAACAGACAGTTTGCAAATGCAATAGAGATTCCGTCTCTATAAACAGATACAGCCTAGGTGGCAATAAGATACTTGCGACTTCGAGTCCAAAACAAATATCAAGATTACTTCACAAAGATAATGAAGTCTAAGTTGAGTAGGACCTAATAATCAAAGTTAGTTTAAGGAAAAAACATAGAGCAATACTTGAGGGTTAACTTCCTTCAATATTCAGGCAAAGTTAGAAAAGGGGATGCGGCAATAAATACCTGTGAGACACGTAGTGGGAGGAGAGTTCTCCCAAGGTGTGAAGCACTTAAAGGTATATTACACAATGTCACATTAGAGAATTAGTATAGTATAGTATAGAGAATGTTTGTACATAAATTGTGTATGATGAGTATATAAGGTTCTAATTATAATAGATTTGGGGGTGCCTGACAGTTAGGGGGCGAGAATCCAAGATACTATGTTAGTGTTTCGTTGTAGCGGTTCACAGATGAAGTGTACAGTGAGGCCATGAGGGGTGGGGGGGGGGGGGGGAGTTAAATGGAGTTCCACAAAGAAAGTCTCAATTCCTGCATGATCTTTACAGATTATCTTGTAAACCCTCCCATGTTGCTTGAAGATAGCAGGGAAAGCCCATCTATAAGGAATTTTCTTTTGTCGTAAAAGTGTCGTGAGAGGGGCATATTGTCTGTGTTGTTGAAGAGTTCTTTGGGAGAGATCTGCAAAGATGAAGATTAAGGATCCCTGAAAGCTTATTGGTGAGTGGTTTCTGGCTTGCTTCATGATGGCTTCTTTCTCCTGGTATTCTTGAAATCTGATAATAACATCACGAGGAGGGAGACCCTCCTTGGGCCTAGGTTGTAAAGCTCTATGATATCTATCTAGATTTAATAGCGTATAAAAGGAGGATCCTTTTAGGTATTTAAATAAGTCTTGTAGATATGAGTGCAAGTTGTCGGGAGCACTGACTCTGGAATTCCATTCTGTCTCCTATTTCATGAACCTCCTTGCTGAGGGCTGATATTTTCTCCTTTATACACAATTTAACTTGAGAGTTTAAAGTAGTAAAATCTTGCTTAGAGGGAAGTGTTTACAAGAAGGATTTTGATATATGTATCATGTCTGCTGTATTGTTGTCTTTAGTGACTGTGTTGTTTGGTGGTATCATTTGGATATCCAGAAACGCCATTCTGTTAAAACATTATTGAAAGGAGATGGAGGTGCTGAGAAATTAATCCCTGGGCATAATCGAGGAGTGGGTCCGTTATAGGTGCTGTGTACTACTACTGTGTATTACCTATGAGTAGGTATAATTATGGGGCCATGTGTGCAGATTAAATTAGAAGACTTCCAAACCCTCACAGCCAGGTGTGTCACCCAGGGTACAACATACTCACCCATCTCTAAGAGATTGCATTGTGCACTCCAGCATCCCAAAGAAAAAATTTCTGGATCGCACAATACAGGGAGTGCAGAATTATTAGGCAAGTTGTATTTTTGAGGATTAATTTTATTATTGAACAACAACCATGTTCTCAATGAACCCAAAAAACTCATTAATATCAAAGCTGAATAGTTTTGGAAGTAGTTTTTAGTTTGTTTTTAGTTATAGCTATTTTAGGGGGATATCTGTGTGTGCAGGTGACTATTACTGTGCATAATTATTAGGCAACTTAACAAAAAACAAATATATACCCATTTCAATTATTTATTTTTACCAGTGAAACCAATATAACATCTCAACATTCACAAATATACATTTCTGACATTCAAAAACAAAACAAAAACAAATCAGTGACCAATATAGCCACCTTTCTTTGCAAGGACACTCAAAAGCCTGCCATCCATGGATTCTGTCAGTGTTTTGATCTGTTCACCATCAACATTGCGTGCAGCAGCAACCACAGCCTCCCAGACACTGTTCAGAGAGGTGTACTGTTTTCCCTCCTTGTAAATCTCACATTTGATGATGGACCACAGGTTCTCAATGGGGTTCAGATCAGGTGAACAAGGAGGCCATGTCATTAGATTTTCTTCTTTTATACCCTTTCTTGACAGCCACGCTGTGGAGTACTTGGACGCGTGTGATGGAGCATTGTCCTGCATAAAAATCATGTTTTTCTTGAAGGATGCAGACTTCTTCCTGTACCACTGCTTGAAGAAGGTGTCTTCCAGAAACTGGCAGTAGGACTGGGAGTTGAGCTTGACTCCATCCTCAACCCGAAAAGGCCCCACAAGCTCATCTTTGATGATACCAGCCCAAACCAGTACTCCACCTCCACCTTGCTGGTGTCTGAGTCAGACTGGAGCTCTCTGCCCTTTACCAATCCAGCCACGGGCCCATCCATCTGGCCCATCAAGACTCACTCATTTCATCAGTCCATAAAACCTTAGAAAAATCAGTCTTGAGATATTTCTTGGCCCAGTCTTGACGTTTCAGCTTGTGTGTCTTGTTCAGTGGTGGTCGTCTTTCAGCCTTTCTTACCTTGGCCATGTCTCTGAGTATTGCACCCCTTGTGCTTTTGGGCACTCCAGTGATGTTGCAGCTCTGAAATATGGCCAAACTGGTGGCAAGTGGCATCTTGGCAGTTGCACGCTTGACTTTTCTCAGTTCATGGGCAGTTATTTTGCGCCTTGGTTTCTTTCATGTAATTAGCAAGAGTCCATGAGCTAGTGACGTATGGGATATACATTTCTACCAGGAGGGGCAAAGTTTCCCAAACCTCAAAATGCCTATAAATACACCCCTCACCACACCCACAAATCAGTTTTACAAACTTTGCCTCCTATGGAGGTGGTGAAGTAAGTTTGTGCTAGATTCTACGTTGATATGCGCTCCGCAGCAGGTTGGAGCCCGGTTTTCCTCTCAGCGTGCAGTGAATGTCAGAGGGATGTGAGGAGAGTATTGCCTGTTTGAATTCAATGATCTCCTTCTACGGGGTCTATTTCATAGGTTCTCTGTTATCGGTCGTAGAGATTCATCTCTTACCTCCCTTTTCAGATTGACGATATACTCTTATATATATATACCATTACCTCTGCTGATTTTCGTTTCAGTACTGGTTTGGCTTTCTACATACATGTAGATGAGTGTCCTGGGGTAAGTAAGTCTTATTTTCTGTGACACTCTAAGCTATGGTTGGGCACTTTTTTAATAAAGTTCTAAATATATGTATTCAAACATTTATTTGCCTTGACTCAGGATGTTCAACATTCCTTATTTTCAGACAGTCAGTTTCATATTTGGGATAATGCATTTGAATCAATCATTTTTCTTACCTTAAAAAATTTGACTTTTTTTTTCCCTGTGGGCTGTTAGGCTCACGGGGGCTGAAAATGCTTCATTTTATTACGTCATTCTTGGCGCGGACTTTTTTGGCGCAAAAAATCTTTTCTGTTTCCGGCGTCATACGTGTCGCCGGAAGTTGCGTCATTTTTTGACGTTCTTTTGCGCCAAAGATGTCGGCGTTCCGGATGTGGCGTCATTTTTGGCGCCAAAAGCATTTAGGCGCCAAATAATGTGGGCGTCTTATTTGGCGCTAAAAAAATATGGGCGTCGCTTTTGTCTCCACATTATTCAAGTCTCATTTTTCATTGCTTCTGGTTGCTAGAAGCTTGTTTCTTGGCATTTTTCCCATTCCTGAAACTGTCATTTAAGGAATTTGATCAATTTTGCTTTATATGTTGTTTTTTCTCTTACATATTGCAAGATGTCTCACGTTGCATCTGAGTCAGAAGATACTTCAGGAAAATCGCTGTCTGGTGCTGGAACTACCAAAGCTAAGTGTATCTGCTGTAAACTTTTGGTAGCTGTTCCTCCAGCTGTTGTTTGTATTAATTGTCATGACAAACTTGTTAATGCAGATAATATTTCCTTTAGTAAAGTACCATTACCTGTTGCAGTTCCATCAACATCTAATGTTCAGAGTGTTCCTGATAACATAAGAGATTTTGTTTCTGAATCCATCAAGAAGGCTATGTCTGTTATTCCTCCTTCTAGTAAACATAAAAAATCTTTTAAAACTTCTCTTTATACAGATGAATTTTTAAATGAACATCATCATTCTGATTCTTATGACTCTTCTGGTTCAGAGGATTCTGTCTCAGAGGTTGATGCTGATAAATCATCATATTTATTTAAAATGGAATTTATTCGTTCTTTACTTAAAGAAGTACTAATTGCTTTAGAAATTGAGGATTCTGGTCCTCTTGATACTAAATCTAAACGTTTAGATAAGGTCTTTAAATCTCCTGTGGTTATTCCAGAAGTTTTTCCTGTTCCTGGTGCTATTTCTGAAGTAATTTCCAGAGAGTGGAATAATTTGGGTAATTCATTTACTCCTTCTAAACATTTTAAGCAATTATATCCTGTGCCATCTGACAGATTAGAATTTTGGGACAAAATCCCTAAAGTTGATGGGGCTATTTCTACCCTTGCTAAACGTACTACTATTCCTACGGCAGATGGTACTTCGTTTAAGGATCCTTTAGATAGGAAAATTGAATCCTTTCTAAGAAAAGCTTATCTGTGTTCAGGTAATCTTCTTAGACCTGCTATATCATTGGCTGATGTTGCTGCAGATTCAACTTTTTGGTTGGAAACTTTAGCGCAACAAGTAACAGATCATGATTCTCATAATATTATTATTCTTCTTCAACATGCTAATAATTTTATCTGTGATGCCATTTTTGATATTATCAGAGTTGATGTCAGGTTTATGTCTCTAGCTATTTTAGCTAGAAGAGCTTTATGGCTTAAAACTTGGAATGCTGATATGTCTTCTAAATCGACTCTACTTTCCCTTTCTTTCCAGGGTAACAAATTATTTGGTTCTCAGTTGGATTCTATTATCTCAACTGTTACTGGTGGGAAAGGAACTTTTTTACCACAGGATAAAAAATCTAAGGGTAAAAACAGGGCTAATAATCGTTTTCGTTCCTTTCGTTTCAACAAAGAACAAAAGCCTGATCCTTCATCCTCAGGAGCAGTTTCAGTTTGGAAACCATCTCCAGTCTGGAATAAATCCAAGCCTTCTAGAAAAACAAAGCCAGCTTCTAAGTCCACATGAAGGTGCGGCCCTCATTCCAGCTCAGCTGGTAGGGGGCAGGTTACGTTTTTTCAAAGAAATTTGGATCAATTCTGTTCACAATCTTTGGATTCAGAACATCGTTTCAGAAGGGTACAGAATTGGTTTCAAGATAAGACCTCCTGCAAAGAGATTTTTTCTTTCCCGTGTCCCAGTAAATCCAGTGAAAGCTCAAGCATTTCTGAAATGTGTTTCAGATCTAGAGTTGGCTGGAGTAATTATGCCAGTTCCAGTTCTGGAACAGGGGCTGGGGTTTTATTCGAATCTCTTCATTGTACCAAAGAAGGAGAATTCCTTCAGACCTGTTCTGGATCTAAAAATTTTGAATCGTTATGTAAGGATACCAACATTCAAAATGGTAACTGTAAGGACTATCTTGCCTTTTGTTCAGCAAGGGCATTATATGTCCACAATAGATTTACAGGATGCATATCTGCATATTCCGATTCATCCAGATCACTATCAGTTCCTGAGATTCTCTTTCCTGGACAAGCATTACCAGTTTGTGGCTCTGCCGTTTAGCCTAGCTACAGCTCCAAGAATTTTTACAAAGGTTCTCGGTGCCCTTCTGTCTGTAATCAGAGAACAGGGTATTGTGGTATTTCCTTATTTGGACGATATCTTGGTACTTGCTCAGTCTTTACATTTAGCAGAATCTCATACGAATCGACTTGTGTTGTTTCTTCAAGATCATGGTTGGAGGATCAATTCACTAAAAAGTTCATTGATTCCTCAGACAAGGGTAACCTTTCTGGGTTTCCAGATAGATTCAGTGTCCATGACTCTGTCTTTGACAGACAAGAGACGTCTAAAATTGATTTCAGCTTGTCGAAACCTTCAGTCACAATCATTCCCTTCGGTAGCCTTATGCATGGAAATTCTAGGTCTTATGACTGCTGCATCGGACGTGATCCCCTTTGCTCGTTTTCACATGCGACCTCTTCAGCTCTGTATGCTGAATCAACGGTGCAGGGATTACACAAATATATCTCAATTAATATCTTTAAAACCGATTGTACGACACTCTCTGACGTGGTGGACAGATCACCATCGTTTAATTCAGGAGGCTTCTTTTGTTCTTCCGACCTGGACTGTAATTTCAACAGATGCAATCCTTACAGGTTGGGGAGCTGTGTGGGGATCTCTGATGGCACAAGGAGTTTGGGAATCTCAGGAGGTGAGATTACCGATCAATATTTTGGAACTCCGTGCAATTTTCAGAGCTCTTCAGTCTTGGCCTCTTCTGAAGAGAGAATCGTTCATTTGTTTTCAGACAGACAATGTCACAACTGTGGCATACATCAATCATCAAGGAGGGACTCACAGTCCTCTGGCTATGAAAGAAGTATCTCGAATTCTGGTTTGGGCGGAATCCAGCTCCTGTCTAATCTCTGCGGTTCATATCCCAGGTATAGACAATTGGGAAGCGGATTATCTCAGTCGCCAAACGTTGCATCCGGGCGAATGGTCTCTTCACCCAGAGGTATTTCTTCAGATTGTTCAAATGTGGGAACTTCCAGAAATAGATCTGATGGCGTCTCATCTAAACAAGAAACTTCCCAGGTATCTGTCCAGATCCCGGGATCCTCAGGCGGAGGAAGTGGATGCATTATCACTTCCTTGGAAATATCATCCTGCCTATATCTTTCCGCCTCTAGTTCTTCTTCCAAGAGTAATCTCCAAGATTCTGAAGGAATGCTCGTTTGTTCTGCTGGTAGCTCCGGCATGGCCTCACAGGTTTTGGTATGCGGATCTTGTCCGGATGGCCTCTTGCCAACCGTGGACTCTTCCGTTAAGACCAGACCTTCTGTCGCAAGGTCCTTTTTTCCATCAGGATCTCAAATCCTTAAATTTAAAGGTATGGAGATTGAACGATTGATTCTTGGTCAAATAGGTTTCTCTGACTCTGTGATTAATACTATGTTACAGGCTCGTAAATCTGTATCTAGAGAGATATATTATAGAGTCTGGAAGACTTATATTTCTTGGTGTCTTTCTCATCATTTTTCTTGGCATTCTTTTAGAATACTGAGAATTTTACAGTTTCTTCAGGATGGTTTAGATAAAGGTTTGTCCGCAAGTTCCTTGAAAGGACAAATCTCTGCTCTTTCTGTTCTTTTTCACAGAAAGATTGCTAATCTTCCTGATATTCATTGTTTTGTACAAGCTTTGGTTTGTATAAAACCTGTCATTAAGTCAATTTCTCCTCCTTGGAGTTTGAATTTGGTTCTGGGGGCTCTTCAAGCCCCTCCTTTTGAACCCATGCATTCATTGGACATTAAATTACTTTCTTGGAAAGTTTTGTTCCTTTTGGCGATCTCTTCTGCCAGAAGAGTCTCTGAATTATCTGCTCTTTCTTGTAAGTCTCCTTTTCTGATTTTTCATCAGGATAAGGCGGTGTTGCGAACTTCTTTTCAATTTTTACCTAAGCTTGTGAATTCCAACAACATTAGTAGAGAAATTGTGGTTCCTTCATTATGTCCTAATCCTAAGAATTCTAAGGAGAAATCGTTGCATTCTTTGGATGTTGTTAGAGCTTTGAAATATTATGTTGAAGCTACTAAGTCTTTCCGAAAGACTTCTAGTCTATTTGTTATCTTTTCCGGTTCTAGAAAAGGCCAGAAAGCTTCTGCCATTTCTTTGGCATCTTGGTTGAAATCTTTAATTCATCATGCCTATGTCGAGTCGGGTAAAACTCTGCCTCAAAGGATTACAGCTCATTCTACTAGGTCAGTTTCTACTTCCTGGGTGTTTAGGAATGAAGCTTCGGTTGATCAGATTTGCAAAGCAGCAACTTGGTCCTCTTTGCATACTTTTACTAAATTCTACCATTTTGATGTGTTTTCTTCTTCTGAAGCAGTTTTTGGTAGAAAAGTACTTCAGGCAGCGGTTTCAGTTTGAATCTTCTGCTTATGTTTTCGTTAAAATTTATTTTGGGTGTGGATTATTTTCAGCAGGAATTGGCTGTCTTTATTTTATCCCTCCCTCTCTAGTGACTCTTGTATGGAAAGATCCACATCTTGGGTAATCATTATCCCATACGTCACTAGCTCATGGACTCTTGCTAATTACATGAAAGAAAACATAATTTATGTAAGAACTTACCTGATAAATTCATTTCTTTCATATTAGCAAGAGTCCATGAGGCCCGCCCTTTTTTTTGTGGTGGTTATGATTTTGTATAAAGCACAATTATTCCAATTCCTTATTTTTATATGCTTTCGCACTTTTTTATCACCCCACTTCTTGGCTATTCTTTAAACTGAATTGTGGGTGTGGTGAGGGGTGTATTTATAGGCATTTTGAGGTTTGGGAAACTTTGCCCCTCCTGGTAGGAATGTATATCCCATACGTCACTAGCTCATGGACTCTTGCTAATATGAAAGAAATGAATTTATCAGGTAAGTTCTTACATAAATTATGTTTTACATTGCCACCAAATGTGATACATAGTGCCCATCTTACCACATCCTCTCCAGCAAGAGGCACTAGCGTTAGGGTATATCCGTTTGATCCTTTCAGGGGTGAGGTACCAGCAGAACAAACGTTTATGGTTTAGTTCAATAAATCTAGGGGGTGAGGATGATTTATGTGTGTGGTAAAATATATTATCCATTGTTTCCCCATTAATGTAATCCCCAATTCCAATGCCAGTGGGTGGTAAATGGATGGGATAAAGGTGTGGTAGCTTTATCTAGTAGTTTCTTTGCTATTGATAGAGATTCCCGGGGCAGTGTTTCCAGCAAGCAGAAGCACTTGAAGTTTGTGGGTTGCCTAAGGGGTTTGTGTTTATGAGGGCATTTTCCTACTAACAGCTAGATTACAAGTTTTGCATTATGAGGGAAAAAGCATTGTTATGCTTCATAACGCTGCTTTTCCCCTAACATCGCTATTACAAGTCTTGTCAGAATAGGTGTACACCTTTTTGGCCGTCACGCAACGTCAGTACCGCACTTTTAAAAAAGTATTTTTTCAATGGGACTTTCATAGCGCCGGTATTACAAGTTTTGCTGGGAGACCAAAAAGTGAGTGGTACACCCTATACTGACAAGATTCGTACCGCCATCTAAAGTCAGTAGTTATGAGATTTACTTTACAAACCTGTAGCATAAAACTCATAACTAACATACACTAACACCCATAAACTACCTATTGACCCCTAAACCGAGGCCCTCCCGCATCACACATACTAAAATAAATGTATTAACCCCTAATCTGCTGCTCCGGACATTGCCGCCACTATAATAAACCTATTAACCCCTAAACCACCGCCCTCCCTCATCGCAAACAATATTTAAATATTATTAACCCCTAATCTACCGTCCACCCACACCGCCGCAATAATAAACCTATTAACCACTAAACCGCAAGCCCCCCACATCACTACATAAATATATTAACCCCTAAACCTAACCCTAACCCTAACACCCCCTAACTTAAATATAATTCAAATAAATCAAAATTAAACTTACAATTATTACCTAAATAATACCTATTTAAAACTAAATACCTATAAAATGAAACCTAAGCTAGCTACAAAATAAACAATAGTTATATTGTAGCTAGTTTAGGTTTTATTTCACAGGTAAGTTTGTATTTATTTTAACTAGGTAGACTAGTTAGTAAATAGTTATTACCAATTTACTAACTACCTAGCTAAAATAAATACAAAGTTACCTGTAAGATAAAACCTAACCTGCCTTACTATAAAACCTAACATTACAATCAAATAAAATAAATTAAATTAAATTAATAAAATACAATTATCAACATTACAAAAAATAAAATAAACACTAAATTACACAAAATAAAAAAAGTAATTATCAAAAATAAAAAAGAATTACTCCTAATCTAATAGCCCTATAAAAATAAAAAAGCCCACCCAAAATAGAAAAAAAGCTCTTTTACCTGTTAAAAAAATACAAACACCCCCAACAGTAAAACCCACCACTCACCCAACCAAACCCCCCATATAAAAATAAATAAATAAACCTAAGCTAACCATTGCCCTGAAAAGGGCATTTGGATGGGCATTGCCCATAAAAGGGCATTTAGCTCTTTTACATTGCCCAAACCCTAAGCTAAAAATAAAACCCACCAAACAAAACCTTAAAAAAACCTAACACTAACCCCCGACAATCCACTTACAGTTTTCGAAGACCGGACATCCATCCTCATCCAGGCAGCAGAAGTCTTCATCCAAGCGGCATTTTCTATCTTCATCCATCCATCCGGCGTGGAGCATCTTCTTCTTCCGATCGCTGCTGTAGAATGAAGTTTCCCTTTAAGTGACGTCATCCAAGATGGCGTCCCTTACATTCCGATTGGCTGATAGAATTCAGCCAATAGGAATTAAAGGTGAAAAAATCCTATTGGCTTTTGCAATCAGCCAGTAGGATTGAGCTTGCATTCTATTGGCTGATTGGAATAGCCAATAGGATGAAAGCTGAATCCTATTGGTTGATTGCAACAGCCAATAGGATTTTTTCACCTTTAATTCCTATTGGCTGATTTCTATCAATCGGAATGTACGGGACACCATCTTGGCTCATGTCACTTAAAGGGAAACTTCATTCTACAGCAGCGATTGGAAGAAGAGGATGCTCTGCGCCGGATGTCTAGAAGATGGACTCGCTCTGCGCCGGATGGATGAAGATAGAAGATGCCGTCTGGATGAAGACTTCTGCCCACTTGGATGAAGACTTCTGCCGGCTTCAATGAGGACTTCTGCCTGCTTGGATGAAGACTTCTGTCGCCTGGATGAGGATGGATGTCCGGTCTTCGAAAACTGTAAGTGGATTGTCGGGGGATAGTGTTAGTTTTTTTTTTTTTAACGAAATAATTTTTTATTGAGAAAAAGATAACAAGTTCCATGACAAATATAGCATATATATAAATGTGACATGACAATTCTTATTATACAGAGAATGCAGTAATGTCATGGTGGACCATTTCCCTCATATAGGTCCACCATTTCGTGCCTAGTGCTTCATGTTATTGTCATAGTATTGTTCATCATGGACAACAAAATCACCTCAAATAAAGCCATTTAAGGAAATAAAAAGTAAAAGATGCAATACTTTTCCTCTTGTTTGCAAACTTTCATAATTAGATATTAGAAAGAAAGTAGAAAGGAATAAGAAAAAGTAGAGAGAAGAATAGAAGAGAATCTCCCAATTAGAGAAGGGGGAAGTAAAAGGTTGAGAACCTGTGTCACTAGTGGGTATCTATTCTTCCTGTTGTTCCCTCCATTACCTGTATGCTACGTCTGTTCCTCATTCGTTGAGTGTCTGTCCAAACTATCCAGTCCTCCCATATCTGGAGGAACTCTGTTCTGGTATTAAGTAGGGTAGAGGAAATGTCTGCCATTTGATAATAATATTTAAGTTTATTTATTATGATATTGAAGCTAGGCACTGAAGACTTCCAGAACCTTGCTATTGAGGTCTTGACAGCTGTGCAGACCATTCCTACTAACTTTGATTTAGCTTTGGTAAGGCCCTCAATCGGAAAGTGCAGCAAAGCCTGTTCCCTACTTAGTGTGATTTGTCTATTTAGTATTTCACGAAGGGCCTCTTTTCTCTTATTGATTATAAGGGCCTTCTCCCTAATAAGTACACCCCTAAGGTATGATTTAAAAGCCCCCCATGCATATAGCGGATTTTCTGTTGAATTTTTATTTATTTGCCAATATTCCTTGATAGATCTGATCAATTTTTGTGAGATAACTTCGTCTTTTAATAAGTGCATATCTAGTGTCCAATTTCTCTGTCTTGAGGGGTCAAAGAACCCCCCTAGGGAAATCTCAACAATGGAGTGATCTGACCATGATGTTTGGGATATGTTTGTATTTACTAGCAAAGGGCATAGAATCTGGCTAATAAAGATATAATCAATCCTAGAGTATGATTGATGTGCGGCTGAGTAATAGGTAAAACCTTTCATTGAACGATTGCAGATACGCCACACATCTATCAAGTTATGGTCTAAAATTAAGTCGCTTAAAATTTTGGAGGAGGATTTATGTGGTGCAGGGGACCTATCAAGTTGGTCATTGATTGTGAGGTTAAAATCCCCCCCAAGAACAATCTTGTATTTCTTCCAAGTGGTTAGTATTTTACTGATCTTCGCTATAAACCTTCCCTGTTCTTCGTTTGGAGCATAAATGTTACCTAATATTATTGGGCTACCCTGAATTTTACCCTTTAAGATGAGAAATCTCCCTCCCGGGTCTCTGATAACTTCTTCCTCCTGAAAGCTTAGATTGTCTCTTATTAAGATAGAAACCCCTCCTTTCTTTTTAGCTCCAACTGCATGGTATTGAGTTGGGAAAGCTGCATCCCAATATTTTGGGGTGGTTACCCTAGTAAAGTGTGTTTCTTGAAGCATAATCACCTGCGCGTTTAATGACTTGTACTCTGCTATAGTTTTTTCCTCTTTATATGTGAGTGAAGACCCCTCACATTGTGTGATATTATTTTAAAAGACATGTTTGATGTATGTGTGGAATTATGAGATATAGTGTACTTAACTGTATTCCTCTGCTAGTGCCGATTTTGTTCTTACCCATATTAGAATGGATCCCAACCTTTGTGAGTCTGTCAGGGGTCTCAGGCCGAGATAACCCACCAGTGACCATGGGAGAGGAGAAACGGAAAGAGAAAAGAAAAGAATTAAAAGTGAAGATAGGAAAAAAGACAATAAATCGTATCTGTAAGTGATACATAACCAACATTAATCTAATGTCGTACTCTCGCACCGGGGGTGCACAACCTTATATAATGCATTCATGTAATTAACTAAACAAGCAAATCTTAATCTGAGCAATTCGGTAGATATAACCTGAATCAAAACATTTTAATGACCTTGTATTCAAATAACAGTGGTAAAGTGATTTAGCTCCCCTCCCTAATAGATGTGGAGCCTCATTATTGTAATAGAAGTCGTTGCTAATTTAGCCGCTATTATATTCATAGCTGTACTAAATACCTCTATGTAGCTGTAACTAACCAACGGGTTAGTGGATTCTCACTTTTTCTCTTAACAATTTTAAACACAACCTTAACTTTTGAATTACATTTCAATATTTCTTCGAGTTGCTAATATCCTAAAAGGCATAGCTTAGATATAACAACATAAATCTTCTCTCAATCTGATGTATCCTATCAGGGGGGAGTTCTACATGCAATGATCAGCTGAGTTCTCTAATCCTATTTAACCTGGATCTACATCTTCCGTTAGTTGAGATCGTTTCCTTGGAGTTTGTGGTCTTGTTTCTTTATCCCAGATTGGCTGTGTTCTTTTCTTGGGGGCTCTTTGAGGTAACGGTAAGGCCGTCTCTTCCATTGGTATTTTCATTTGCTTCATCATTTTGATACCTTCCTCTATGTTAGTGCAGGAGTATGAAGTGTTATGATATGTACAGATAAGTCGAAAGGGGAATGACCACCTGTACTTCAATTTAGCTTTCTGCAAGGCTTCGACAACTGGCTTAAGATCTCTACGTTTCTTTAAGGTGGTTGGTGACAGATCCGAATAGAACTGTAGCTTATGTCCTTCAAATTCGAACTGTGGACTCTTCCTTGTGGCCTGTACTACTTTTTCTTTAGTCAGGAAGTAGTGAAATTTGATTATGACATCTCTTGATGCGTTAGGATTTTGAGGCCTATTTAAGGCTCTATGAGCTCTGTCCATCAGCAAAAAATCTTCCTCTATGTCAGGTAACAGTTTTCTGAAGATAGTAGGTAGCACTTCTTGAAGGTTATCAAAAGTTTCTGGGAGATTACGAACCCTAATATTAGATCTCCGAGACCTATTCTCTAAGTCTTCAATTTGGGATTCCAACGTTGAAATCTGTTTTTCTTGTTCTGTCATAATAGAGTGAACTACCGTCAAATCATCTATCACTTCATCTACTTTATCCTCTATTACTGAGGTCCTATTGCCAATGCTCAGTATGTCTGACTTCAATTCTGCTATTGCTGATCTCAACTCCTTCTGAAATATCTCTCTTATTTGCCCTACCAGGGTAGTAGAGGGGATACCTATCTGATCTGTTGAAGTGTCGTCAGACATACTATCCTGATCCACAGCTGAGGACAAGGCCGCCTGATTTAAGGCTTTTCGATTCTTTTTAGCTTGGGCCCTTGATAAGCAGTCTTTGACTGTTTGGTGTTTTCCTTCCATAATATTACTAATTCTGGCTCCGGGACAATTCTCCACAATCTATATAGTATGCTTAATTTAGGTAGTGTTTTATTGATATCACCACTGTCAAACGAGCATGTGTTAATAGTTTAGCTCTATTGTAGATGCTCTCTATTTTTCTTGCTTGTGGCATTTACTTGTAAGCTCACATTGTGCACCCCCCCTGACAGGAGCAGCTTATTCAACAATCATTTTTTCTAAACTATTGGCCAGGAGAAGCAACAGGGTACTCTCTTTCCAGAACACTTTTCCTCTTTTGTACCTTAATCTCTAAGCTACTGTTGCTATGGGAGATCAAGAAAGGGCTCATGCTCTAGGCAAATAGTTATATGAGAGTATAGTTGCAAAAGGGAAATAAATCAATCACATCACAACATTACACACCTGTGATTCATCTAATGAATACCCCAAAAAGGAGAGAAATGTTTGCATCATCACCTTTACACTTAGCAATCTGCCTCTTGACTCGGGGAACAGGGATACGACACCAGGGAAGGGAAAAGAGGCAGTGGAAGTGACCAGCCCAGACTGGCTGGGCCGGAAAGGAAGAGCCTTGAGGTGTTGTTGCTTTAATAGGTAAACATTAAGGTTACAGCTTTAGACTGATATTTATGGTAATAACCTGTGGAAAGTGAATGGTTAGGAGAACAATTAAAGCAATGAAGCAGGTCAGTACTTCACCTGTAATCATACCATCTCATGTACTTATTTTGTGGTTGCAACACAAATATAATAGTGGGGGTAGAGAACCTAGAAAAGAAAAGTGCAGGTTAAACCATATATATATAGCTAAAGAAAAAAGGACACTACACCCTAGACACAGAGTCAGGGACAACCTAAGCTGGCGCAGCAGCCTTATCCTTTGTTATACTGTGTAGTAATATAGTTCCAATCTCTGCTATTCAAGCTAGTTAGGTATATTTGATAAAGTTTATGTCCCAAATCCGGGTTCCCTTAGAAGTAGAGGTAATCTCTGCTGTGGTTGATGTATATGACAGTTCAGGGTATGGTGACGCTGCCCCTTTTAGGGAATACTGCGTCCCTAGCCAAATTCAGAAAAAGTCCCCAGATAAGTGTTTAAATATCCTGTCAGGGGCAATGCAGGTCCACAGTGGACTCCTGGATATCTGGGCTCTTTTTACAGATGATCAGTGTAGTTGCTGTCCTTCAAAGGGCCTTTTTAAATGTATGCAAAAGTTCCCTAGCCCTATCTGGTGGGCAACTGGTGGGGGTAAGCCCTAGGTAGTCACTAGTCCCAATAGGACCTAAGGAGATCTCTTCAATATACTAGCGTAGCTACACAGATCAAAAGTCTTGTCCCAAAATGGCGGGTATTCGCGCCTTTTCTCTACCTAGTAGCGCAACAAGTAGGCCCCACCATAGCCCGCGTGCACTCCGTTTATCCTATCTCCTTTTCAGCGGTGCAGGCTCTCACCCCCTAATGCCCACAACACAGGCAGCACTAACCTTAGAGGATCGTTGGCGTATGCAGGCAAGGCTTCCAGCCGCACTAACCCCCTCCTTCCTCTCTTCGGTCTGTGGCTCCGGAGCGGATCCCCGGCCCTCCGGAGCAAATCAGGTGGAGGAAGGCTGGCGGCTGATCCCAGCCAAAAAGAAGCAAGGTCCCACTGGCTCTTCTAGGTGGAACACTCGGTCCCACGATCACCGTTAAGATGGAAGCCGGTCCTTTGGGTAAGTGCTCCGGAGCGGGTCCCCGTCCCTCCGGAGCAGTGTGGTATGAAGCTGGCGGCTGATGGTAATAGTGACTTATTCTCCGGAGCGGAGTTCAAACCTCCCGGAGATAGCAATCCTCCGCTGCACGTCCTGGTGAACGTTCTTAGTGGCCGCCAGAGACCAAGATTTCTTCAAAGCAGCGTAGATTGCAATCGGCCTAGATTCGATCGCGCTGCTCCCGTTGGGCTCAAATGTCGAGCTAAAAGTTGCAATTCCGGCTCTTAGAGTTCTGAGAAAGTGAGCCAGTCTGTAGAGTAGGGTAAATCCAAACACTTTGACTCCCTTTTATCGTTAATTAAGCGATTAATTGGGTATTAAATCCTTTGCTTCTCAGGAGCTAAGCTCACACACGTCCGAGCTGTGCAGTGGCTAGCCCCGCCTCTAGTGTTAGTTTTTTTTAAAGGGTTTATTGGGTGGGTTTTATTTTTAGCTTAGGGTTTGGGCAATGTAAAAGAGCTAAATGCCCTATTAAGGGCAATGCCCATCCAAATGCCCTTTTCAAGGCAATGGTTAGCTTAGGTTTATTTAGATAGATTTTTATTTGGGGGGTTTGATTGGGTGGGTGGTGGATTTTACTGTTGGGAGGTGTTTGTATTTGTTTAACAGGTAAAAGAGCTGATTTCTTTGGGGCAATACTCAGCAAAAGGCACTTTTAAGGGCCATTGGCAGTTTAGTGTAGGCTAGGGTTTTTTTTATTTTGGTTGGGCTTTTTTATTTTGATAGGGCTATTAGATTAGTTTTAAATAGGAATTATTTAGGTAATAATTGTAAGTTTAAATTAGTTTTATTTTAATTATATTTAGGTTAGAGTGGGTTAGGGTTAGATATTGAGGCCAATTTAACAAAGGTCTTGCGGACCTGATCCGACAGTGCGGATCAGGTCCGCAAGACCTTGCTGAATGCGGAGAGCAATACAAGAGCTGCTGGTAAAACGCCGCCCACTGCAGACTCGCGGCCAATAGGCCACCAGCAGGGAGGTGTCAATCAACCTGATCATACTCGATCGGGTTGAATTGCAGCGATTCCTGACCGCCTGCTCAGAGCAGGCGGACAGGTTTATGGAGCAACGGTCTTTAGACCGCTACTCTATAACTTGTGTTTCTGGCGACTCTGAAGATTTGCCAGAAACACGGCCCTTCAAGCTCCATTCGGAACTTGATAGATAGGCCTCTTAGGGTTATGTTAGGGTTAGGTTAGGGGTTTTGTTTCCGTGATCGCAGGTGTTAGGCTTTTTTTTAGCTGACTCTCCCCATTGATGTCTATGGGGAAATCATGCACGAGCACGTCAAAACACTGCTTGTATTTGGGTGAGGTATGGAGCTCAACGCAACCATATCACCGCACAAGCCGGGTTTTACAAAACCTGTAATAGCAGCGCTATAGGGAGGTTAAATACCGCCACTTTTATGGCGGTCGTTAATTTCCCTATAGCACTTAAAATCTAGCTGTAAGTGTGCTAGTTGTGCATATTTAAGCCAAGGAGTAAACAAGCCTCCAGCTATTTCTGATAATTGTGTTTGTTCTTTAAGCTTCCCTTTATCTGTTAGCCTGGTTAGTGGAATGGTTTGACCTAGTCCCCTATCTGGTAGATCATTCGGAATAAGGCCACCCGCTAATTCTGCATTGATAGGGATGGGGGTCATCGGGGAGAATGTGGAAGATATTCCTTTTATTCTGAGTCGTACCTGGTCCAATGTTTTGAAGAGGTGGGTGTATAATTAAGAGTGTTTTGCTAATACCGGCCTATTGGTATGTTTGATCCAGCATAAAGGACCTAGAGCTGGGGAGTTTAGTAGGTGAGAGTCTATAGTCGTTTGTGGTTTAGTGTATGGGTATTCATGCCATTCTAACACTCTTTGAAGGGCTACTGTGTTTAGTATTGTATAATAGATGGTAGTCCCATACCTCCCTTACCCAGAGGACAGAATAGTATTTTTCTATTAATTTGAGGTTTAATGCCACCACAAATGAAGGTGTTTATTAGTGACTGTATTCCAGTCAGATAAGAGTGAGGCAAGTGGATAGGGACAGCTTGGAGTATGTATAGGATTTGCGGGAGGGTGGTCATTTTAATTGTTTGTATTCATCCCCACCAAGAAAGAGGTTTATCACGCCAGGTGTCAAAGTCTTTGTGGAGCTTATGGAGGAGGGGCAAGTAATTATATTTAAATAATTTGCTACTAGATGGAGTCATATAGATTCCCGGGTATTTAATTTTATCATGATTTAGATTATAAGGACAAAGCAAACGCAAGTTTTTATAATCCTTACGTGGCATGGCGATGTTAAGGATTTTGGATTTTGGGGCGTTTATTAAAAAGTTTGTGTGTTCTCCGAATGTCTAGAACTCTGTCAAGCATGGCGAGAGGGATGATGTAGGGGCAGAAAGAAGGACTAGAATATCATCTGCATAAAGGGTGGTTTTATACTCATTGGGGCCCAATCTCACTCCGCTAATGTCTGGGTTGTGTATTATGTGTGAAGCCAGTACTTCCATAGATATCGCAAAAAGGAGCAGGGACAACGGACAACCCTGTCTTGTGCCATTTTGAATGTCAAAACTATCTGATAGGGTGCCGTTTATTTTTACCTTTGCAGGGGGGGGGGTATATAAACTTAGGAATCTGTGTATCATTTTAGTACCTATAGTGAAGGCCGACAGATTTTTAAGAAATTCTAGTCCAGCCGGTCGAAAGCTTTCTTAGTGTCTGTTGAGATTAAAATTGCAGGTTGTTTCGACCGGCTGACATGTTCCACAAGATGGATGACCCTTACTGTATTGTCACGCGTCTCACATTTGGGTATAAATCCCAATTGTTTGGCATGTTTTAGCTGGGGGAGAATTTTATTGAGGCGCAAAAACAGGATCTTAGCATATAATTTTATATTTGTGTTAAGTAATGATATGGGCTGATAATTTTCTGCTTTGGTCGTGGTCTTTATCTGCCTTTGGAAGAACAGTGATGTGAGCTTCTAGAATTTGTTGAGACCAGGGTTCGTTATCATCAATGGATTAAAATAAAGAGGTACAGAGTGGGGCAAACTGTTTATAAATTAGAAAATCCGTTTGGTCCTGGGCTTTTGTTGAGTTATTTTGAGGGGACAAAAAATTTACACTGTTATACAGGCTGCACACTCACTACTTTACATTGTAGCAAAGTGTCATTTCTTCAGTTTTGTCACATGAAAAGATATAATAAAATAATAAACACAGCAAGCAACAATAAATCCCTTTTAAGATATCTACAATACTTTAAATAATCTACATTGCACATGATAATGCATTTTTGTCAAGGAGATGTAGTAAATGCTGGAGGGCAGGCAAAATGTTGCTGGCATAGCTGGACTCCTGGAACTGAAAGGGGAGCTGATCGAGCAGGGGGCCCTTTTAATATTTTGTCAGTAATTTGATGAGGCACGTGGGGATACCACTTGTTAGGGGGTGCTACCTTCTGGGAGGAATGGAGGACCGGGAGGTAGGCTGACAGGTTTTGCCGGCCCTCTGACGGTCGGCCCCCGACGTTTAGCACATCTCCGTGATGCAACATTTAAACATTGTTTACAAATGTAGCAACATAGCTCCTATAGTTATAATAGGGAGCTTTTTTGATACTTTATTAGTCATGTAGATTGCAGACATTATATAGGTGTAGACATTCTGTGGGAGTTAGCCGGTCATGCCAGGGGGGAGTATAGGGAAGACATGACGTAGATGTAGGCATTGTGTGGGAGATAGTTGGGCATTTCAGGGGAGTGTAGTTAAGATGTGACATTTGTGTAGGTGGTATTAGGGAGTTAGCTGGGTGTTCCAGAGGGAATAACCGGTACTTTGATTGAGATAAATCGCCAGCAGTGAGATCTATTCCAATCCTTGAAGTACAGGATATGAGTAGGGTGTCAGCCTTGATTTCTTGCCAAATTTTCAGTGGCGAGACTTTAAAGTGTGAGGCAGTTAGTATAAGTTTAGGGAACGTAAGGTCACATAGGTATTATTTGAAGTGTTCCAAAACAGAAACCATGTTTGGTTTGAGTGAGTGCACTGTCTACGCTGTGTAGGACAAGTGGTAAAGTCTGTGATTTTTAGCTGACGTGGCGCTCCCCATTATATCCTATGGGAGACACATCGCTACCCGTCGGCACTTCACGGGTCCGCCCCGTTTTCTTTCATGTAATTGGCAAGAGTCCATGAGCTAGTGACGTATGGGATATACAATCCTACCAGGAGGGGCAAAGTTTCCCAAACCTTAAAATGCCTAAAAATACACACCTCCCCACATCCACAATTCAGTTTTACAAACGTTGCCTCCTATGGAGATGGTGAAGTAAGTTTGTGCTTTATTTTTATGCTTTCTTCTGTGATAAGCACTTCTAAGCATTCTGAAGCCCAATTCCTCTCAGAGTACAGTGTTTGTCAGAGGGATGTGAAGCGAGTATCTCCTATATGATTTTATGGTTTTCCTCGCGGGAAATCTTTTCAAGGGTTCTCTGTAATCGGTTGTAGGGATTCATCTCCTACCTCCCTTTTCAGATCAACGATATACTCTTATATACTATTACCTCTGCTGATAGCTTTCAGTACTGATTTGGCTATCTGCTATATGTGGATGGGTGTCTTTCAGTAAGTATGTATCATTATTTAAGACACTCTCAGCTATGGTTTTGCGCTTTATGTATTAATATAAAGTTTTAAATATATGTATTTTATTTCTATTTGCCATGAGTCAGGTCTATGTGTATATTTCCCTTTGCAGTCCAGCAGTTTCGTTATGGGAATCATGTTTAGGAAGTTTGTCTTACGTGGGGTATAGTCTTTTTTTCAATTTGACTTGTTTTTTTCTTGGAAAACTTGTGGGCAAATTAGGCTTGCGAGGTTGCAAAATGCTGTTATTTATTGCGGTATTCTTGGCACGAGAATTTTTTTGTGCGTCTGTCATGACGCAAGTTTGTAATTTACTGCGTCTTTGTTGACGCTAGGTTGTTTTCCCGCAAAATTGTGTTTGTTATGACGCAAGTTGTATCATTTCCGGATGTTTGTTGGTGCCAAAAAATTTTTCAGCTTCCTTTTGCGTTGCGCATTATTCTTGGCGCCAAAATTTTTAGTTTTATTTTACCTCACTTCCTATATGCTCCTTGCCTTCTTTATGCTGAGAGGGCTATGCTATTTGTTTTTTTTGCCAATTTTAGCATTTAGCACTCTCAGCTATGGTTTGGCGCTTTATGTAATAATATAAAGTTTTAAATATATGTATTTTATTTCTATTTGCCATGAGTCAGGTCTATGTGTATATTTCTCTTTGCAGTCCAACAGTTTCGTTATGGGAATCATGTTTAGGAAGTTTGTCTTATGTGGGGTATAGTCTTTTTTTCAATTTGACTCGTTTTTTTCTTGGAAAACTTGTGGGCAAATTAGGCTTGCAAGGTTGCAAAATGCTGTTATTTATTGCGGTATTCTTGGCACGAGAATTTTTTTGTGCGTCTGTCATGACGCAAGTTCGTAATTTCCTGCGTCTTAGTTGATGCTAGGTTGTTTTCCCGCAAAATTGTGTTTGTTATGACGTGAGTTGCATCATTTCCGGATGTTTGTTGGTGCCAAAAGTTTCTCAGCTTCCTTTTGCGTTGTGCGTTATTCTTGGCACCAAAATTTTTAGTTTTATTTTACCTCACTTCCTATATGCTCCTTGCTTTCTTTATGCTCAGAGGGCTATGCTATTTGCTTTTTTTTTGCCAATTTTAGCATTTGCATTTTTTCCCATTCCTGAAACTGCTATATGTGGAATTAAGATATTTCTGGTTAATGTTATTTTTCTTTTTTTACATTTTACAAGATGTCTCAATCCGATCCTGTCTCAGAAGCTATTGTAGGAATCATGCTGCATGAACACAGTTCTACCAAAGTTAAGTGTATCTGTTGTAAGCTAGTGGAGATTATATCTCCAGCTGTAGTATGTAACAGTTGTCATGATAAGCTTTTGAATGCAGAAAAGGTTTCTATTAATGCTAGTACAGTATCTATTGTTCCTTCAACATCTAACGTACATGATATCCCTGTTGATATGAAAAATAATATTGCTGATGCGATACAGAAGGCTATGAGGCCTATTTATGAAATATCTGTCGGACCTGATCCGACAGTGCGGATCAGGTCTGTCAGACATCGCTGAATGCGGAGAGCAATATGCTCTCCATATTCAGCATTGCACCAGCAGCTCTTGTGAGCTGCTGGTGCAACGCTGCCCCCTGCAGACTCAGGGGGTGTCAATCAACCCGATCGTACTCAATCGGGTTGAATTTCGGCGATTCCTGTCCGCCTCATCAGAGCAGGCGGACAGGGTTATGGAGCAGAGTTCTTTAGACCACTGCTTCATAACTGGTGTTTCTGGCGAGCCTGCAGGCTCGCCAAAAACACAGACCCTCAAGCTCCGTATGGAGCTTGATAGAAAGGCCCCTATGTCTGCTATACCGCCTTCAAATAAACGTAAAAGGTCTTTTAAAACTTCTCATAATACTGAGGAAATTTGTAATGACCGGCAACATACTGATATATCCTCCTCTGATGATCTCTCTGACTCAGAAGATCCTACTTCAGACATTGACATTGATAAATCATCTTATCTTTTTAAGACTGAGTATATTCATTCTTTGTTAAAAGAAGTGTTAATAACTTTGGATATTGAGGAGTCTGGTCCTCTTGATAATAAATCTAGTAAACATTTAAATTCTGTTTATAAACCTGTGACTATTCCTGAGGTTTTTCCTCTTTTTCCTGATGCTATTTCTGATGTGATTTATAAGGAATGGTCTAACCCTGGTACTTCTTTTGTTCCTTCTTCAAGGTTTAAAAAGTTGTATCCTTTGCCAATGGCTAATTTAGAGTTTTGGTAAATAGTCCCTAGGGTTAATGGGGCTATTTCTACTCTTGCTAAATGTACTACTATTCCTATGGAAGATAGTACCTCTTTTAAGGATCCTTTAGATAGGAAGATTGAATCTTATCTAAGGAAAGCTTATTTGCATTCTGGCTATATGCTCAGACCTGCCATTTCTATGGCTTATGTTGCGGCTGCATCAACTTTTTGGTTGGATAGCTTAGCATAACGGGAAAAAGACTCTGATTTGCATTGCATTGTTCATTTGCTTCAACATGCTAATCATTTTATCTGTGATGCTATTTTTGATATCATCAAGATTAATGTTAAATCTATGTATTTGGCTATTTTAGCTAGAAGAGCTTTATGGCTTAAATCATGGAATGGTGGCATGGTATCTAAGGTTACTATCTCTTTCATTTCAGGGTATTAATTTGTTTAGTTCCCAGTTGGATTCAATTATTTCCACTATTACCTCGGGGGAGAGAGTTTTTTGGCCTCAAGATAAAGGGGCCTATTTATTAAAAGTCTGTCGGACCTGATCCGACAGTATGGATCAGGTCCGACTGTCAGGGTTTTTTCCCTGTTGTTTGCCATGTGCTGCTGGCAGCCATTTTACTCAACTCTCTTCCTGACTATGGTGCATTGTGGGGGATGCTGCTAATTTCCTACACTTCCTTTTATGGCCAGACTGGTGTGCATCATCCATGAGAGACAGGATGCAGTCTCAGAATTGTGATGCCATCACTTATTATTTAAAGGGACTCTGTTCAGTATGCTTTGCCTTTGCGTTGTCTCAGACTTGTTTGTGAGAGTTCCTGTGTATTACCTGGCTGCCTGACGTCCTTCCTGGTTCCTGATCCCTGGCTTGTTCCTGACTCTGCTGTTTTCCTTGTTCCTGATTCCGGCTCGTCTGACTATTCGCTTTGGCTCCTGACTCGGCTCGTCTGACTACCAGCTCTGGTTTTGACGTCTGGGTTGTTATTTGACTTGTGGACTTTTTATTATTTTTTGCTATTAATAAAGGTGTGATTATTTTTGCACTTCTCGTCTCAGTCTGATTCCTGGCACCCTGACACCGACAGACCTCACTGAATGCGGAGAGCAATATGCTCTCCATATTCAGCATTGCACCAGCAGCTCTTGTGAGCTGCTGGTGCAACGCCGCCCCCTGCAGACTTGTGGCCAATCATCCGCCAGCAGGGGGGTGTCAATCAATCCGATCGTATTCGATCGGGTTGAATTGTGGCGATCTCTGTCTGCCTCATCAGAGCAGACGGACAGGTTATGGAGCAGCAGTCTTTAGACCGCTGCTTCATAACTTGCGTTTATGGCGAGTCTGAAGACTCGCCAGAAAAATGGGTCTTCAAAAGTCTAAAGGCAAATCTAAAGCTTCAAATTGGTTTCATTCCTTTCGTCAGAATAGAGAACAGAAAACCATTCCTTCCCCTAAAGACTCTGGCTCCAATTGGAAGCCATCCTTGAGTTGGAATAAATCCAAGCCTTACAAGAAACCAAAGCCAGCTCCTAAGACTTCATGAAGGTGTGGCCCTTGATCCAGTTCTGCTGGTGGGGGGCAGATTGAAAAATGTTTCAAGACATTTGGGCAGGTTCCATTCAGAATCATTGGATTCAGAATATTGTCTCCCAGGGGTATCAAATAGGTTTCAGAATAAGACCTCCTGTGATAAGATTTTTTTCTCTCTCACGTTCCAACAAATCCTGTGAAAGCTCAGGCTTTTCTGAAGTGTATTTCAGATCTATAGAGCTTTTAGGAGTGATTGTACCAGTTCCAATTCTGGAACAGGGTATTGGTTTTTATTCACATCTATTCATTGTCCCGAAGAAGGAAAATTCTTTCAAATCAGTTTTGGATCTGAAGATTTTAAATCATTTTGTAAGAGTCCCAACTTTCAAGATGGTGATTATAAGGACTATTCTGCCTTTTGTTCAGCAAGGTCATTACATGTCCTCAATATACTTACAGGATGCATATCTTCTTATTCCGATTCATCCAGACCACTATCAGTTTCTGAGATTCTCTTTTCTAGACAAGCATTACCAGTTTATTGCTCTTCCATTTGGCCTAGCAACAGCTCCAAGAATCTTTTTGAAGGTTCTCGGTGCCCTTCTATCTGTAATCAGAAAGCAGGGTATTGTGGTGTTTCCTTATTTGGATGATATCTTGGTACTGGCTCAATCTTTTGATTTAGCAGAATCTCACACAAATCAGTTAGTGTTGTTTCTTCAAAGACATGGTTGGAGGATCAATTTACCAAAGAGTTCCTTGATTCCTCAGACAAGGGTCACCTTTTTAGGTTTCCAGATAGATTCAGTATCCCTGACTTTGTCTTTAACAGACAAGAGACAAATGAAATTGTTTTCTGCCTGTCGAAACCTTCAATTTTGATCATTCCCTTCAGTGGCTATGTGCATGGAAGTTTTAGGTCTCATGACTGCAGCATCAGATGCGATCCACTTTGCTCGTTTTCATATGAGACCTCTGCAGCTTTGCATGCTGAATCAATGGTGCAGGGATTACACTCAGATATCACAGTTGATATACTTAAATCCCAACATTCAACTCTCTCTGTCCTGGTGGTTAGTCCTTCATTGGATTATTCAAGGGGCCTCTTTTGTTCATCCTGCCTGGACTGTGATTTCAACAGATGCAAGTCTCACAGGTTGGTAAACTGTCTGGGGGTCTCTGACAGCACAAGGAGTTTGGAATCCTCAAGAGGCGAGGTTACCAATCAATATTTTAGAACTCTGTGCTATTTTTAGGGCTCTTCAGGCTTGGCCGCTATTAAAGAGAGAATTATTCATTCATTTTCAGACAGACAATATCACAACTGTGGCATATGTCAATCATCAAGGGGGGACTCACAGTCCTTTAGCAATGAAAGAAGTATCTTGAATACTTTCATGGGGGCAATCCAACTCCTGTCTAATTTCTGCAATATATATTCCAGGTGTAGACAATTGGGAAGCAGATTATCTCAGTCGTCAGTCTTTACATCCAGGGGAGTGGTCTCTCCATCCAGATGTATTTTGTCAGATTGTAAAGATGTGCAGTCTCCTCTAAATAGATCTGATGGCTTCCCATCTAAACAAGAAGCTTCCCAGGTACCTTTCCAGGTTCAGGGATCCTCAGGTGGAGATGTTGGATGCGTTAGCAGTTTCTTGGTTTTACCAACCTGCTTATATTTTTCCGCCTCTAGTTCTTCTTCCAAGGGTGATCTCCAAGAACATATTGGAACAATCGCATGTGTTTCTGATAGCATCAGCATGGCCTCACAGGTTTTGGTATGCGGATCTTGTCCGGATGTCCAGTTGCCAACTTTGGTCACTTCCTTTAAGGCCAGACCTTCTGTCTCAAGGGCAGTTTTTCCATCAGGATCTCAAATCGCTAAATTTGAAGGTATGGAAATTGAACACTTAGTGCTTAGTCATAGAGGTTTCTCCTGACTCAGTGATTAATACTATGCTACAGACTCTTAAGTCTGTTTCAAGAAAGATTTATTATTGGGTTTGGAAGATCTATATTTCATAGTGTTTTTCTAATAAATTCTCTTTGCATTCTTCTAGAATTCCTAGAATTGTACAGTTTCTTCAGGATAGTTTGGATAAAGGTTTGTCTGCAAGTACTTTGAAGGGACAAATCTCTGCTCTTTCTGTTTTATTTCACTGAAAGATTGATAAACTTCCTGCTATTCACTGTCTTGTTCAGGCTTTGGTTAATTTCAAGCCTGTTATTAAATTAATCTCTCTTCCTTGGAGTCTTAATTTGGTTTTGAAGGCTTTGCAGGCTCCTCCTTTTGAGCCTATGCATTTTTTGGATATTAAACTACGTTCTTGGAAAGTGTTGTTTCTTTTGGCTATCTTTTCAGCTGGAAGAGTTTCTGAATTGTCTGCTCTCTCTTGTGAGTCTCCTTTTCTGATTTTCCGTCAGGATAAGGCAGTTTTGCGGACTTTGTTTAAATTTCTTCCTAAGGTTGTGAATATTAACAACATTAGTTGGGAAATTGTTGTTCCTTCCTTGTGTCCTAATCCCAAGAATGCTCTTGAAAGATCTCTACATTCTTTGGATGTTGTAAGAGCTTTGAAATATTATGTCGAATCTACTAAAGATTTCAGGAAGACTTCTAGTCTATTTGTTGTTTTTTCTGGTCCTAGGAAAGGTCAGAAAGCCTCTGCCATTTCTTTGGCATCTTGGTTAAAGCTTTTGATCAGTCTCCGCCTCAGAGAATTACAGCTCATTCTACTAGATCAGTCGCCACTTCTTGAGCTTTTAAGAATGAAGCTTTAGTTGATCAGATTTGCAAAGCAGCAACTTGGTCTTCTTTGCATACATTTACTAAATTCTACCGTTTTGATGTATTTGCTTCCTCGGAAGCAGTTTTTGGTAGAAAAGTTCTTCAGGCAGCTGTTTCAGTTTGATTCTTCTGCTTTTGATTTAAGTTTTTTTCTTGAAATTTATGTGAAATTTTTAAGAAAGACTTATTTTTTTGTGGATTTATTTTTATCAGCGGAAATAGCTGTTTTTATTTTATCCCTCCCTTTCTAGTGACTCTTCTGTGGTCTCCCACATCTTGGGTATTTCCTTCCCATACGTCACTAGCTCATGGACTCTTGCCAATTACATGAAAGAAAACATAATTTATGTAAGAACTTACCTGATAAATTAATTTCTTTCATATTGGCAAGAGTCCATGAGACCCACCCTTTTTTATGGTGGTTATGATTTTTTTTTTTTAAAAAGCACAATTTTATTTCCAGTTCCTCTTTTTGTATGATTTTTTACTCCTTATTTTATCACCCCACTACTTGGCTATTCGATAAACTGAATTGTGGGTGTGGTGAGGGGTGTATTTATAGGCATTTTGAGGTTTGGGAAACTTTGCCCCTCCTGGTAGGATTGTATATCCCATACATCACTAGCTCATGGACTGAAATGAATTTATCAGGTAAGTTCTTACATAAATTATGTTTTTTCGAAAATACTGACAGACTGACGGATTGATGCTTTGAATATCGGGGCCTAAGTATTTGGTCTTTGAGTAAATAGTGAGAAATAAGATAAAGAGGATTTTGTGTAATTAATTAGACAACTAAGACAAGGGGGTCAGCTCAGCAGATTTTTGGGCTGTGGTTTCAATTAGCAGATACAACTATTTCATATACCAAAAAAATTTAAATTAACAATTTCCCATACATTTTAATCCCTGCAGCTGGTATAACAAGTCATTGCAAACACATCAAGGGCAACCCATTTTACTTTGAGATATGCACCTTGTGTATGCACCAGGTACCTAATTTCGGTAGACATATTACAAAAGCATAATAATAGATTTCTAGATTAAACAAAGAGCATTACTGCAGTGTCCCTTTAGTAATGTTTACAGGAGGAAATATTCCACTTCAGGAAAATGTTTTGCTTGTTCCGCTGTTCTATTAATCAAATTACAGCTACGGTTCATTATCAAGTACATTTTCATCCTCCTCACTTCATGGAAATTATGAATTTGTGCGAGTGTAGTATTCTTGTTTAAATAACATATTTGACTGGTAGTGAGAAAGATGAGGCGCTGGAGAATTGACCCTGCTAGACTAATGTATTCCCCTCTAAGAAAACAGTGGTTGATATGTAGTGAATGTAGTCCAGCGCTAGATTAGCACGGGTAGAGTATTTAGTTAAATTCTATAATTTGAATATATTGTATTTTGTGATTGGATAAATGTTTAGTGTATGTACTGCAATGTTGTTATTATATATTTATTGTAGGTAATCCTAAGTATTTATCAACATTCAGTTAATAAAAAGATGTAAACAGGTATATACAACTGATATATATAAACTTGTTGTCTAATGTGAGCTTCTTATCTATATATAAAAACTAATAAAACATTTATATAATTAGACAGAAATGTAATAACTTGTTAAAAGCATACATAAAATAAAAAGGGACGTCTCCCTTATAACATCGATTTCATCAGAGAAAACAATTGAATAACTGTAGTATATATTTCCGCTATTTGATAATCAGGTACCTGTTATATAGTGTAACAAATGATAATGTCCAGAAATTGGATTAAAAAAAACTTAAAGATCCAAACAAGATGACCTCCCCGCTTTTGTGGCGGGTGTGTGTTACCGGTCCGTTAGTGAGAGACTGGTATTTAAAAATATGTCATGTGACTTTTCCTACGTCACACTTGTGATCGTAGCTGTTTCAATATAGTTGTAATGTAACCAGTGATCCTTGATATTCTGTCAAGTGCTTATTATGTTGCAATTTTTTTAAACTTTAATCTGTATGTGTATCCCCCTATTCCGTGTGTAATTAGGGAGTCTTAGGGGAGATTGCAACTTACGCTGGTCTCTTGGCACACCTGATTTCTCTTTTAGTGTGGTCTTTGCGGTCACATTCAGTGACTTGGATGTTAAACTTTGCGGTCACGTGCAGTGACTATAATGCAATCCTCGCAGTGTGGACTTGGCGGTCACTTGTAGTGGTGGGAATTGAACTCGTGACCTTTAGGGTAAGAGAGGGAGATCTTAACCATTAGGCTATGTGTATCTCACTTTCTGTGTTAGCCTAGTGGACTTGGCGGTCACTTGTAGTGACTGTAATGAGGTCTTTGCGGTCACAGAGGTGACTAGTGGTGGGGTCTTTGCGGTCACAAGTGGTGACTAGGAGTAGAATCTTTAGCGGACATCAGTGATGTTATACAGCAAGGTCTTTGTAGTCACAGATTGTGACTTGCATGTATTAACTTGCGGTTGTATCTTTGCGGTCACAGATTGTGACTTAAAAGTGGTCTTTGCGGTCACTAACAGTGGTGACTTAGAGGAAATCTTTGCGGTCACTAGTAGTGACTAACAGAATGATCTGTATCGTTGGAGATCAAAGTAAAACTTGGCAATCTCTCTGTGCAACTTAGTAGAGCTGATTAGAAACAAATGCAGGTTGTAACAACGTCCAGCTGCAATGTTGCAGGAGGTAATAAGCAAAGGAAGACTTCCTTTGCTGATTACCTCCTGCAACATTGCAGCTGGACGTTGTTACAACCTGCATTTGTTTCTAATCAGAAATTGAACACTTAGTGCTTAGTCATAGAGGTTTCTCCTGACTCAGTGATTAATACTATGCTACAGACTCTTAAGTCTGTTTCAAGAAAGATTTATTATTGGGTTTGGAAGATCTATATTTCATAGTGTTTTTCTAATAAATTCTCTTTGCATTCTTCTAGAATTCCTAGAAGACTTCCTTTGCTGATTACCTCCTGCAACATTGCAGCTGGACGTTGTTACAACCTGCATTTGTTTCTAATCAGCTCTACTAAGTTGCACAGAGAGATTGCCAAGTTTTACTTTGATCTCCAACAATACAGATCATTCTGTTAGTCACTACTAGTGACCGCAAAGATTTCCTCTAAGTCACCACTGTTAGTGACCGCAAAGACCACTTTTAAGTCACAATCTGTGACCGCAAAGATACAACCGCAAGTTAATACATGCAAGTCACAATCTGTGACTACAAAGACCTTGCTGTATAACATCACTGATGTCCGCTAAAGATTCTACTCCTAGTCACCACTTGTGACCGCAAAGACCCCACCACTAGTCACCTCTGTGACCGCAAAGACCTCATTACAGTCACTACAAGTGACCGCCAAGTCCACTAGGCTAACACAGAAAGTGAGATACACATAGCCTAATGGTTAAGATCTCCCTCTCTTACCCTAAAGGTCACGAGTTCAATTCCCACCACTACAAGTGACCGCCAAGTCCACACTGCGAGGATTGCATTATAGTCACTGCACGTGACCGCAAAGTTTAACATCCAAGTCACTGAATGTGACCGCAAAGACCACACTAAAAGAGAAATCAGGTGTGCCAAGAGACCAGCGTAAGTTGCAATCTCCCCTAAGACTCCCTAATTACACATAGAATAGGGGGATACACATACAGATTAAAGTTTAAAAAAATTGCAACATAATAAGCACTTGACAGAATATCAAGGATCACTGGTTACATTACAACTATATTGAAACAGCTACGATCACAAGTGTGACGTAGGAAAAGTCACATGACATATTTTTAAATACCAGTCTCTCACTAACGGACCGGTAACACACACCCGCCACAATAGCGGGGAGGTCATCTTGTTTGGATGTTTAAGTTTTTTTTAATCCAATTTCTGGACATTATCATTTGTTACACTATATAACAGGTACCTGATTATCAAATAGCGGAAATATATACTACAGTTATTCAATTGTTTTCTCTGATGAAATCGATGTTATAAGGGAGACGTCCCTTTTTATTTTATGTATGCTTTTAACAAGTTATTAAATTTCTGTCTAATTATATAAATGTTTTATTAGTTTCTATATATAGATAAGAAGCTCACATTAGACAACAAGTTTATATATATCAGTTGTATATACCTGTTTACATCTTTTTATTAACTGAATGTTGATAAATACTTAGGATTACCTACAATAAATATATAATAACAACATTGCAGTACATACACTAAACATTTATCCAATCACAAAATACAATATATTCAAATTATAGAATTTAACTAAATACTCTACCCGTGCTAATCTAGCGCTGGACTACATTCACTACATAAATAACATATTTGACACACTGAACACCAACATTTTATTATCTGAAAGTGAGGCAGTCCATGCTTGATATTTCTATACCTGCTGATCTTCATATTTTAAAATATCCTTTGTATCTAAATTCTAAAAAAAAATAAAGAGACATTAATGATCTTTTGCCTCAGTCATATACATTAAAATCTGCCAGAACTGGCCTTGCTGAGACCCCTAGATGCATCAATAAAAGGTTATTTGCCTTAAAGGTACAGTACACACTGTGTAATTACAAGACATGTCTGTTGTGTTACTATTAACATATCAGCCAAGTGTTAACATTTTAAAAACAAATTAGAATCCTTTTTACTGCAATTGTTTTTCAATAGTCAAACTCCGCCCACCATAAGCCTGATATGGAGGAGCCAATCAGGCCTTCAGTCCTCAGACAACAAGGCTAGTCACTGTCATAAAGTTAGTATAAAATACATTCGGCTAGTTTACAAGTTAGCAGTTTAAGCTCACGGCTCACTTACAGACAGCGCTGGTATTATGGGTTTTTAGAAACCCAGCGTTAACCGCAAAAAAGTGAGCGAAGAGCAAAATATTGCTCCACATCTCACCTCAATACCACCGCTGCTTACGTTAGTGGTGAGCTGGTAAAACGTGCTTGTGCACAATCCCCCCATAGGAATCAATGGGGGAGAGCCGGCTGAAAAAAAACCTAACACCTGCAAAAAAGCAGTGTAAAGCTCCTAATGCAGCCCCATTGATTCCTATGGGGAAAGAAAATGTATGTCTACACCTAACACCCTAACATGAACCCCGAGTCTAAACACCCCTAATCTTACACTTTTTAACCCCTAATCTGCCGCCCCCGACATCGCCGACACCTACATTATATTATTAACCCCTAATCTGCCGCTCCGGACACCGCCGCCACCTACATTATACTTATGAACCCCTAATCTGCTCCCCCCAACATCGCCGACACCTACATTATATTTATTAACCCCTAATCTGCCGCCCCAATGTGGCTGCAACCTTACTACACTTATTAACCCCTAATCTGCCGCCCCCAACGTCGCCGCCACTATAATAAACATATTAACCCCTAAACCTAAGTCTAACCCTAACCCCCCCTAACAAATATAATTTAAATAAATCTAAATAAAATTACTATCATTAACTAAATTATTCCTATTTAAAACTAAATACTTACCTATAAAATAAACCCTAAGCTAGCTACAATATAACTAATAGTTACATTGTAGCTAGCTTAGGGTTTATTTTTATTTTACAGGCAACTTTGTATTTATTTTAACTAGGTACAATAGTTATTAAATAGTTATTAACTATTTAATAACTACCAAGTTAAAATAAAGACAAATATACCTGTAAAATAAAACCTAACCTAAGTTACAATTACACCTAACACTACACTACAATTAAATTAATTACCTAAATTAAATACAATTAATTACAATTAAATAAAATTTTCTAAAGTACAAAAAAACAAAACACTAAATTACAGAAAATAATAAAGAAATTACAAGATTTTAAAACTAATTACACCTAATCTAATCCCCCTAACAAAATAAAAAAGCCCCCCCCAAATAAACCCCCCCTACCCTACACTAAATTACAAATAGCCCTTAAAAGGGCCTTTTGCGGGGCATTGCCCCAAAGTAATCAGCTCTTTTACCTGAAAAAAATTACAATCCCCCCCAACATTAAAAGCCAACCCTACTCTAAAACCCACCCAATACCCCCTTAAAAAACCTAACACTAATCCCCTGAAGATCACTTTACCGGGAGACGTCTTCACCCAACTGGGCAGAAATGGTCCTCCAGTCGGGCAGAAGTCTTCATCCAACCGGGCAGAAGTGGTCCTCCAGACGGGCAGAAGTCTTCATCCAGACGGCATCTTCTATCTTCATCCATCCGGCGTGGAGCGGGTCCATCTTCAAGACATCTGACACGGAGCATCATCTTCTTTCCACGGCCGACGACTGAATGAAGGTTCCTTTCAATGACGTCATCCAAGATGGCGTCCCTTCAATTCCGATTGGCTGATAGAATTCTATCAGCCAATCGGAATTAAGGTAGAAAAAATCATATTGGCTGATGCAATCAACCAATAGGATTGAACTGGCATTCTATTGGCTGATTGGAACAGCCAATAGGATGCCAGCTCAATCCTATTGGCTGATTGGATCAGCCAATAGGATTGAACTTTAATCCTATTGGCTGATTGCATCAGCCAATAGGATATTTGCTACCTTAATTCTGATTGGCTGATAGAATTCTATCAGCCTATCGGAATTGAAGGGACGCCATCTTGGATGACGTCATTTAAAGGAACCTTCATTCAGTCACTGGTCGTGGAAAGAAGAGGATGCTCCGCGTCGGATGTCTTGAAGATGGACCTGCTCCGCGCCTGATGGATGAAGATAGAGGATGCTGTCTGGATGAAGACTTCTGCCCGTTTGGAGGACCACTTCTGCCCGGTTGGATGAAGAATTCTCCCGGCTTTGTTGAGGACTTCGGCCCGGTTGGGTGAAGACATCTCCCGGTAAGGTGATCTTCAGGGGGTTAGTGTTAGTTTTTTTAAGGGGGGATTGAGTGTGTTTTAGAGTAGGGTTGGTTGTGTGGGTGGTGGGTTTTAATGTTGGGGGGGATTTGTAATTTTTTTTACAGGTAAAAGAGCTGATTACTTTGGGGCAATGCCCAGCAAAAGGCCCTTTTAAGGGCAATTTGTAATTTAGTGTAGGGTAGGGCTTTTTTTTATTTTGGGGGGGCTTTTTTATTTTGTTAGGGGGATTAGATTAGGTGTAATTAGTTTAAAAATCTTGTAATTTCTTTATTATTTTCTGTAATTTAGTGTTTTTTTCCGTACTTTAGATAATTTTATTTAATTCTAATTAATTGTATTTAATTTAGTTAATTTATTTAATTATAGTGTAGTGTTATTTTAGAGGTACATTTGTCTTTATTTTAACTAGGTAGTTATTAAATAGTTAATAACTATTTAATAACTATTCTACCTAGTTAAAATAAATACAAAGTTGCCTGTAAAATAAAAATAAACCCTAAGCTAGATGCAATGTAACTATTAGTTATATTGTAGCTAGCTTAGGGTTTATTTTATAGGTAAGTATTTAGTTTTAAATAGGAATTATTTAGTTAATTGTAGTAATTTTATTTATATTTATTGTAATTATATTTAAGTTAGGGGGGGTTAGGGTTAGGGTTAGACTTAGGTTTAGGGGTTAATACTTTTAATATAGTGGCGGCAGATTAGTAGTTAATAAATGTAGGTAGGTGGCGGTGATGTTAGGGCCGGCAGATTAGGGGTTAATAATATTTAACTAGTGTTTGCGATGTGGGAGTGTGGTGGTTTAGGGGTTAATCTATTTATTATAGTGGCGGCGATGTCTGGTTCGGCAGATTAGGGGTTAAATTATTTATTTTAGTGTTTGCGATGTGGGGGGGGGGCTCGTTTTAGGGGTTAATAGGTTGTTTATGGGTGTTAGTGTACTTTTTAGCACTTTAGTTAAGAGTTTTATGCTACGGAGTTGTAGTGTAAAACTCTTAACTACTGACTTTTAAATGCGGTACCAGTCTTGACAGGAGAGGGTCTACCGCTCACTTTTGGTCAGACTCGTAATACCGGCGCTATGCAAGTCCCATTGAAAATATAGGATACGCAATTGACGTAAGTGGATTTGCGGTATTTCCGAGTCTGGCCAAAAAAGTGAGCGGTACACCTGTACCTTCAAGACTCGTAATACCAGCGGGCGTTAAAAAGCAGCGTTGGGATCGGACAACGCTGCTTTTTAACCCTAACGCACAACTCGTAATCTAGGCCATTGTTTTTCATTTGTTATTTGATAAAGCCAATAAGGCACATATTGGTAGCAGAGTTATCCTTGAGAAGTCAGCAGTGTGCAGTTCTACAAATTTAGGCATAGATTTAGAGTTCGGCGGTAGCCGTGAAAACCAGCGTTAGAGGCTCCTAACGCTGGTTTTGGCCGCCCGCTGGTATTTGGAGTCAGTGATTAAAGGGTCTAACGCTCACTTTTCAGCCGCGACTTTTCCATACCGCAGATCCCCTTACGTCAATTGCGTATCCTATCTTTTCAATGGGATCTTTCTAACGCTGGTATTTAGAGTCGTTTCTGAAGTGAGCGTTAGAAATCTAACGACAAAACTCCAGCCGCCGGAAAATAGCAGTAGTTAAGAGCTTTCTGGGCTAACGCCGGTTTATAAAGCTCTTAACTACTGTACCCTAAAGTACACTAACACCCATAAACTACCTATGTACCCCTAAACCGAGCTCCCCCCACATCGCCGCCACTCGATTAAAATTTTTTAACCCCTAATCTGCCGACCGCCACCTACGTTATACTTATGTACCCCTAATCTGCTGCCCCTAACCCTGCCGACCCCTGTATTACATTTATTAACCCCTAACCTGCCCCCCACAACGTTGCCGCCAGCTACTTACAATAATTAACCCCTAATCTTCCGACCGCAAAGCGCCGCCACCTACGTTATCCTTATGTACCCCTAATCTGCTGCCCCTAACACCGCCGACCCCTATATTATATTTATTAACCCCTAATCTGCCCCCCTCAACGTCGCCGACACCTGCCTACACTTATTAACCCCTAATCTGCCGAGCGGACCTGAGCGCTACTATAATAAATGGATTAACCCCTAAAGCTAAGTCTAACCCTAACACTAACACCCCCCTAAGTTAAATATAATTTAAATCTAACGAAATAAATTAACTCTTATTAAATAAATTATTCCTATTTAAAGCTAAATACTTACCTGTAAAATACATCCTAATATAGCTACAATATAAATTATAATTATATTATAGCTATTTTAGGATTAATATTTATTTTACAGGTAACTTTGTATTTATTTTAACCAGGTACAATAGCTATTAAATAGTTAAGAACTATTTAATAGCTAAAATAGTTAAAATAATTACAAAATTACCTGTAAAATAAATCCTAACCTAAGATATAATTAAACCTAACACTACCCTATCAATAAATTAATTAAATAAACTACCTACAATTACCTACAATTAACCTAACACTACACTATCAATAAATTAATTAAACACAATTCCTACAAATAAATACAATTAAATAAACTAGCTAAAGTACAAAAAATAAAAAAGAACTAAGTTACAAAAAATAAAAAAATATTTACAAACATAAGAAAATTATTACAACAATTTTAAACTAATTACACCTACTCTAAGCCCCCTAATAAAATAACAAAGCCCCCCAAAATAATAAATGCACTACCCTATTCTAAATTAAAAAAGTTAAAAGCTCTTTTACCTTACCAGCCCTGAACAGGGCCCTTTGCGGGGCATGCCCCAAGAATTTCAGCTCTTTTGCCTGTAAAAAAAACACATACAATACCCCCCCCAACATTACAACCCACCACCCACATACCCCTAATCTAACCCAAACCCCCCTTAAATAAACCTAACACTAAGCCCCTGAAGATCTTCCTACCTTGTCTTCACCATCCAGGTATCACCGATCCGTCCTGGCTCCAACATCTTCATCCAACCCAAGCGGGGGTTGGCGATCCATCATCCGGTGGCTGAAGAGGTCCAGAAGAGGCTCCAAAGTCTTCCTCCTATCCGACAAGAAGAGGACATCCGGACCGGCAAACATCTTCTCCAAGCGGCATCTTCGATCTTCTTCCATCCGGTGCGGAGCGGGTCCATCTTGAAGCAGGCGACGCGGATCCATCCTCTTCTTCCGTTGTCTCCCGACGAATGACGGTTCCTTTAAGGGACGTCATCCAAGATGGCGTCCCTCGAATTCCGATTGGCTGATAGGATTCTATCAGCCAATCGGAATTAAGGTAGGAATTTTCTGATTGGCTGATGGAATCAGCCAATCAGAATCAAGTTCAATCCGATTGGCTGATCCAATCAGCCAATCAGATTGAGCTCGCATTCTATTGGCTGTTCCGATCAGCCAATAGAATACGAGCTCAATCTGATTGGCTGATCGGATCAGCCAATCGGATTGAACTTGATTCTGATTGGCTGATTCCATCAGCCAATCAGAATATTCCTACCTTAATTCCGATTGGCTGATAGAATCCTATCAGCCAATCGGAATTCAAGGGACGCCATCTTGGATGACGTCCCTTAAAGGAACCGTCATTCGTCGGGAGACAACGGAAGAAGAGGATGGATCCGCGTCGCCTGCTTCAAGATGGACCCGCTCCGCACCGTATGGAAGAAGATCAAAGATGCCGCTTGGAGAAGATGTTTGCCGGTCCGGATGTCCTCTTCTTGCCGGATAGGAGGAAGACTTTGGAGCCTCTTCTGGACCTCTTCAGCCACCGGATGATGGATCGCCAACCCCCGCTTGGGTTGGATGAAGATGTTGGAGCCAGGACGGATCGGTGATACCTGGATGGTGAAGACAAGGTAGGAAGATCTTCAGGGGCTTAGTGTTAGGTTTATTTAAGGGGGGTTTGGGTTAGATTAGGGGTATGTGGGTGGTGGGTTGTAATGTTGGGGGGGGGGTATTGTATGTGTTTTTTTTACAGGCAAAAGAGCTGAAATTCTTGGGGCATGCCCCGCAAAGGGCCCTGTTCAGGGCTGGTAAGGTAAAAGAGCTTTTAACTTTTTTAATTTAGAATAGGGTAGGGCATTTATTATTTTGGGGGGCTTTGTTATTTTATTAGGGGGCTTAGAGTAGGTGTAATTAGTTTAAAATTGTTGTAATATTTTTCTTATGTTTGTAGATATTTTTTTATTTTTTGTAACTTAGTTCTTTTTTATTTTTTGTACTTTAGCTAGTTTATTTAATTGTATTTATTTGTAGGAATTGTGTTTAATTAATTTATTGATAGTGTAGTGTTAGGTTAATTGTAGGTAATTGTAGGTAGTTTATTTAATTAATTTATTGATAGGGTAGTGTTAGGTTTAATTATATCTTAGGTTAGGATTTATTTTACAGGTAAATTTGTTATTATTTTAACTAGGTAACTATTAAATAGCTATTGTACCTGGTTAAAATAATTACCAAGTTGCCTGTAAAATAAATATTAATCCTAAAATAGCTATAATATAATTATAATTTATATTGTAGCTATATTAGGATGTATTTTACAGGTAAGTATTTAGCTTTAAATAGGAATAATTTATTTAATAAGAGTTAATTTATTTCGTTAGATTTAAATTATATTTAACTTAGGGGGGTGTTAGTGTTAGGGTTAGACTTAGCTTTAGGGGTTAATCCATTTATTATAGTAGCGGTGAGCTCCGGTCGTCAGATTAGGGGTTAATAATTGAAGTTAGGTGTCGGCGATGTTAGGGAGGGCAGATTAGGGGTTAATACTATTTATGATAGGGTTAGTGAGGCGGATTAGGGGTTAATAACTTTATTATAGTAGCGCTCAGGTCCGCTCGGCAGATTAGGGGTTAATAAGTGTAGGCAGGTGTCGGCGACGTTGTGGGGGGCAGATTAGGGGTTAATAAATATAATCTAGGGGTCGGCGGTGTTAGGGGCAGCAGATTAGGGGTACATAGGGATAACGTAGGTTGCGGCGGTTTACGGAGCGGCAGATTAGGGGTTAAAAAAAAATGCAGGGGTCAGCGATAGCGGGAGCGGCAGATTAGGGGTTAATAAGTGTAAGGTTAGGGGTGTTTAGACTCGGGGTACATGTTAGAGTGTTAGGTGCAGACGTAGGAAGTGTTTCCCCATAGGAAACAATGGGGCTGCATTAGGAGCTGAACGCTGCTTTTTTGCAGGTGTTAGGTTTTTTTTCAGCTCAAACAGCCCCATTGTTTCCTATGGGAGAATCGTGCACGAGCACGTTTTTGAGGCTGGCCGCGTCCGTAAGCAACTCTGGTATCGAGAGTTGCATTTGCGGTAAGAATGCTCTACGCTCCTTTTTTGGAGCCTAACGCAGCATTTGTTTGAACTCTCGATACCAGAGTTAAATTTATGGTGCGGCCAGAAAAAAGCCCGCGGAGCGTTAACAGCCCTTCTACCGCAAAACTCCAAATCTAGGCCTTAGTTTCCAGATCTAAATTACATGAAAAAGGAGCAAATTAAATAATTAAAATATATTGCAAAGTTATTTCATTGCACATAACTAAACATTTTATATAGAAATCTCAATGTGTTTATTGTCTCTTTAAGATGATAACATGCTGCAGGTTTGGTGCAATAGAACATGGTTTAATATCTAATGGAAAAAAAACGTCCTTATTAGGAGAGAGCAAGTTACCAGTCTACTTCATGTTAAAGATAAGCAAAAGCAGAACCATACTAAATGAATTGCAGTAACTTGCAGTAACTTGCAGGGTCTTGAATGAGTAAAACACCAGTACATTTTATATGGTTTCCTCACTGGTGAAGAGAGAAATACCTTTCAAAAAGGGTAATTAACTTTTTGTTGAAAAAATGTTTTCATGTATGTTTTTGTTTGTTATTCATTTTTGTAATTGTCCCATTTGTCCCATTTGTTTTCATCACTCAAAACCACACAACGTGATGGATACTTATTCCCCTGTGTTTTTTTAATACACAGCAAAATAAAATGTTACCATGACGTCACCAAGATATGTAAATCCTTCGGTTTCTAACAGTGCATGCCAGACACATTTCCTGGGGTCTATTTATCAAAGCGTCAACTAAAAATACACTCAAACAATATTATTGCTTCACATTTGGTACACTAGTAGATACAGGGATAAAAATGAAAAATACATTACTACTTATGGATTATTTTACAAATTTGTCTCTCATTACAAAGCAAGGGGACAATATTTCTACAAATGTGTTGAAAAGTTTTGCCCCAAACTTGTCACACTAATAGATATAGAGATAACAATGAAATACAGAACTTAATATAGCTAACTTCCTTTTTATTTTTTGTGAAAAATCTATGTGCACCATGTTTAAGCCATGTAATACAAGTCCCACTCTCCACTTCGCACCAATTTTGACGCAACACTTTTCGCACCAATTATGACGCAAACTCCTAAACAACCCACACACTAGTGAATTTTTCAATCAATTTTGATTGAAATATGCATAATCACATGATTTATTACATCAGCCAATCTGATTCAAATATACATTTTAAACTATCACTAACAAATCAAATTGCTCGATACTTGTGTCATTGATCACTCATCAGAACTTGTAAGTGCCATTTGTGAATTTTTCAATCAATTTTGATTGAAATATGCATAATCACATGATTTATTACATCAGCCAATCTGATTCAAATATACATTTTAAACTATCACTAACGAATAAAATTGCTCGATACTTGTGTCATTGATCACTCATCAGAACTTGTAAGTGCCATTTGTTACATTGTGTATTATAGTTTGAAAGTATGTATATGTGAATTTAGAATTAAAGATAAACATTGATGCTGACATTAGGAAACACAGTGTAATATTTTAGACAATGATTTTAAAATTCAAATTGATGTTTGATTCAATATAATCTTAAGATGATAGATCAAAGGGATAGCCCACCTAACATTAAACTGTCATGTTTCAGATACAGCAGAAATGAAAATCACCTCTTTACTGTCATGATATTTTCAGTGTATTTCTTCCTTCTTTTGAATTTATTTTTCAGTAAGAAATGTCATCTTAAATGCCAGCCCATTTTATAACACCTGTGAAGGGGTGGTTTTTAAAACTAGATTGCAATCAGGAGGGGTTACACAGGTACAGAGAGAAAACTGGCCAAGCTCTTAAAATATCCATTGATTGCAAATAAATACATATGATACCCTGATGACATGTTATATTTGCAATTATTCCTGCTCAGAATAAAAATACATTTACACTATAAACATATAGGGGTATAAATAAACGCAGTGATATGAAAGACAACATTGTTTAGAACAAAAAAAGGAATTTAGGGACATGTAAATATGTTTGCTAAAGATTTCTGACATAACACACACACACACACACACACACACATATATATATATATATATATATATATATATATATATATACACACACACACACAAGTATGTGCAAAGATATATTTACGAACTCTAGCATTAATAATCATTTATAAAAATAAAATATGAGAAAAAAGCATATCACGACTTCTAGAAATACAAATACACATTAATTTATTTGAAAGTATCATATAACAGATTTTTTTGTATAACAAATAAATATAACAATAACTTTCTATGAGATATTGTTTGTTGAGGTATAAATCTATCTATTTCTTTGACATTAACAGTTGAAAAATAAAAGATTAGCTTTAGAGAAATGTGCTTGTTCATGGACATGGATTAAATGGTATAAATAAAGTTGGGAAAAACCTGAATAATCGCGTCATTGATGACTGTTAGTTAACAACAGCCCGGTGCTCTTTGCACCGTACTTGACACGCGTGTTTTTGACGACTTTTTTGATAAATAAGGGGATTGTATTAAGATCTGCAGCTGCGATGTCTGGCAAGCATATTGACGCCGGCGAATGCACTGAGATTGACGCTTTGATAAATTGACCCCCATGTATCTACTTGGACTTTATTTGTGAGTCCCCAAGTCAGGATTACTTTAGAGATCATCCTGGAGTCATTTGATGATCATCAAACTACTTTAGAAGTCATTTACACATCATCAGACATCATCAGGCTTGTAAAGTCATCAGCTAAGGTAAAACATTCAGGTTGATGACTTCAGAATGATTAGCAAATTTACTGATTACTTCACAAGCATGAACATCCAGTAAATGACCCTAGACCACTGGTTTTCAAACCTGTCCTTAAGCCTCCCCAACAGGCCAGGTTTTCAGGATTACCTTGGATGAGAGCTGCTAAAATAACCATGTTTACTAATTCAGCTGATTATTTCACCTGTGCTCCAGTTCAGATAACCTCAAATTGTGGCCTTTTAGGGAGGCCTGGGGACAGGTTTGAAAACCATTGCTATAGAGTTATCTCATTTAAATATTTCGGCCTGTGGGCACACTTTAGGATGGCTTCTGATGACTAGTATGGAGTCATTGATTACTTCTGAATGACTCTAGGAAGATAATCGTTTTTAACTAGGGTCTATGTTGTTGTTTTTTTTTAGCTATCTTATGATGCTTTTTTATAATTGCAATCCATAGTGTTTAGTTGCTTCCGCTGCAAATCATTTTCACCCAGTAGACACCAGGATTGCCCTCACTGGTAGTGGTGGTTCTATGGGGGTGCTATGCATTTCCAGATGCAAGTGCAGCACCCCCACTGAGCTGCAAAGAGCTCAATATATTGTGTGCTGTGTCTTCACCACCTTTGTTAGCCCCTAGAATTAGCCCCCCAAATAAGTTCTAGAATTGCCACTGCCCACAGGGACTCTTTGGTGGTGGTTTAGGTACATTAGAAAATCTATTATTACATGAAAAGGTGAGGTAAGGAGGTATATCTATAAATAAAAATAAAGAAAAACATTTAAAAAAAAAAAAGAAAACGTTGGTAAAAATTAAGAAAATAAGGGTAAATTGTAATCACTCTGTCTCGCACGAAAGATAATGCATAATCTGGTAATAAAAAATGGATGATTTAAAATTCTAACCAGAGCATTTTGATGCAGCCAAAACTTTTTGAGTGCGCTCTCAATTTTTAATTGATAGTTCAGGGATGCTATTAGCATGCTCACTGCGCTCTTAATACAAATGGAAACTACGTTTAGTTTAGTGAAGCACTTGTCTAAAAAAACGGCTAGAGCGAAGAGGACGGCTGCGCTTACAAGGAAAGTAAAGTTTCAGCTGCTAATTCTAGTATTTTAAAATATTTTTAATAGGAAAGGCCATGATCACACACTATGTATAATAGCACATAAACACAAACTTGCACATTGATGTTCACACTCTCTATCTCATGAAAACACTCTCTCACACACACACTGTAACATACTAACACACACTCACACCTACTCTCACATACTCTCTCTCTCACACACACACACAAAGACACTAACGTTTTCACACGTACACAAACTCTCACACACTAACACCACTCTCACACACTAACACACACTCTCACACACATTCTCTCTCACCTACTCTATCTCATGAACACACTCTCTCACACACACATTCTAACTTACTAGCACACACTCACACATACTCTCACACACTCTCTTTCTCTCTCTCTCACACACACTTAGTGGCCGATTTATCAAGCTCCATATGGAGCTTGATGCCCCTTGAAGGCTCGCCGGAAACAGAAGTTATGCTCTGAGGCGGCGGACAGAAATCAACCTGATCGAATACGATCGGGTTGATTGACACACCCCTGCTAGCGGCCACAAATTGGCCGTGAAACTGCAGGGGGTGGCATTGCACCAGCAGTTCACAAGAGCTGCTTGTGCAATGATAAATGCCGACAGCGTATGCTGTTGGCATTTATCGATGTGTGGCAGACATGATATGCTACATCGTATCATGTCCGCTCGCACATTAATAAACATACCTCAAAGACACTAATGTTTTTACACTCTCTCTCACACACTAACACACACTCTCTCACACACATTCTCTCTCACACACTCTCTCACAGACAAATACACTCATTTTTTTCACACACAGATTCACAGACACATAGAAAGAAAACAGAAAGACACACATTCACTCCCACACAAAGAAACACATGCAAGAGAAAAATAATTGTAGGGATGTGCAGTATGTTGCAAAATGTCATCTTTTTTTGTCATCTGTTTAACACCAAACCCGGACATTTGCATCTCTGAGTCACCTCAACTTCAAACCCTGACACACAGATGGAAACCCAAACTGTCTGGGTCATTCCCGGAAAAGTGGCAACCCTAATTGCAGGGCCCCCCCATTCCCTCAAACTTTAGACTTGTAATATGAGAGCAAAAATAGAAGCACTCTACTTGTAACCCTAGATGTTTTCATACAATAACAAGGTTGTTGTGTCACTTCCCTACACCCAAATAAGCTTATTTCTAGACATCTATGTTTTGTTTTGGACAAATTCGGAATTCGGACGGATTTTGGCCGATTCTGCGATTCAAATGCATCCGAATTGCCGAATCAGCACATCCTGAAAAATTCAGAAAATGAATAAATATGTTTTCAAATTTTCGGATTCATTATTCATATTCAGAATTTTTCATTGTTCCTTCCTAAACCGCAATTCCCCTTCACTAACTCTAAGTCTAAGGTATAAACCCTAAACCACTGTTCCCTGACATTGCTGAAACTAGCTACACCTATAAACCCCTAAGCCACCATCCCGAAACATCGCAGACACAAACTAAACCTATTGCCCCTAAACCGCACCCCCACATCGCCGACACTAACTAAACCTATTAACCCCTGAACCGCCGTTCCTAAACATCACCAACACAAACTAAACATATTGACCCCTAAACCGCAACCCCCCACATTTCCGACACAAACTAAACCTATTAACCCCTAAACCACCTTTCCGAAACATCGCCAACATGAACTAAACCTATTAACCCCTAAACTGCATCCCCACATCGCTGACACAAACTAAACCTATAAACCCCTAAACCGCACCCCCCACATCGTCGACACGAACCACACACCCCCTACATCGCTGGCGCAAACTAAACCTATTAACCCTTAAACCGCCGTTCCAAATCATCACTGACACTAACTAAAGATATTAACCCCTAACCACCGTTCACAAACATTGCCAATACTAACTAAACCTATTAACCCCTAAACCGCCGGCCCCCAGATAACAACAACCTAAATTAAACTATATTAACCCCTAAACCTAACACCCCCTAACCCTAAACCTAACACCTCCTAACTTTAACATAATTAAGATATAGCTAAATTAATGTTACAATTAACTAAATAATACCTATTTAAATCCAAATACAAAGTAACTTACCTGTGCAATAAAACCTAAGCTAGCTACAATATAACTAATAATCTTAGTTTTTTTTTTTATTTCACAGGTAAGTTTATATTTATTTTAACTAGGTAGACTAGTTACTAAATAGTTATTAACTATGTACTAATTACCTAGTTAAAATAAATACAAACTTACCTGTGAAATAAAACCTAAGCTACCTACACTAAAACCTAAAATTAAAAAAAATAAACAAACCTACCATTACAAAAAACAAAACAAAAATGAAATTATCTAAAAAAAATAAAAATTATTCCTATTCTAATACCCTTTAAATAAAAAAAAACACCCCAAAATAAAAAAGCCTAATCTAAAATAAACTACCAAGGGTCCTTAAAAGGGCCTTTTGGGGGTCTTTAAAAGGGCCTTTTGTAGGGCATTGCCCTAAGTTAAACAGCTCTTTTGCTACAAAAAAAAACAAACAACCCCTAACAGTATACAAACCCCCACCCCCCAAACTACCAAGGGCGCTTAAAAGGGCTTTTTGTAAGGCATTGCCTTAAGTTAAACAGCTCTTTTGCTACAAAAAAAAACACCCCCTAAAAAATACATTACACAAAATAACAAACAAATTATCAAAAATAATAAAAATTATTCCTATTCTAATACCCATTTAAAAAAACACCAGAAAATAAAAAACCTTATCTAGAATAAACTACCAATGGCCCTTAAAGGGGCCTTTTGTAGGAAATTGCCCTAAAGAAATGAGTTCTTTTTGTGAAACAAAAATACAAATACCCACTAACATTACAAACCCCCACCCCCCAAACCCACAAAATAAAAAAAAACTATCTAAAAAATCTAAGCTACCCATTGCCCATTTGTATGGGCATTGCCCTTAAAAGGGCATTAAGCTCTTTTACTGCCCAAACCTTAATCTAAAAATAAAACCCACCCAAAAAAACCTTAAAAAAACCTAATACTAACGCCAAGACAATCCACTTACAGTTTTTGAAGTCCCGCTTGAACGATCTTCATCCCTACCCTACACTAAATTACAAATAGCCCTTAAAAGGGCCTTTTGTGGGGCATTGCCCCAAAGTAATCAGCTCTTTTACCTGAAAAAAAAATTACAATCCCCCCCCAACATTAAAACCCACCACCCACACAACCAACCCTACTCTAAAACCCACCCAATCCCCCCTTAAAAAAACCTAACACTAACCTCCTGAAGATCACCTTACCGGAAGACATCTTCACCCAACCGGGCTGAAGTCCTCAACGAAGCTGGGAGAAGTCTTCATCCAAGCTGGGCGAAGTGGTCCTCCAGACGGGCAGAAGTCTTCATCCAGACGGCATCTTCTATCTTCATCCATCTGGCGCGGAGCAGGTCCATCTTCAAGACATCCGACGTGGAGCATCCTCTTCTTCCGACGGCTAAACACAGAATGAAGGTTCCTTTAAATGACGTCATCCAAGATGGCGTCCCTTCAATTCCGATTGGCTGATAGAATTCTATCAGCCAATCGGAATTAAGGTAGAAAAAATCCTATTGGCTGATGCAATCAGCCAATAGGATTGAACTTAGTTATTTAGTTAATTGTAGTAATTTTATTTAGATTTATTTAAATTATATTTAAGTTAGGTGGGGTTAGGGTTAGACTTAGGTTTAGGGGTTAATAACTTTATTATAGTGGCGGAGACATTGGGGGCGGCAGATTAGGGGTTAATAAATGTAGGTAGGTGGCGGGGATGTTAGGGCCGGCAGATTAGGGGTTAATAATATTTAACTAGTGTTTGCGATGCGGGAGTGCAGTGGTTTAGGGGTTAATATATTTATTATAGTGGCGGCGATGTCCGGTTCGGCAGATTAGGGGTTAAAATATTTATTTTAGTGTTTGCGATGCGGGAGGGCCTCGATTTAGGGGTTAATAGGTAATTTATGGGTGTTAGTGTATTTTTAGCACTTTAGTTAAGAGTTTTATGCTACGGCGTTGTAGTGTAAAACTCTTAACTACTGACTTTTGAATGCGGTACCAGTCTTGACAGAAGAGGGTCTACTGCTCACTTTTTGTCAGACTCGTAATACTGGCGCTATGCAAGTCCATTGAAAATATAGGATACGCAATTGATGTAAGTGGATTTGTGGTATTTCCGAGTCTGGCCAAAAAAGTGAGCGGTACATCTGTACCTGCAAGACTCGTAATTTTTAAAGGGGCAGTCTACCTGAAAATTTGTATTGTTTAAAAAGATAGATAATCCCTTTTTTTTTACTTATTCCCCAGTTTTGCATAATATACTTTTAACCTCTGTTAAAAGTATATTATGCAAATGGGTGGATTCTTTCACCACCCTGCCATTTTCGGAATCCACCTGGATGCAGCTTAGGCAAACCCGAAGCCTTAAAAAAAAAAAACACGTAACCGCACAAAATAACTAAAAAACACCCGCCCGCCTGCCCGCAAGAAATAAAAAAATAAAAAACACGTAACCGTCGCACGAATTATAACAAAAAAACCCTAACCTCCCGCACGAAGTATTAACAAACACCTAAACCACCAACGCCCACATCGCAAAACAATAAAGTAAATAACCCCTAATCTGTGAATAACATAATTAAAATATTAACCCCTAAACCACCAACCCCACACATCGCAATAAACCTAATTAATCTATTAACCCCTAAACCGACAAACCCCCACATCGCAATAAACCTAATTAACCTATTAACCCCTAAACCGACAAACCCCCACATCACAATAAACCTAATTAACCTATTAACCCCTAAACCGATGAACCCCCAGATCGCAATAAACCTAATTAGCCTATTAACCCCTAAACTGACAAACCCCCACATCGCAATAAACCTAATTAACCTATTAACCCCTAAACCGATGAACCCCCAGATCGCAATAAACCTAATTAGCCTATTAACCCCTAAACTGACAAACCCCCACATCGCAATAAACCTTAATAATATATTAACCCATAAACTGCCAACCCCCACAAAGCAAATAACTAATTTAATTACTAAGCCCCCTAACCTAACACCCCCTAAATTAACCCCAATAACTACTAAATTACAATTCAAATAAAAAATCCTAACATTAAATTACAAAAAATAAAAAAGCCTAACATTACATAAAAAATAAACATTGAACTTTAGCTTGGGGGTTTGTATTTTTTAAACATAGACTGTCCTTTGGGTAGGCTTATCGCCTAGTATTAATATAACAATATTGGTTGTGCAAAGCTAGGGAATGGGTAGTAAAGGAATTATTTATCTTTTTAACAATAATAAAAATTAAGTAGACTGTCCCTTTAAAGATGGGTGGGAGTTCTGCTCTACTGGTCTGCAATGTAAAATCTCACTGGTTACATTTAGCCACCAATCAGCAAGCGCTACCCAGGTGCTGAACCAAAAATGGGCCGGCTCCTAAGCTTAAATTTCTGCTTTTCAAATAAAGATACCAAGAGAACGAAGAAAAGTGATAATTAGAAAGTTGCTTAAAATTGCATGCTCTATCTGAATCAGGAAAGAAAAAAAATTGGGTTTCATATCCCTTTAACCCCTTAACGACCGACGACGTATGCCATACGTCCTCAAAAAAAAAGCACTTAACGACCGAGGACGTATGGCATACGTCGTCGGTTTAACAGAGCACTGGAAGCGATCGAAATCGCTTCCAGCTGCTCTAACAGTATTGCAGGCTTGCCTTGAGGTCTAGGCATCCTGCAATACTGTTCCCGAGTGCCGGGACCGGATTGATCACTCCCCCACGAGTGATCACTTCCGGTTTCGCTCCACGTGGAGCCCGGCAGTGTTTTAGAGCATCGGAAGCGATCGGACACGCTTCCGATGCTCTGCTTGTTTGCTAAGTGCCTCGGTGGGTCGAGGCACTTAGTTAGTTATAAATTAAAATAAAAATATAAAAAAAAAAAAAACGAATAATAAAAAAAAAAGCCCTAAATAGCCCCCCCCTCCCCCTTCACTAGGCATCCAAGATGGCGATGCCCAGTGCATCATGGGGCCTCTGGGGGTGTCCCTAGCCTGCATCATCATAGGGGCAAGCTAGGGTCACCCAATCTGAGCCTCCCACCCTAAAAAAAATAATAATAATAAAATACCCCATTTGTCTGATCATGTCAATATTTGTAAATATTGACTATGATCAGTGTGGATCTCCCTCCCTCTCCTCACTTGCCATTTTGTTGGAGAGAGAGAGAGACCTGTATTTAGCAGAGAGAGAGATTTATTTCTTTTATTTGTTAAAAAATATAGAACCAAAGGCTCTTTTCAGAGCCATTAACCCCTAGCTTGCCAGTGATCACTATATATCACTGGCAGTAACATAGGTGCACTTTTTTTTTGCTGCATTTTGCTGTCTGTGCGTTTTTTTAGGGGTTAATTTTGTTGTTGTAATTTTTAAAAAACCCAAAGGCTCTTTTCAGAAACATTTAGTTAATTTAATTTAATTTTCAGAGCCATTAACCCCTAGCTTGCCAGTGATCGCTATATATCACTGGCAGTAGCAAAGGTGCACTTTTTTTTTTGCTGCATTTTGCTGTCTGTGCATTTTTTTAGGGGTTAATTTTGTTGTTGTAATTTTTTAAAAACCCAAAGGCTCTTTTCAGAAACATTTAGTTAATTTAATTTAATTTTCAGAGCCATTAACCCCTAGCTTGCCAGTGATCGCTATATATCACTGGCAGTAGCAAAGGTGCACTTTTTTTTTTGCTGCATTTTGCTGTCTGTGCATTTTTTTAGGGGTTAATTTTGTTGTTGTAATTTTTTAAAAACCCAAAGGCTCTTTTCAGAAACATTTAGTTAATTTAATTTAATTTTCAGAGCCATTAACCCCTAGCTTGCCAGTGATCGCTATATATCACTGGCAGTAGCAAAGGTGCACTTTTTTTTGCTGCATTTTGCTGTCTGTGCATTTTTTTAGGGGTTAATTTTGTTGTTGTAATTTTTTAAAAACCCAAAGGCTCTTTTCAGAAACATTTAGTTAATTTAATTTAATTTTCAGAGCCATTAACCCCTAGCTTGCCAGTGATCGCTATATATCACTGGCAGTAGCAAAGGTGCACTTTTTTGCTAGTTAATTTAGTTAATTAATTTAGTTAATTTAATTTAATTTTCAGAGCCATTAACCTCTAGCTTGCCAGTGATCGCTATAAATCACTGGCAGTAGCATAGCTGTACTTTTTTGCTAGTTAATTTAGTTAATTAATTTAGTTAATTTAATTTTTTTTAGTAATTGTTTTCTGTGATACAAAAATGTCACAGAAAAGATATAGTGCTGAGGAGGCGTATGCCATCCTTGCGTCAGAGTCAGATGCCTCTATTTCTGACTCAGACCCCAATTTTGACCCTGCCATGTGCTCAGATACATCACTAGATGCAGTCTCAACTGATAGTGATGTATCTGTGGCTGCTAGCCCCCCTGCCAGCCCCCCTGCCAGCCCCCCTGCTAGCCCCCCTGCCAGAAGGAGGCGTGTTGCTGCCATTGCTGCTGAAGAGTGGGTAACGCCTCATCTCCAGAGGACAGATATCCCACCCTTCACAGCAAATGCTGGCATAAATATAGATGTGGCAGGTTTTAGCCCCCAGCAGTTTCTGGAAGTGTTTCTGGGCGATGATATATTGGGGAACATTGTCGCCCAAACTAATTTATATGCCCATCAGTTCCGTGCTGCAAAGCCTGGAACATATTTGGCAAAGCAGCAATGGGCCCCCATCAATGTGCCAGAATTCAAAAAATTCTGGGCATTGACTATGCTGATGGGCATCATAAAGAAACCCTCCATTCGCTCCTACTGGAGTACTAGCCCCATTTGCTCTACCCCCATTTTCTCCCAGACTATGTCGAGGAAGAGGTATGAAATGATTCTGCATTTCATGCACTTCAGCGACAACAGCCTGTGCCCCCCTAGGGAGCATCCCCAATTTGACAGGCTGTATAAAATCCGCCCCCTGATAACCCACTTTTCTGCCAGGTTTGCAGAGGCTTATACACCTGGAAGGAATATATGCGTTGATGAATCCCTAATGAAGTATAAGGGAAGGCTGGGATTCAAGCAGTATATTCCTTCCAAACGCTCCAGATATGGGGTAAAGGTGTATAAGCTCTGTGACAGCGAGACTGGGTATACTCAGGCCTTCCGGGTGTATGAGGGAAAGGATAGCCACCTTGACCCTCCAGGTTGCCCAGAACATATGGGAACCACTGGCAAGATTGTCTGGGACCTGATATTACCCCTAATGAACAAAGGGTATCACTTGTACTTAGACAATTTTTATACAAGTGTCCTTTTGTTCAAGCTACTGTATTGCTTTGATACAGTAGCTTGCGGTACAATTAAAAAGAACCGCGCAGGTTTCCCAGGACAGCTTGTACGCACCCGGCTACGAAGGGGGGAGACCTCAGCTCTGCGCCAAGAGGAGCTGTTGGCACTGAAGTACAGAGACAAGAAGGATGTATACCTTCTTACCACCATCCACACAGAGAGGACGGTGGCGGTTTCTGTACGTGGCAGAGCTGAGATCATAAGGAAGCCAGTGTGCATCAAGTCTTATAACCGGCATATGGGTGGGGTTGATCTGGCTGATCAGCTGCTGCAGCCCTATCTAATTATGCGGAAGACAAGGGCCTGGTACAAAAAGGTTGCAATTTACCTAATGCAGATTGCAACCCACAACGCTTTTTTGTTGTTCAAAAAAGCAAACCCCAGAGTTAAAAAGACTTTTTTACAGTTTCAGCTCCAGATTATTACGGGGATTTTGTACCATGATGCACCTGCTCCCCGGGCGGTGATGGGAGAGAGCAGAGTTGGGGCTACCCATTTTATTTTTAAAATCCCCCCTAATGCCACAAAGCAGAAACCACAAAAAAAATGCAGAGTCTGTACCAAGAGGGGGAAGAGAAGGGACACCATATATTACTGTCCTGATTGCCCTGGACAGCCTGCACTCTGCATTGGGGACTGCTTCAAGCGGTACCATACAATGGTCAATTTTTTAAAAAAATAAATACATTTGCTGTTACATATATATATATTTTTTTGGTTATGTTTATAGTTAGATGTTTTTTTGTTTTTTTTACTTTTACTGTGCCAGATTTTTACATTTCACTACTCTATTTTTTTCTAAAATTGGGCCTGTTTTTTTTTTTAACCAAAACCCCTGTCAAACCTATGCATGGGGGACATAGGTGTTCTCAGGGTGCCTTGCAGAAAACAACCTGAAGTATGTTTTTGTAATAACTTACAACAGTCTCTCCTAAATTATAGTCAAAAAGCAATGTGTCTGTAAAAATGAAAATTGAAAAATTACCACCATACACTTTCTCCAATTTTTTGGGCTAAAACGGTTGCTTCAAAGGCATCAAAGCACACCATATACAATACCTTGGGGTGTCAACATTTAAAAAAATATACACTTTGAATGCAATAAATAAAAGTGGGGTATGCGATAGGCCCCAAACTAAAGATAGGCCTATCAGAAGAAATACTCTCATTTTTAATAACTAAAATCACAAGTCATAAAATTGTAACATAACCTTCCCAAAATCCTGGCAAACCTATGCATGGGGGGCATAGGTGTACTCAGGGTGCCTTGCAGAAAACAACCTGAAGTATTATTTTGCAATAACTTACAACAATCTCTCCTAAATCATAGTCAAAAAGCAATGTGTCTGTAAAAATGAAAATTGAAAAATTACCACCATATACTTTCTCCAATTTTTTGGGCTAAAACGGTTGCTTCAAAGGCATCAAAGCACACCATATACAATACCTTGGGGTGTCAACATTTAAAAAATATACACTTTGAATGCAATAAATAAAAGTGGGGTATGTGATAGGCCCCAAACTAAAGATAGGCCTATCAGAAGAAATACTCTCATTTTTAATAACTAAAATCATGTAACATAACCTTCCCAAAATCCTGGCAAACCTATGCATGGGGGGCATAGGTGTACTCAGGGTGCCTTGCAGAAAACAACCTGAAGTATTCTTTTGCAATAACTTACAACAGTCTCTCCTAAATCATAGTAAAAAAGCAATGTGTCTGTAACAATGAAAATTGAAAAATTACCACCATATACTTTCTCCAATTTTTTGGGCTAAAACGGTTGCTTCAAAGGCATCAAAGCACACCATATACAATACCTTGGGGTGTCAACATTTAAAAAATATACACTTTGAATGTAATAAATAAAAGTGGGGTATGTGATAGGCCCCAAACTAAAGATAGGCCTATCAGAAGAAATACTCTCATTTTTAATAACTAAAATCACAAGTCATAAAATTGTAACATAACCTTCCCAAAATCCTGGCAAACCTATGCATGGGGGGCATAGGTGTACTCAGGGTGCCTTGCAGAAAACAACCTGAAGTATTCTTTTGCAATAACTTACAACAATCTCTCCTAAATCATAGTCAAAAAGCAATGTGTCTGTAAAAATGAAAATTGAAAAATTACCACCATATACTTTCTCCAATTTTTTGGGCTAAAACGGTTGCTTCAAAGGCATCAAAGCACACCATATACAATACCTTGGGGTGTCAACATTTAAAAAATATACACTTTGAATGCAATAAATAAAAGTGGGGTATGTGATAGGCCCCAAACTAAAGATAGGCCTATCAGAAGAAATACTCTCATTTTTAATAACTAAAATCATGTAACATAACCTTCCCAAAATCCTGGCAAACCTATGCATGGGGGGCATAGGTGTACTCAGGGTGCCTTGCAGAAAACAACCTAAAGTATTCTTTTGCAATAACTTACAACAGTCTCTCCTAAATCATAGTAAAAAAGCAATGTGTCTGTAACAATGAAAATTGAAAAATTACCACCATATACTTTCTCCAATTTTTTGGGCTAAAACGGTTGCATCAAAGTCATCAAACCACTCCATGTATAATACCTTGGGGGGTCAACTTTTTAAATATAATCACATTTATGGAAAACAAATAAATTGGGGTATGTTAAAAGACCCCCAAAAAAAGACGATAGGCAAAGAAAATATGTTAAATGTGAAAAAAAATCACAAACACATGTCAGACATTTGGCATTGCACCGCCCAAACAAGCCACCAAACCTATGCATAGGTGGTATCACTGAACTCAGGAGATGTTGGTGACCACATATTGGTGTCTTCTTTGGTAGTAACACATAACAGGAGCTGTGAATCCATGTCTAAAGTACAATGTATGTGAAAAATAACACAAAGAAATGAATGCCCAATAGTTTGACAAAGACTAGTGGTTGAATTAGTGTATGGAAAGTGTTAAAACACCTGCATTTGAAATACCCTAGGATGTCTACTTTTCAAAAATATATGGTTTTATGGGGGTAAATTACATTGGCCGGCTTCAGAAATGTCTTAAATAGAACATGGGTGCATGGGATGTGAAAATGGGAAGTGTAAAAAATGGAATGCGCTTCCTAAAAATAAGGCCTTCTAGCCCCCAGAGAACCCAACACACCTATACATGGGTGGTATCACTGTACTCAGGAGATGTTGTTGAACACATATTGAGGTGTTTTTTGGCAGTAAACACATAACAGGAACTGAGAATCCATGCCTAAAGTACAATGTGTGTGAAAAATAACACAAAAAAATGACTACCCAAAAGTTTGACAAAGACTGGTGGTTAAATAAGTTCATGGAAAGTGTGAAAATACCAGCATTTCAAATACCCTAGGGTGTCTACTTCTCAAAAATATATGGTTTTATGGGGGTAAATTTCATTGACCGGCTTCAGAAATGTCCCAAATAGGACATGGGTGCATGATGACCGATGTGAAAATTCCAAGTTGAAAAACTGGAATGCGCTTCCTAAAAATAAGGCCTTCTAGCCCCCAGAGAACCCAACACACCTATACATGGGTGGTATCACTGTACTCAGGAGATGTTGTTGAACACATATTGAGGTGTTTTTTGGCAGTAAACACATAACAGGAACTGAGAATCCATGCCTAAAGTACAATGTGTGTGAAAAATAACACAAAAAAATGACTACCCAAAAGTTTGACAAAGACTGGTGGTTAAATAAGTTCATGGAAAGTGTGAAAATACCAGCATTTCAAATACCCTAGGGGGTCTACTTCTCAAAAATATATGGTTTTATGGGGGTAAATTTCATTGACCGGCTTCAGAAATGTCCCAAATAGGACATGGGTGCATGATGACCGATGTGAAAATTCCAAGTTGAAAAACTGGAATGCGCTTCCTAAAAATAAGGCCTTCTAGCCCCCAGAGAACCCAACACACCTATACATGGGTGGTATCACTGTACTCAGGAGATGTTGTTGAACACATATTGAGGTGTTTTTTGGCAGTAACACATAACAGGAACTGAGAATCCATGCCTAAAGTACAATGTGTGTGAAAAATAACACAAAAAAATGACTACCCAAAAGTTTGACAAAGACTGGTGGTTGAATTAGTGCATGGAAAGTGTTAAAATACAAGCATTTGAAATACCCTAGGGTGTCTACTTTTCAAAAATATATGGTTTGATGGGGGTAAATTCCATTGACCAGCTTCAGAAATGTCCCAAATAGGACATGGGTGCATGATGACCGATGTGAAAATTCCAAGTTGAAAAACTTGAATGCGCTTCCTAAAATTAAGGCCTTTTAGCCCCCAGAGAACCCGACACACCTATACATGGGTGGTATCACTGTACTCAGGAGATGTTGTTGAACACATATTGAGGTTTTTTTTGGCAGTAACACATAACAGGAACTGAGAATCCATGCCTAAAGTACAATGTGTGTGAAAAATAACACAAAATAATGACTACCCAAAAGTTTGACAAAGACTGGTGGTTGAATTAGTGCATGGAAAGTGTTAAAATACAAGCATTTGAAATACCCTAGGGTGTCTACTTTTCAAAAATATATGGTTTGATGGGGGTAAATTCCATTGACCAGCTTCAGAAATGTCCCAAATAGGACATGGGTGCATGATGACCGATGTGAAAATTCCAAGTTGAAAAACTGGAATGCGCTTCCTAAAATTAAGGCCTTTTAGCCCCCAGAGAACCCGACACACCTATACATGGGTGGTATCACTGTACTCAGGAGATGTTGTTGAACACATATTGAGGTTTTTTTTGGCAGTAACACATAACAGGAACTGAGAATCCATGCCTAAAATACAATGTGTGTGAAAAATAACACAAAATAATGACTACCCAAAAGTTTGACAAAGACTGGTGGTTGAATTAGTGCATGGAAAGTGTTAAAATACAAGCATTTGAAATACCCTAGGGTGTCTACTTTTCAAAAATATATGGTTTGATGGGGGTAAATTCCATTGACCAGCTTCAGAAATGTCCCAAATAGGACATGGGTGCATGATGACCGATGTGAAAATTCCAAGTTGAAAAACTGGAATGCGCTTCCTAAAATTAAGGCCTTTTAGCCCCCAGAGAACCCGACACACCTATACATGGGTGGTATCACTGTACTCAGGAGATGTTGTTGAACACATATTGAGGTTTTTTTTTGGCAGTAACACATAACAGGAACTGAGAATCCATGCCTAAAGTACAATGTGTGTGAAAAATAACACAAAATAATGACTACCCAAAAGTTTGACAAAGACTGGTGGTTGAATTAGTGCATGGAAAGTGTTAAAATACAAGCATTTGAAATACCCTAGGGTGTCTACTTTTCAAAAATATATGGTTTGATGGGGGTAAATTCCATTGACCAGCTTCAGAAATGTCCCAAATAGGACATGGGTGCATGATGACCGATGTGAAAATTCCAAGTTGAAAAACTGGAATGCGCTTCCTAAAATTAAGGCCTTTTAGCCCCCAGAGAACCCGACACACCTATACATGGGTGGTATCACTGTACTCAGGAGATGTTGTTGAACACATATTGAGGTTTTTTTTGGCAGTAACACATAACAGGAACTGAGAATCCATGCCTAAAGTACAATGTGTGTGAAAAATAACACAAAAAAATGACTACCCAAAAGTTTGACAAAGACTGGTGGTTGAATTAGTGCATGGAAAGTGTTAAAATACAAGCATTTGAAATACCCTAGGGTGTCTACTTTTCAAAAATATATGGTTTGATGGGGGTAAATTCCATTGACCAGCTTCAGAAATGTCCCAAATAGGACATGGGTGCATGATGACCGATGTGAAAATTCCAAGTTGAAAAACTGGAATGCGCTTCCTAAAATTAAGGCCTTTTAGCCCCCAGAGAACCCGACACACCTATACATGGGTGGTATCACTGTACTCAGGAGATGTTGTTGAACACATATTGAGGTTTTTTTTGGTAGTAACACATAACAGGAACTGAGAATCCATGCCTAAAGTACAATGTGTGTGAAAAATAACACAAAATAATGACTACCCAAAAGTTTGACAAAGACTGGTGGTTGAATTAGTGCATGGAAAGTGTTAAAATACAAGCATTTGAAATACCCTAGGGTGTCTACTTTTCAAAAATATATGGTTTGATGGGGGTAAATTCCATTGACCAGCTTCAGAAATGTCCCAAATAGGACATGGGTGCATGATGACCGATGTGAAAATTCCAAGTTGAAAAACTGGAATGCGCTTCCTAAAAATAAGGCCTTCTAGCCCCCAGAGAACCCAACACACCTATACATAGGTGGTATCGCTGTACTCAGGAGATGTTGTTGAACACATATTGAGGTGCTTTTTGGCAGTAACACATAACAGGAACTGAGAATCCATGCCTAAAATACAATGTGTGTGAAAAATAACACAAAAAAATGACTACCCAAAAGTTTGACAAAGACTGGTGGTTGAATTAGTGCATGGAAAGTGTTAAAATACCAGCATTTGAAATACCCTAGGGTGTCTACTTTTCAAAAATATATGGTTTGATGGGGGTAAATTCCATTGGCCAGCTTCAGAAATGTCCCAAATAGGACATGGGTGCATGATGACCGATGTGAAAATTCCAAGTTGAAAAACTGGAATGCGCTTCCTAAAATTAAGGCCTTTTAGCCCCCAGAGAACCCGACACACCTATACATGGGTGGTATCACTGTACTCAGGAGATGTTGTTGAACACATATTGAGGTTTTTTTTGGCAGTAACACATAACAGGAACTGAGAATCCATGCCTAAAGTACAATGTGTGTGAAAAATAACACAAAATAATGACTACCCAAAAGTTTGACAAAGACTGGTGGTTGAATTAGTGCATGGAAAGTGTTAAAATACAAGCATTTGAAATACCCTAGGGTGTCTACTTTTCAAAAATATATGGTTTGATGGGGGTAAATTCCATTGACCAGCTTCAGAAATGTCCCAAATAGGACATGGGTGCATGATGACCGATGTGAAAATTCCAAGTTGAAAAACTGGAATGCGCTCCCTAAAAATAAGAGCTTTTAGCCCCCCGAGAACCCGACACACCTATACATGGGTGGTATCACTGTACCCAGGAGATGCTGCTGAAGACATATGAGGGTGTTATTTGGCAGTAACCCTTAATATTATCAGTAAATGTATTCTTAAATTGCTATTTTGTCAAAAAATCAAATTATTTTTTTTTCCCCCCCAAACTTTGGCATAGATTGGTGGTAAAATGGTTGCATGAAAAATGTCAAAATACCCCAAGTTTAATACCTTAGGTTGTCTTCTTTTAAAAAATATATACATTTGAAGGGTTATTCAGGGATTCATGACAGATATTGGTGTTACAATGTAACTATCGCCAATTTTGAAAAAACATGGTTTTGAAATAGCAAAGTGCTACTTGTACTTATTGCCCTATAACTTGCAAAAAAAGCAAAGAACATGTAAACATTGGGTATTTATAAACTCAGGACAAAATTTAGAAACTGTTTAGCATTGGTATTTTATGGTGGTTGTAGATGTGTAAGAGATTTTGGGGCTCAAAGTTAGAAAAAGTGCATTTTTTTTCATTTTTTCCTCATATTTTATATTTTTTTTTATAGTAAATTATAAGATATGATGAAAAAAATGGTATCTTTAGAAAGTCCATTTAATGGCGAGAAAAACAGTATATAATATGTGTGGGTACAGTAAATGAGTAAGAGGAAAATTACAGTTAAATACAAACATCGCAGAAATGCAAAAATAGCCTTGGTCCCAGATGGTCAACAAATTGAAAAGTGGTCTGGTCACTAAGGGGTTAAGGATAATTCACCAGTTCCATTGGTGGACAGTCACACAATCCACAAGCATAAAAACAAAAAGGTTTTATTGTTTTAAGACAGGAATTTATATTAAAAACAACAACAACAAAAAACAGCGTAATACTCTTTGAAGTGCAATATTTATTTAGTACAAGTTCCACAAAGAAAAAAAAAATACTTTTATTTTATTTTATCAATAACTTTCCTGGTGAACACCAATTTATAGGAAGAGATTCGAACAATTGTTGAGTAAGGTAAATCCTTTCATAGGTGCCAACTTTATCTACTATCTAACTATTCCCAGGACAGTTTTTGGTCCCTGTCCCATAGTATAATTGTCCCAGAGCAATCACTTATGAATCTCCTGTAGTTCGTAGAATTGATTGAATAGTACAATATTTTATATTTGTTGCATATTGTAGAGATAGGAAATTAAACTTTCATGATTCAAAAAGAGCCTGTAATTTTAAAACACTTTTAAATTCACTTCTATTTTCAAATGTGCTTCATTCTCTTGGTATCTCTTGTTGAAAAAAATACGTTCATATCCTATCCTAGTGGGAGCTAGTTGCTGATTAATGCCTGCAGGCTACAGACATTTGTATCTTGTGATTGGCTAACTAGATGTGTTCAGCTTGTTGTCAGTAGGGCATTTATGCTGTCGGCATTTATCAATGTCTGGTGGACATGATCAGCTACAGCGGATCATGTCTGCCAGACACATGATAAATCGGCCCCAGAGTATGCAATTTTAAATACGTTTTCAATGTACTTCTTTTATCTAATTTGCTTCATTCTCTTAGCATCCTTTGTTGAAGTCATACTTAGGTAGGCTCATGAGCAGCAATGCTCTACCAGGAACCAGCTGCTGATTGGTGGCTGCGCATATAAGCAAATTTGATAATTTAAGTAAATTGGAAAGTTGTTTGAAATTGTATGCTCTATCTGAATAATGAAATACATTTTTTGGGGTTTATGTCCCCTTAAATTGTTCACTGTGTCTGGATTTATTTATTTAAACAAACAACATAAAAAAAACATCTATATATTTGAGTTTCCATAGTCCTGTGTTTTAGATTGTGGTTCTGACCTGCCTGATTTATTTAAATTTAGTAGCATTGCCATTTCATCACTGATTAATTTTATATTGCAGATTGCCAGGAACACTAGGTCATACTGTACTAATGCTCTTTTGTTTTATAACAATGTAGCAATTTGTACACATTTTGACTACGTGTCCTTAAAGGTACATGAAACCCAAAATGCTTCTGTCATGATTCAGATAGAGAATACAATTTTAAACAACTTTCTAATTTACTTCTATTATCTAATCTGTTTCATTCTCTCGGTATCATTTGTTGAAGGAGCAGCAATGCACTACTGGTTTCTAACTGAACACATGGATAAGCCAATCCCAATCAATATATATATGCAGCCACCAATCAACAGCTAGAACCTAGGTTCTCTGCTGCTCCTTAGCTTGCCTAGATAAATCTTTCATCAAATGATAACAAGAGAAGGAAGCAAATTAAATAATAGAAGTAAATGGGAAAGTTGGTTAAAATTGCATTCTCTATCTGAATCATGAAATAAATATTTTGGGTTTCATGTCCCTTTAAGTAAACAAAACTATAATTATAATTAACATTCAGCTAAATTACAGGTTTTGCGGTTTGGTGGGGTACGGCTATATCGCTGACAAATTGGCTATTGCACACGGAATGGCAGGTCTGTATTACAAAATTAACCCAGAACAGAATAGAGCTCTGTTCTGGAAAAGACTACATATATAGCACTCAAAGGGTTAATATACTAACAATATCATTTATAAATTGGTAATATAAAGTTGCAACAATTGAGGTAACTGGCCTCACAGAGTGAACAGGGTTGCTCAACGTTAAAATATAACTTTTATTAATAATATTTACATATAAAAGAAAAGAAAATACCAAATTAATAACGCACTCAGGAGCTTTGTATCGGTCAAGTGACTCAAATTAAAGTTGATTGAACAGGTTTGTAAAGATTACCCAACAATATAGTGAACTTGCTTATATAATAGGTGGCTCAGTATTACCCACGTGTGTAATATGTTAAGAAGTAGGTTAAGTTCACCAGGTAAGACAAATTACACAGTGTTCCCTGCTAGTGTGTCATATAGTGCTGAGAAATGTTGCTGGGAGTAGTATCTTTTGTAAGCACTATGGAGCTAATCTGTGACAGCTTAATTCAAAACTGCAATGTGAATGCATTGACAACCAAAATATATGATTATCTTAAAGCTAAAACAGGTTGCTATTATGGGCCCCATGTACTAAGGCGTCAATTTTTTCGCACCGACCGTATCCAAATAACCCGCCGGCATTCGCACCATGCAGATGGAACTTCGTTACATGAATGTACTAAAAACCAAGCCGTAAAATTTCGCGTCTATTGCGTGTCGAAGACAATCGGATTATTGATAACTTTGAAGCTTCGTTCGGCGCGAATCTGAACCATCTGAACATTGAGGGAATGGTACTGTTTTCTGTTCCGGAAAACTTCCTCACGTTCTTGACTGCAATATGGGTGCAATCGATGGCTCCAAGTACATTGGGCATTCCGGCCATTCTATAAAAATTAGACTTCACAGATTGCCACTCTTCTGGAGTCGATGGAAGGCACACGTACCTTGGAAAGATGACCATCAATGCATCAATAACTTTGGTTAGGTGCCTCGAAAAAGCAGACTGGCTGATGCCAATTATAACGCTAGACACAGCTTGGAATGAACCGGTGGCAAAAAAGTGTAAGGCTGCCAACAGTTTTAATAGTCTGGGTATGGCTTGTGAATGCGTTGTAATAGGTTCCAGGTATTCTGCTATTTCATTGTAAAGTTCCATAATAGCTTCTCTGTCCAAACGGAATCTCTGGATAATCTCTCGATCATAAATGCTTTCCAAACCCATACGTGGAAGGAAAACTCTAGGGACTCTGATTCTTCTACCTCTCCTTCTTTGCAATCCATTGTTGTCAACCAGTGCCTGTATAGCCCTTCTTCCTCGTAATTGAATTAATCGGAATAGAAACATGTGTAGAAGTGTCTCCATCTTCATTCAGTGATCCAAAAACCAATAATGATACAATAGTAGTCTAGTCCTTTCACTTAAGTACTTCTACCTGGCGTCCGGGTAATACCCCCTATAGTTTTCTATTGCATTCGCTACCTAAATGGTCGCGAAGCAAATCACGCGAAGTTACAGTGAAAGTTGGAGCGGACAGATTAGTTGTAACATTCATAATTTCCGATTACAGCGGATTTACGTGCGATCGAACATGTAGTAAGTGGAAAAAGGCTTCGGAACGATCAGTTGCATAAAATTACGATCGCTGATGAAAATAGTGGTTTTTCGACCTGATCACAGATTGGTACATACGAGAAGCAGATCGTGAGCGAATTTTGACGCGGAAATACAGACGGACGGTTACTTCGAAGCTTAGTACATGGCGCCCTATGTGTAATTCCTATAGAGTCATTCACTGAAATTAGTGAGCGTATCTGACTTAGGAATATTACGTTGGTTCCTTAAACAAGAGCGCCTAAGCCGTTATTATGTAGTCCTACAGTAGCTATTATGTATGTATGTACAATATCTCAACTTAGCTACATAAAATATAAAGTTGGTTTAAATACAAGAAATTTCCAGAATCTCACTAACGTCCCAGCAGGAATGCAATTTGTTACTTATTAGTTGTTAGAAGATGTGTCTTGATAAGCTGAATAAAGCTAATAAGTAACAACTGGCTGGTGATTTTAATATTGTTAAATAACCAGACAAGTTCTCAACATAGTGTGCCAAATATCTTCAGAGCTAGTAATGCCCATATGCTCTATATAGTTGGACGCTTTAAATATAGTAAGTGTGTAAGATGTTGAAATATTTTATACCAATTGCCGAAGTTAAAGTAGAGACTTAAAGGAATGTTATATGAACCAGCATTGACTGGTGTAATTTTTGAAGGCGGCCAATGGTACGCTTAACAATGTATAAATGTGTACAACTCGTAACATTCAAAGATCAAATCCATATTTTACAAAAACATATGATAAGCTAGGTCGTTTGTTCCCTTATGTCAATCTAAGCAAATGGTCCGGTATAATAAAATTAAAGGTTCAGACTCCTATATTAGAATATGGTTAATACCGGTATGTCCAGCATATGAGAGAATAAAGTATGTATCACTAAGTCCGGTTCTGCACACCACAATATTAGAAAATATTTACTGCTATGTAGAGAAGCTACAGGAGGTATATTCCACAGTACATCTAGTATGCTAAACTTAAATGTTTATTGACTCGATCTCCCAACAGAACATTAAGACATTTGTTGAAAAATGCTATATTATGAATACAGATGATATGAGTTTTCTTGAGATCATCGGTTGCAGTGGAACAATACCTACTATTGAAGGTCAGTAAGACCCGGGTGTTATCAGTTTTAAGTAAGGTATAGACAGACAGGTCACAGTGAATTAACCTGCATCAAATTTACATAAAGCTTAACAGTTAAAGCAGTATACATTAAATGAATATCGCTCTCCAAATAGAGCAGTTTGAACTGTATGAATATCGCTTCACACACCAAGCAGTTTACACTATAGTTGTGATCGGGTATTACAATAAAGATAATTAATCAAACATATTAAACAAAACTCCCTGAGGCAATTCTAAAACACAGGAGCTCCAGGACTCCTCACCATTTCCCAAATGTCCCTAACATGTTTTGCCCTAACAGCTTTTTCAAAAGCCTTTGAAAAAGCCGTTAGGGCGAAACATGTTAGGGACGTTAGGGAAATGGTGAGGAGTCCTGTCCGTATTACAGGTTGTGCGGTCCGGCTAAAATGCTTGCGTTATAGCTAATACCTCCCCGATCCATTCCGCGATCTGAGACCAGTAGTTATGGATTTTGCGAAACAAAAATGTTTCACAAAACTCATAACTAAAATGTTACAAAGTACACTAACACCCATAAACTACCTATTAACCCCTAAACTGCCACCCTCCCACATCGCAAATACTATATTACACCTATTAACCCTTAATCCGCCGCCCACCCACATCACCAACACTATATAAAGCAATTAACCTCTAATTTGCAGGCACCCCACATCGCAAATCACTAAATTAAACCTCACACCCCCCTAACTTTAAATTCAATTTACAATATAACTATCATAAAATAATATAAAAATTACCTGTGAAATAAAAATAAACTAAGGTTATAGTCCTATAAAAACAAAAATCCACCCCAAAATAAAAACACCCCCTAACCTAACAATAAGCTACCAATAGCCCTTAAAGGGTCCTTTTGTAGGGCATTGCCCTAAGTTAAACATCTCTTTTACCTAAAAAAAATTCAAAGTCCTCCCTAACAGTAAAACCCCCCAAAATAAAAAAAATCTAAATCTAAAAAAACCTAAGGTACCCATTGCCCTCAAAGGGGCATTTGTATGGGCATTTCCCTTAAAAGGGCATTCAGCTCTTTTACTGCCCATTAAAATAAAAAAGCCCTAATTAAAAAAAACACGCAAAAAAACAAAAAAAAAAAACCCCTAACACTAACCCCAGATGCGGGGGGCATCTTCTATCTTCATCCCGGTGGCGCAGAGCTTTGGAGGCGCGGAACAGAGCTGTCCATGACCGGCGGCAACATCCAGCATGGAGCGTCCTCTTCATGCGATCGAACGCCGCACACTGAAGCTTGAATGCAAGGTACCCATTTTATATTAGGGTACTGTTGCATTCCTATTGGCTGAAAATTTCAAATCAGCCAATAGGATGAGAGCTGTTTAAATTCTATTGGCTATTAAAATTCAGTCAATAGAATTTAAGCAGTTCTCATTTTATTGGCTGATTTTAATTTTTCAGCCAATAGGAATGCAACGGTGCCTCAGTATAAAACGGGTACCATGCATTCAAGCTTCAGTGTGCGGCGGTCGATTGCATGAAGAGGATGCTCCACACTGGATGTCGCTGCTGGTCCTGGACAGCTCCACTCCACACCTCCACAGCTCCACAACCCTGCGATGGATGAAGATGTCGCCGCCTGGATGAAGACTTCTCACCTCCTGGATGAAGATGGATATATGGACTTCAGGAACTGTTAGTAGATTTCCTGGGGTTAGTTTTAGGTTTTATTTTATTTTTTGGGGTTTTTTTTTTTTTTTTTAGATTAGCATCATAGGGACGCCCCCCCTGACACGATCCCATAACTGAAATCTCGCGATTACATGCATGGTCACGGAATATCAATTTGTCTACATCGGAATGTTGTTCCGATGTAGGCAAATTGACCCTGTCATGAAAGGGTTAAACTTTTTTTCAATAAGTACATTTCAAAGAAAGAAAAAGGTACAATCAGAATGAAAGTTACATTGATAACTAAGCCTATCACGAGTATAGGATTATTTGCAATTGATTGGTTAACTGTTTTTTGATAGCAATGTATCTTTTGAAAATTATCGTAAATTTTCTCTATTAGATACAATATTTAGCGATCTTCGTCCAATTTAAAAAAAATAATAATTGATAAACAACATAATTATTTATAAATAACAACTGACGATTAAAATTAAATTAAAAAATTACAAGAATTATACAAACAGATTTATACCCAGAGTAAAAGGGAAGCTTCTATAGGAAGGAGGATCCTAATTATAATGTATCAACTGGTTGATATCATCCTTATATTTTAATATATAAATAATATATGTATTTCAAGATCAATTCATGTCTTTAAAAATAAAATAGTAAATACGATACATTTTAAAATGATAAAATCATTTGCTAGTCAATTCTTATCATAGCCACATGTATATTTGAGAACCATAAATATTAAATAACTGACAATAAATAATTGAACATAGTGTGTGTATTTATAGAGAATATGCATGTATATGAGAACTAAAATGAACAAAGTTTAAAAAGTAAAAAAAAAAAAAAAAAAAGTTCTACAAAAAAATTTCAACGTGAAAATGGTGTTATACTAAATTATACATTTAGGCCCTTTGGGTATTTCGTATCTAATTCATAAATCCATTTATACTCTAACTTTAACAACTCTTTCTCAATATCCCCTCCTCTCCAATTCGGAGTCAATTTGGCAACTGCAGTATATTTAAAAAAAATTATCGGCTAGATTACGAGTTTGGCGTTATGCGTGAAAAACGCTGCTTTTTCCCTACCGCTGGTATTACAAGTTTACGTAATGCCACAAAAAAACCCATCTCTGCTCAAATCATTAACGTAAACCCAGACCCAGTAGTTAATCATATACCGCTAACAAAACATCCACGAATCACTCCAAAACATTACACAAAGTACACTTACACTCATACAAACATTACACAATATTTATTTTTAAGATTTTACATTTTCATGTCAAAATAGAATGGATCAAAGTTACAATATCTCGGGTGTTTGAAAAAAAAAGCACACAAAACCATTTTCCATTGACTTACATAGACAGATGGGAACATACACTCATATAGCTACATCTAACTACAAATATTATCACATACATACACTAATCGATACATACAAACAATATACAGCACATTACCTACACAAAACAGATTTTTATTAGGAAATAAACACGATTTAGCTACTTTTTCACACCAGAACATGACGTCACTCACTTTACACTCAAAACAAGTGTTGGATTTTATTTCTCAACAAATTTTTCTCCTCCATTGACTTCTATGGGGAATACGTGCTCGTGCATGCGACAGGCAAATTTACCTAACACACGCAAAATGCATAGACAAGAAAACTCGTATTACCAGTGTTACAATTGTGAAACTAATTCATTCTTAATTGCGTTAGTCCCGCTATGACAAATAGATCAAAAAATGACTATTTCCCTATGGAGTTATGGCTTTTACTTGTGTGAACATCACTACAACATCACATTCTTAAAGGAAATTACATTACATCAACTACAAATCACCATCACCAATACGAAATCTTTTAGAAAAATTACATCTTATTTAAACGGACAGAAAAATAATTGTCACATTTCATTATTCACAAACAGTAGACAATTGGAAACACATCTCATTTACCTCTATTATAGCATATCATTAATTCAACTCATATGCTTGCATGAACAGCATATCTACATAGGCTTAACACATGATCATTAATGGATGCACATACGTGACTTTTGTTATTCACTCATACATGTGCATTGATATTCTGGGGGGAAAACACATATAAACAATGTACACATTTACATCATACAACTACATTGGAAGGTTGCTTAACATTAGATTCTCTCTATGAATCATGAAACATAAAATATGGATTTACTGTCCCTTTAACATCACAATTCACTCAGAATATACCATTAGGAATTACGTACAATAAGAAATTAGCATTAGAACAGATTACAGCTGTCACTTTTTGGGAAGGAACAACAATGCTATACTGCTTTATATAAGTCAGCATATGTGGGAGAGAATCACAATACATACATAGATGTACATAACACACATCACACAACAGCAAAGCACACATTTATATTTTTAATCAGCACACAAGAAGAATGTAGAAAAATACAACAACAGAATGAAGATTTGCTAACTAGACAGGCAGGTTGCTAATATGATGACGTCATTATAAGCTTCAACCATAAAGATTACAGCTTTTGGACTGTACCGCCCCTTTAAGAAGTTTCTCACTCAATACTACATATACGTAAACGAGAGTTTGGAAGATCTTCATTATTATTGCGATTACAATGGGACGCGTACAATATTGACATCTCACAAATCACTTATATATACAATACTACAGATGTCAGCCGGAAGATCTTCATTGTTATTGCGATTACAATGGGACGCGTACAATATTGACATCTCGCAAATCACTTATATATACAATATTATAGATGTCAGCAGTTACTTTATCGTTTGGAAACAATATTGCAGCAACATTGATCGATCAGATTCTATGTCATGTTTGTTCACACATTATACAGAAGTATGCACTTTCATTCATGTTAGCGTGAATGTGTGCTTTTTACTATAAGATCGCGTTTAATAAGTATTTATTACGCATATGAACAAACATTACTTAGATGCACTGTATATGTTACATTTTACACTTTCACATTACGATTCATTGGGGGTAAACAAAATTTCAGCAAACACCTAAAAAAACGGCCACTTAGAAAGCATTTGCACCGCTCACATACAATCAAGTGTATACAATCAGCAATTATTACGAACACACTACCATTGGACCAGGGGTGTATTTAGGTCTAGGCCAACAAGGCCCGTGCCTAGGGCAGCAAATTGTGTGGGGGGGGGCAGCACTTTTGCAGGGTGTGCTGTAAAAGTCATTGGCTGAATGTCTGGGAAAACAGCTGTTCGGGGCTTAGTTCTTTAGCAAACAGCTCCACAACCACGCATTGTTGCACTCAAATCAACAAGTGGCCTAAGCCCCGCCCTTTATTAATATTCCTCCACTCCTCCAGAGTCCGACTGCCTTCGCTGTCTGCTCTTCAAGGTAGGACTTGCAGCTGAAGACCCTGCTCGGAGCCGTCACCAAATAAAGTCCATCAAAGATGGTCCCTCAGGACAAAGACGCCCTCTATAGGCTTCCGTTGATGGTTAAGGAGAGATACACCAGGATCAGCTCTTCTTGGAACAAAGTGGAGAAACTGCAAATATGAAAAAACAGAAAAATGCGCTCCAATGGTGCAGAAGATCACAACAATTTTTGGAAATTGTATCAATACATCACTCTACAGAATGATACTCACAAAAGCGGTGCACTATGTAGCAATGCAGGCAGGCTTGATAGATCAGAGCCATCAACAAGAAAGAGGCTGCACAACGGATCCAAATGAAAAACACAGGTTTATTTGTGTAGATAAAACCTAGACAGACATGGACAGGTGGATGTCTGTCTAGGTTTTATCTACAAAAATAAAGCTGTGTTTTTCATTTGGATCCGTTGTGCAGCCTCTTTTTTGTTGATGTTGCTATTGGTGGCTGGTTCTTGCACATTTTGGCTTTGCACCTTGCATGGATAGAGTACTGAGGGCTGTGGCAAACTACGCCTGCTGGCTGATGACGTCATCATTCCACGACACTGCATTTTCCAAGTGACCGTAAGCTGTAGCGGTTGTATTTTCACTTTTACTGTATAAATCAGAGCCCACCAGCTGGCTCACTCCAGATCGTGGATATACCAATGGTTGCTGCAAAAAGAAATGCAAGGAGGGAGGGGGAAGGGTACTCCAATAGTGCATGAAATCACTACAAAATAGAGAAAAATCCCAAAGACCCTCCAAAGAATATACTCACAAAAGTGGCACACTATATTGCAGTGCAAGTCAAACAAGCTGGGTTAATATGAGCCCACCAGCTAGCTCACTCAGACAGGTACCAGATCCACAGTTGAAATAAAAGTAATAAAAAAACACTCACAGTTTTAAATAAAAAACAAAATAACCTCTATGAATAGAGGACTATTTATTGGAGCAAAAAATTATATTTAAAACTTGAATATAATCTGCAACGCTTTTCAAAATGCTTATAGCACTCTTTCCTCAGGCAGTGAATAAAATAAATGAACATCACATCATATATATAGCATTTATATTTTTCAGTTTTTTCATACTTGAAATCTGAGTGTCTGCCTATCACTCTGGATGGAAAACCCATATCCCTCTGCACTCGGCGCTATGTGCGTGTCTGGCCGCTACCTCAAAGTAGGACCTACAAATGCTGCAGTTCCTACCTATGGCCGGCACCAGTAGAGCATGAGTTTTGCAGTCTCTGGACTGTGGAATGGAGCGCTGCAGGTGGCATGGGTGATGGAATCTTCTTGAAAGAGTTTCTTTTTTGCTGCAAACCATGTTTGTCCCTCTATAGCCACTTGAGTCAAGTGACACTATACGCCACTTATCCTCCCTCACAGGACTGTGGGAGCAGCACCTCACACACAGCTGGAAAAAAGGTACTGTCTGCGCACCGTGCACTGAACTTTTTACTTACACCTACTACTACTAGCTATATATGGGAATTATTATAATGCAGGTTAGAAAATACTTTTTAAAACATCTGCTGTGCAAGTTTGATGAGAATAAAAACTGCAAGACCCTAAGTACAGCATGCTTAAAAATTATAACAAACTAACGGCTAGATTACGAGTTTTGCGTTATGAGCGGCTCGGTGCTAACTTGCAAGTTATTGCCACCGCGCACCTCCCTATATCGCTGATATTACAGGTTTGCAAAAACCCGGCGATAGCAGGCAATGGGGGGTAGTTATCAAGCCGTCTACTTTTCTGCCTTCGCCGGCCCAATACGCCCGCCTAAGCTTGCCTACCTTCGCCGCCGCGGACCTTGAATACGTTCGCCTAAGTTATCAAATAAAGCTGTCAAAAAGCCGCGGGGCGATGAGCAGCGGACTGTGAGAGTTATCACTCATCCGATCTCGCTGCTCTTCTGCTTTTTCCCAGCTTTATTGCTAGCCTGTCACTAAGCACTCACACTAAACTACACTTTTCTATCCCTATACCGGCGCCCCCGGAGCCTCCCGCAACTAAATAAAGTTACTAACCCCTAAACCGCCGCTCCTAGACCCTGCCGCAAGTCTTATAAATGTATTAACCCCTAAACCGCCGCTCCTAGACCCTGCCGCAACTCTGATAAATGTATTAACCCCTAAACCGCCGCTCCCGGACACCGCTGCCACCTACAGTATACCTAGTAACCCCTATCCTGCCCCCCTATACCGTCGCCCTCTATAATAAAATTATTAACCCCTATCCTGCTGATCCCGCACCTCGCCGCAACTAAATAAATAGTTTAACCCCTAAACCGCCGCTCCCTGAACCCGCCGCAACCTATATTAAACCTATTAACCCCTATCCTGCCCCCCCTACACCGTCGTCACCTATAATAAATTTATTAACCCCTATCCTGCCCCCCACTACACCGCCGCCACTGTAATAAAATTATTAACCCCTAAACCTAAGTCTAACACTAACCCTAACGCCCCCCTAACTTAAATATTAATTAAATAAATCTAAATAATATTTTTATTATTAACTAAATTAATCCTATTTAAAACTAAATACTTACCTTTAAAATAAACCCTAATATAGCTACAATGTAATTAATAATTATATTCTAGCTATCTTAGGATTTATTTTTATTTTACAGGCAACTTTCAATTTATTTTAACTAGGTACAATAGCTATTAAATAGTTATTAACTATTTAATAGCTTACCTAGCTAAAATAAACTGAAATTTACCTGTAAAATAAATCCTAACCTAAGTTACAATTACACCTAACACTACACTATACTTTAAGAAATTATTCCTATTTAAAACTAAATACTTACCTGTAAAATAAACCCTAATATAGCTACAATATAAATAATAATTATATTGTAGCTATCTTAGGATTTATATTTATTTTACAGGTAACTTTGTATTTATGTTAGCTAGTTAGAATAGTTATTAAATAGTTATTAACTATTTAATAACTACCTAGCTAAAAGAAATACAAAATTACCTGTAAAATAAATCCTAACCTAAGTTACAATTAAACCTAATACTACACTATCATTAAATTAACTAAATAAACTACCTACAAATAACTACAATTAAATACAATTACATAAACTAACTAAAGTACAAAAAATAAAAAAAGCTAAGTTACAAAAAATAAAAAAATGCCCCCACAATAAAATAAAAGCATGCCCCCACAAATGGCCCTTTTAAGGGCTGGTAAGGTAAAAGAGCTTTGAACTTTATTTAATTTAGAATAGGGTAGGGCATTTTTTTATTTTGGGGGGTTTGTTATTTTATTAGGGGGCTTAGATTAGGTGTAAGTAGCTTAAAATTGTTGTAATATTTTTAAAATGTTTGTAACTTATTTTTTTATTTTTTGTAACTTAGCTTTTTTATTTTTTGTACTTTAGTTAGTTTATGTAATTGTATTTAATTGTAGTTATTTGTAGGTAGTTTATTTAATTAATTTAATGATAGTGTAGTATTAGGTTTAATTGTAACTTAGGTTAGGATTTATTTTACAGGTAATTTTGTATTTCTTTTAGCTAGGTAGTTATTAAATAGTTAATAACTATTTAATAACTAATCTAACTAGCTAAAATAAATACAAAGTTACCTGTAAAATAAATATAAATCCTAAGATAGCTACAATATAATTATTATTTATATTGTAGCTATATTAGGGTTTATTTTACAGGTAAGTATTTAGTTTTAAATAGGAATAATTTATTAAAGTATAGTGTAGTGTTAGGTGTAATTGTAACTTAGGTTAGGATTTATTTTACAGGTAAATTTCAGTTTATTTTAGCTAGGTAAGCTATTAAATAGTTAATAACTATTTAATAGCTATTGTACCTAGTTAAAATAAATTGAAAGTTGCCTGTAAAATTAAAAATAAATCCTAAAATAGCTAGAATATAATTATTATTTATATTGTAGCTATATTAGGGTTTATTTTAAAGGTAAGTATTTAGTTTTAAATAGGATTAATTTAGTTAATAATAAAAATATTATTTAGATTTATTTAATTAATATTTAAGGTAGGGGGGCGTTAGGGTTAGTGTTAGACTTAGGTTTAGGGGTTAATAATTTTATTACAGTGGCAGCGGCGTAGTGGGGGCAGGATAGGGGTTAATAAATTTATTATAGGTGGCGACGGTGTAGGGGGGGCAGATTAGGGGTTAATAAATTTATTATAGGTGGCGACGGGTTCAGGGAGCGGCGGTTTAGGGGTTAATACATTTATTATAGTTGCGGTGGGCTCCTGGAGCGGCGGTTTAGGGGTTAATATGTATAGAGTAGCTTGTGGTGGGCTCCGGGAGCGGCGGTTTAGGGGTTAATATGTATAGAGTAGCTTGCGGTGGGCTCCGGGAGCGGCGGATTAGGGGGTAATAGCTTTATTTAGTTGCGGCGGTGTAGGGGGGACAGATTAGTGGTGTTTAGACTCGGGGTACATGTTAGGGTGTTAGGTGCAGACAGCTCCCATAGGAATCAATGGGATGTCTGTTAGCAGCGAACTTGTACTTTCGCTATGGTCAGACTCCCATTGATTCCTATGGGATCCGCCGCCTCCAGGGGTGGCAGTTTGAAAACCAGGTACGCTGGGCCGTAAAAGTGCCGAGCGTACCTGCTAGTCATTTGATAACTAGCAAAAGTAGTGAGATTGTGCCGCACTTGTGTGCGGAACATCTGGAGTGACGTAAGAATCGATCTGTGTCGGACTGAGTCCGGCGGATCGAAGCTTACGTCACTAAATTCTACTTTAGCCGGTCTCGAGCCTTTGATAACTAAGGCGAATCAGCCTCGCCACAAATACGCTGCGGAATTCCGGTGTATTTGAGGTTGACGGCTTGATAACTAGGCCCCAATATGTCAGCGTTGAGCAAAATTGAGCTCCATACCGCACTCAAATACCAGCGCTGTTTTCAGCTGGTTTTACGTGCTCGTGCACGATTTCCCCATAGACATCAATGGGAAGAGCCGGCTAAAAAAAAGCCTAACCCCTGGAGAAAGAAAATTTATGTTTAAACCTAACACCTTAACATAAACCCTGAGTCTAAACACCCCTAATCTGCTGTCCCCATCATCGCCGACACCTACATTACACTTATTAACCCCTAATCTGCCGCCCTCAACATCGCCGTCACCTACATTACACTTATTAACCCCTAATCTGCCCCCCAATGTCGCTGTTACCTACCTACACTTATTAACCCCTAATCTGCCGCCCCAACATCACCACCAACTACATTACACTTATTAACCCCTAATCTGCCGCCCCCAACATCGCCGCCACCTACATTACACTTATTAACCACTAATCTGCCCCCCAATGTCGCTGTTACTTACCTACACTTATTAACCCCTAATCTGCCGCCTCAACTTCGCCACCAACTACATTACACTTATTAACCCCTAATCTGCCGCTCCCAACATCTCCGCCACCTACCTACACTTATTAACCCCTAATATGCCGCCTCCAACGTCACCGCCACTATACTAAAGTTATTAACCCCTAAACCTAAGCCTAAATCTAACCCTAACACCCACTAACTTTAATATAATTAAAATAAATCTAAATAAAACTATCATTAACTAAATAATTCCTATTTAAAACTAAACACTTACCTATAAAATAAACCCAAAGCTAGCTAAAATATAACTCCCGTATCTTTTAAATACAAACTTACCTGTAAAATAAAAATAAAACCTAAGATAGCTACAATGTAGCTATTAGTTATATTGTAGCTATCTTAAGGTTTATTTTACAGGTAAGTATTAAGTTTTAAATAGGAATTATTTAGTTAAGGATAGTAATTTTTATTTAGATTTATTTTAATTATATTAAAGTTAGGAGTGTTAGGGTTAGATTTAGGATTAGGTTTAGGGGTTAATAACTTTAGTATAGTGGCAGCGATTTTGGGGGCAGCAGATTAGGGGTTAATAACAGTAATGTAGGTTGCGGCGATGTTAGGGACAGCAGATTAGGGGTTAATAATATTTAACTAGTGTTTGCGATGCGGGAGTACAGCGGTTTAGGGGTTAATATGTTTATTATAGTCGCGGCGATGTCAGGAACGAAAGATTTGGGTTAATAATTTTATTTTAGTGTTTGCGATGCGGGAGGGCCTCGGTTTAGGGGTTAATAGGTAGTTTATGGGTTTTATTGTACTTTTTAGCACTTTAGTTATGAGTTTTATGTTACAGCTTTGTAGTGTAAAACCCATAACTACTGACTTTCAGTTTATGGTACGGATCTTGACGGTATAGGCTGTACCCCTCACTTTTTGGCCAGACAGGCAAACTCGTAATACCGGCGCTATGGAAGTCCCATTGAAAAAGGACTTTTTGAAAACTGCGGTAGTTACATTGCGTTACGGCCAAAAAAGTGTGCGGTACAGATATACCTGCAAGACTCGTGATACCAGCGGTTGTGAAAAAGAGCCATAACGCTGCTTTTTCACTCATAATGCAAAACTCGTAATCTAGCCGTAAGGTTGTAGGTTGGAGCATGCCCTGTCATAGCTGCAAAATTACTTTGTGACAATCATGCTAGAAAATGGGAAAGGACTCGGAGTGGTAGGCATGTGGAGATAAGAAGCTTAACCCTGATTTTCGAATTATGGAGAGTGTTTGTATGGGCAGTTAATACCAGTAAAAGTTTGCCCATGCGATCCAAACAAGTTGTAAGTCTGCTCCTGGCATCAAACTGGAACAGAGATGTGATCTGATAACAGCACTGCGAGGTGATTAACTAATGTGTGATGTTAGCAGACATTTACTTTGGAAATGCCATAAAAATAGTCACATTACACCCTGGCCCCCAATTTTTTTTTTTATAAAGCCTAAGGGCGAAACGCGTTGATTTGACACTGTTGTCACCTGTAGCTATCATTTTGTATACTTATTGTTTTATATAAGGACTATATGCACTGTGCCTTTAAACAGAAGACTCTCTAGTTGCTGATAACAAGCGACCGCAAAGACCATCCAGTTGCTTAAAATAAGTGACCGCAAAGACCACCAATTTCACAAGGGATTGTGTAGTTCTATTTACCGTTCATCAACAAAGGAGAAAAAAAGAAAATAGTCACTAATTGTGACCGCAAAGACCATCTGAAATACATTTTCCCCCTAGGACTTCCTCTGAAATCAGGGAATAGGGGTTTACAGAAAGATTTCATCTGTTTATGGGCTTTTGCTGTTTGCCTACATCCAAATAACAAGATTCATCAGTCGCAACTTGCGACCGCCAAGTCTGCCAGCACATTTGTTCAGCTAAAGTCTGTTAACCCTATTATTGATCATCATTGTTTAACAATCGATAATAAAAGAAAATAGTCACAACTGGTGACCGCAAAGACCATCTGCATCTTTTAACAATTGACAGTAAGAGATAATAGTCACAATCAGTGACCGCCAAGACCATCTGTATTTCCCCCAAGACCCCTTACTTAGTAAGGATTAGGGGATAATACAAAAGAATTAGTCCTAATTTATCGCTATATAGCACTTTGAAAAAATCCTCAGAAATCTTTTCAGCTGTTTTTTCCGGAGTTCCACCTGTGACGTCAGAGGCATCACATAAAAGTCACCACCTACTTCCAGTCGGTAACGCCTCACCACATAACAGGAGTGAGCCTACCCGCCACATAACACGCTGTGTTTGTCCTGTCCGTTGTTGCTAAACAGCGTCCACCGTTTGTTTTACATAGATTGCGAACATCGCAATTTTCTTCTCAAGTCAAGATATGATTATAGCCTAAGGCCAAGGTTTTGTTGCATCTTTAAAGCGCAAGTACTATATTTTAATAGTGTGCTTTTATTTGGCTAATATTAGCTCTGCTGCTCTAAGGGAGACATACCTTTCTTTAAACATAATTTTACATATTATTCATATACTAAAGTGGTTGTTTATTGTTTACATTTTATTAAATTGTTAACTTTTTAACAAACGGTTACCATTCTGTTATTTATGTATATTACCACACAAATTGGTTACACATTTTAATCTACACTCTGTTAATATACACAATATTGCTACATCTATTATCCTTCAACATTAGTTAAAATCCTAAACAGATTTGTTCAATAAGTCCAGTATATTAGGAAGATTTTATTTCAATATAATTTTAATATAATTTAAATTATCCACCCGTTGCTCATAGCGCTTAACTATCTTTACTAGCATTATACATACTTAGTTTTTCAGGAGGGAAAATACTAGTTAAGCAGGGTGCTTATATCCTCTAAGTGCTTCTACTTTCCTTTTCTGTAGCAATAGATTTCCCCCACATTGTGCTGCGTGCTCCAGAAGATGACTTGCCCTTCCGGAATCGCAAACACTTCCATAGTCTCAACGTGCAGTTTGTTTGCGCACGGATGCGGATTATGCAGGTGTGTAGCATGTCTTAGCTTAAATGGTCAGCTCTAGGATGCAATGTAACCATTTCTTTATCTTTTAGCAAATGTGTCGTTTATGCGAAATACGCATATGTAGCATGTCCTAGCTTAAATGGGCAGATAGAGAATGCGATTTAAACATATAATTTTTTTAATGAAAATGTTTATTTTAGTGGGATTTTCGTGTACACAAATGAATTTTGTTTTAATATAATAATTTTAACGAAATTTTTAATTGTCATGTTGTTATGTTAATTATTTATAGGTGATTCGGGTTACATGAGCCGGCCTTGGCTCATTACGCCGTTACGTAACCCCACGGACGAGGCCCAGGAGCGCTACAATTGGGCGCACAAGCGGACTAGGGCTGTAGTGGAGAGGATGTTTGGGCTCCTCAAAATGAGACTAAGATGCCTGGACAGGTCTGGAGGAGCCCTCCAATACAGCCCTAGTAAGGTGGCGAAGATCGTTATAGCCTGCAGCGTCCTGCATAACATTGCACAGCGGGCTGGGATGCTGCAGGCCGTCCAGGCACCCGCGACCTCCTCCAAGATGAGGAGGACTAGCCTGTTCTAGAGGGGCCATTCCGGGACGAGGGGCTCAATGTCAGAGCAAACATCATCAACCGCCACTTCAGACGGTAAATACTAGAAGTTATATAGGAGCATTGCGAATATGTGTGAATTTTAGGGAAATGAGAAGTAGAGAATTGTGCAAACATGTTAGGATTGTTCATCAAATTATTATAAAAGAAAAAATGTATTATTATTAATATTATTATAGGTAATTCATACATCAGATGATTCTGGCATTGGGTCCTGTAATGACTTCGCCATCTGGTTTTCAAAGACAACATCAGCTGGTAAGTATAAACAATGTATGGACTGTGGCTGGCGGGAATTTTGCACAATCAGCCATCATATGGCATACATTTTAAAAAGTAGTATTTAGTTTACACATTACTAGATTTTTGGATACTCAGAAAGGGATACGCTAGCAAGACTATATGCTTCCAAGTCATATTAAAAGTCATATATCAGAGGTTAGGTCTGCACAATGTATGAGTCATCTTCACACTTGATTGATAGAACATAACACAAGATGCTACACACGCTTAGTAAGCTAGTGATATAAATAGTTTCAGAAATGGGGGGGGGGGATGCAGAACTAAGTCACACACTTCTATTAATTATTTGATTTACACTTTTTCTGCCATTATGGAGATGACTTCATCTAAAGACTGAAAGTGAAGAATTCAAGACTGAAAAACCATACAAAGACACGTTCATATGGTAAGTGGCAACAATTTTATGGAACAAGACTGTGGATGCATCCTATTGGAGACACTTAGATTTATTTTATTTTTTTAGATGGTATTTCACAATCCTCTATCTTAAAAATGATGAATAAGACACCTAATGAAGATAAACTGTTATTTTGAAGATAATTGCCTTTCAAAGACCATACATCCAGGTTAGTTTGCACAATGCATGCTATTTAAGAATCACAGGAGGAAGAATGTTAAAAGAATTAGGAATATATACATGTCCTATATTAGAATATGTTTATTTTTTTTTTATTTTTTTTCCCCAAAAGGTTTATTGTTTTTATACATCAAATACAGTTCCAGACAATCAATCTTTCCAGATTTTTAACAAGGTCATAATATAACATTTTCATAATCTATACTTTTGTTTCAACTAATACTTAATAAAATATATATTTGCTCTACCTTGACCACAGAAAAATTAAATCTTATAGGGAGAATACCTGTCAATGGAACATAACAATCACAATAATATAAGAAGGTATACCTTTTCCCCCTCTCTATTATCAAGAAGAAAGAAAGAGAAAACTAACAAACCTCTTGTCCTTTCTCCTTTTCAACCACAGAAACAACAAAAAATAAATCTATCTGTCTATCTATATTGATACCTTTCCCCCTAAGTTCTATATAAGAGACAATCAGTTTGAATGTATAACATCTTGAAACACATAAAAATAACTAAATCTCCCCCCCATCAAAAAAAAAAAAAAAAGACTCCTCTCCCCTCTTTCCCCCCTCTCTGTAATCTAATCTAATCAGGCTCTTCAAAAAGCCATTCCCCTCTCAACCTACAATTTTCCATATAGACTGTATTTTTGAAATTTCCAATTATTTTCTTCTGCTCTTCAATCTCCCTAGTTTTAATCCAGTTTTCCCATTTACTAAAAAAGCGTGTTGTATTAATGTCAATGTGGTATAAAGTATCTTGTAATTCTATAAGAAATTGGTGATGAATAGTTTCCCCAAGGTTCCCAAAGGAGGGTGATTTAACCTGTTTCCATCCTTTTAATATAAGATTCCTTGCTAACAAAATTACCATCGTTATGAATTTCCGATTTTGCAACTGTTCTTTTTTATAGTGGAAAAAAAAGATCTGTTCTGGTTGTAAGAGCATTTGAGTTTGATAAACTTTGCTCAACCAATAATTTATCTTTCCCCAGAATCTTTGTATCTTAGGGCAAAGCCAAAAGCTGTGAATCAGATTTGTCTTTGGTTGTCTACATTTAGTACACAACGTTCCTTCCCCCGTACCACCCCATTTGGCAATCTTCTCAGGTGTGATATACACCATCCACATTAACTTTACATGCTGTTCACGCATAGGGATAGCTAGTGATGCTTCCTCCACTCTCTCCACGCTTTTTAATATTAATTGCGTGGTTAGATTCGGGAAATACAATTCCCTCCATTTTGCAGTTCCAGTTTCAATATATTGTTTGTAGTTTATATTATTTATTAGATTGTATAACAAAGATATTGAATATTTGCCACACTTAATAAGATTAATTACCGGAACTAGTGGTAAGAGATCCCAGTTATTCCCTTGTATTTGTATTAATTTGAGGCAATAGTGCCTAATTTGTAAAAACGAGAAAAAATGTTTCTCTAAGAGGAGGTATTTATTTTTAATTATTTCAAAATCTTCAACCTGAATTATACCCTGATTATTTTTTATTAATTGAATAACATTAGATAATCCCTTTTCTTGCCAGACTGAAAATATTTTAGAGGAGAGACCTTGTTTGAATTCTAAATTTCCTTTGATAGATAAATAACGTGTTGCGTAGGGATATATACCTAAATATTTACAGGTTCTGTGCCATGCTACAACTGTGTCCCTAAGCAAATCTATTCTTTTAACATATGGAGGGAGGTTTTTAACCTCTAGATGGAGAATGTTTTTTAAATATAAAGGTTTTATCAAACCATTCTCTATCTCTGGTAAGGTAAAATGATTACTCTCCAAGAGCCAATCTAGAGCAATCTTTGTCACTGCCACAAGGTTGTATATTATTAAATTAGGGAGACCCAGGCCCAGATATTCTTTTTTAAGTACTAATTTTGATAGCTAAGTCTAGGCCTACTATTCGTCCATATATATTCCTTAATTGCCTGATTAAATATCTTAATCTCGTGTTTCCTAATTAGAAAAGGAATGTTCTGAAAAAGATACAATAACCTTGGGAGTGCTATCATTTTAAGTAAATTTATTTTACCAGAGATAGAAAGTGGAAGGGAGGTCCATCTTTTGAGGGTTTCACAAAATTGTCTAATACCATTGCCAATATTCAGAGCATACCATTCTGAAGGATCGCTAGATATTTTAACCCCCAGATATGTCATATATTTAGTTACTTCTTTAAATATTTTTGTTTCTGATTTTTGTTTTTTTTGAAGCCATAATACTTCAGATTTAGACTGATTAATATGATACCCTGAAAAAGAGCCGTAGTTTTCTATAATCTGGCATATTTTGTTAAAGTTTTTGTTTGAATTTCTAGAAAATACCAATAGATCATCTGCATAGACCGCCAACTGTATTCTCTTACCACCCATTTCAATCCCTTGCATATTCTTTCTCAAAGCAATCAGTAAAGGTTCCAAAGCAATATTAAAAATCAAGGGCGACAAAGGACATCCCTGCCTTGTCCCTCTTAAGAGGGGGAAGTAGGATGTTTTGTTACCATTAATAATTATCGCAGCCCTAGACTCACTATAAAGTTTCCTGATTAAGTTAAGACTATTACCTGTATATCCAAATTTTATAAGAGAAGTAACAAGGTGGTCCCATGTGACAGAATCAAAAGCTTTACTTGCATCCAGCGATACTATTGAAATATCCTCTTTATTAGCTTTTTTATTATATTTGTCATTATTCCATTGGTCTGAGATTGTTAAAAAGACTTTCCTTAAAGGTATAGAAAATTATAACTAAAAATAAACACTTATTTATTCCTTACTACTTTTGCAACATCCCTGTGTTTTAAAAAATAAAAATCGCATTTACTAAGAGCTTTAAAAACATACCTTTTTAGTGGTAAAATAGTGCCCTGCTGCAGCATCTGCTCCGCCCTTAATAAAAGCAGTAATTAGTGCATCTCAGAAACATAGCCAATAATAGAGCACTTCCTGTTGAGCCGTATCTGGCTCAAGAATCTACCTAAATAAGGGGCGTTATACATAATCCCCACGTTACAAATATGGGCGTTGCACTTGTCAAGTGACTGACAAGCAAGTGTCATAAAGTGCGTTTATTTTTTATATTGACTGACAGCACTGTACATTACAAGACCTTTAGTGCTTCATTCCAGTATCATCGTAACTATTGTTATAAACGGCTCATAAACATTGTGCAATGCTTGCTTTTTATACAGATGCACATTGTTTAGGAGCCATATAAAACATTAGTCACGCTATTGTTTTCTAACTTTGCACTGTGTAATTTAGACTAAGAGTTTTAGTAAGTGTATATTCTGGTAATATATTTATTAATCTAAGGGGTTAAATATATATATTGGTACATATAGCTAGGATTTTCTGCAGCTTTCCATACATTGATGCTCCTAGTTACAAAAGATACAAGGGATCCTTACAAAATCCTCTCTTGGCTTGCCTTCTCTGCTCACAAAAGGGTTAATTGCTAACCGGCAGCTAAAGTGATTTATCACCGCACTGAGTCCAGTCCCTGCTGCTGAGATCCAGCTAAGGCTTTGCAAGAAGAGGTCACGGAGAACATAAAACAACGTAATTGCACAGCACCGGGGATGGCTGCACAGACACTAATGTGTAATACATAAATCTTCCTATCCTGCTGCAGAGAAACTTGTTATGCTAAAGTTTGTATAGAAATCAGCCTGGCTGTGAGCAATCAACAGGTACAGCCCAGACTGACTGCTATGTTGCTGCAGTTTTTCCTGTGACTGAGCCCTCCCTCGCTGCAGATAGGAACTTCAAACTGATCTTGGATGCTTCTACAGTTTTACATTTTATTGTTTTAATCGTCTGTGTCTTTGTGCATCAGAAGCAGACACCTCCCCTGCTCTCTCCCTTCGCCCCTGTTCTCTCCCTCTGTTTTCTCTCTTGCTCACTGTGTTATCTCTCTCACACGTTACTTCTCTCCCAAACTTCTTTCTCCCTGTTATCTCTCTCTCCCTCTGCTCTCTCTGTGTTATCTCTCCCTCTGCTCTCTCTGTGTCATCTCTCCCTCTGCATTTAACGATGTTTTGAAGCTTCTTGTGACTTTTTAACAGATGCGGTTCTATTGAAGCTCTGCAAACTTTAGCGTTATCTCTTACATAAACAAAGCCTGCAAATAATTTATTACCATCTTTAGCCTTCATTACAACATGATCGTTTAGAAAAGTTAACTATTTAGAGGAATAATATGGTATGGAATAAAGGATTGTTAAAATAAGATTGTTACTGTACTATAGCACACTGCTGCATACATCGTTTTTTATGCATTCTGGACTGGCATCAGTTACATATAAAAAGCTTAACATATATAAATTATGAATGAAACTCATATTTTATTTATAAAATAAAGATAATGAGGATGAAAAATGTTTGCAAATGTACTTTGATTACTCAGAACGATTGTCACAATAACAAGGATCCATGCTTTCTCTAACTGGTCTGCGATGTTCAGGAAACAGCAGCTGAGCTACGTAACCAAAAGGGAGTTCCTAGCAGTGTGATTATCCACCTCTTAGCCCAGCCCCTCCTGCAGCCTGCTCGTACATAGTAACACCCAGCCTGGAACTACTTGAGCGTTACTGTCATGTAGCAGGTTTTAATTCACTGCTAGAGACAGGGGGGCGAATCTGCGCATGCGTTGCCAATGCCTTTGTTTTAATGCGCATGCGGCCGGCCATGATGCTTCTACCTAGGTAGAACATCGTAATAGGCACATATAGTAAGCAGAAAATGGGTTTGGAGCAGTATTCATTTTTAAATTGAAATAACAAGGAATGAAAACAAAATTGTAAAAAGGTACCAATTACAAATGTACTTATTATATAAAGATGTTTTGATTGATTTAAAAATATTTTTTGGGTTTACTATCCCTTTAAGTTAACATTTGAAGACCTTCCTTTCATGAAACCTGTTTGATCCGAATGTATTATTGTGTCCAGTGAAACCTGTATCCTTTTAGCTAGTATACTAGTCATTATTTTATAATCAATGTTGAGTAGTGAGATGGGCCTGTAGGAGTCTATTAGTTGTGGATCTTTTCCCGGTTTAGGTATGACTATTATTGTGGATTCGTTAAAGTCAGCTGATGGTTCCAATTGTCCATTCCAGAGCCCATTCAGCAGAGCATTTAATGTAGGGGTTATTTCCTCTATAAGAATTTGGTAAAACTCGGATGGGAGACCATCCGGACCTGCCGCTTTATTATTTGCCATTGTTTTGATTATTTGTCTTATTTCATTTTCTGTAATGGGTTCATTAATTTTTGTTAGACAATCACTTTCTAGCTTTGGAACTGTCAAAGATTTCCAAAATGTCTCCTTTATAGTAAAATTAATATGCTGTGCTGAATAGAGCTCCGTAAAGTATTCAAGGAAGGCCTTTTGTATATCCTCTGTCTGGGTCCATATATGATCTTTATTTTTAATTTTTTTTATAAAACTTTTAGTTTTATGATTTTTATCAATTCGTGCTAGAAAGCTGCCCACCTTGTTACCATACCTATAAAACTGTGCGCAAGATTTTATATTTTCTCTGATTTCATTTTGCATAAGGTAATTGTCTCTGTCTTTTTTAGCCTGAATATATTGTTGCCAATGATCTGCAGTTTTTGCCTGAATATATCTAGAATATTTGTTAATCAAACAATTAGTTATCTGCTGTCTATATGCATGCCTTTTTTTATTTTGTTTTATTTGGTACGCCAGAATTTCGCCTCTTAATACAGCTTTCGTGGCGTTCCAATATATATGAGTTTTATTAAAAGAACTATTGTTAAACTGTTTATATTCAGCCCATTTAGATTTTAGAAAATTTATAAACTTACTATTTTTTGCTAAATATTTCGGAAAGAAGAACTGGTTGGATTTCCGACTCTTTTGTTTAGGATCTAATGTGATTGAGATAGGGGCATGGTCTGATATAGTTATTATGTCAATAAGTGTTTCATGGATACAATCTGTTAACTTCTCTGAAGTAAGGAAATAGTCTATTCTAGATAAAGTTTTTTTTTATTTCGAAAGACATGTATACTCTCTTTCATCAGGATGTCTGATTCTATATATATCAATTAATTTTAAATCTTGCTGAAACCTCTTTATAAGACGAGACTCTCTTTTTCTTCTCGCTATTGTAGATTTATCTAGTAATTTTTGCCTTGTTGCTTGCTCTACGTTGCCTCTACTTCTATCTACTATAGTATTGGGTGCGATATTAAAATCTCCTCCAATAATTATAGTATTTGTGGAGTGTATTAGCAGCTTATCCCCCAAACTCTGCCAGAAGTCTACATCCTCCTCATTTGGGCCATATACATTGCATATAACGATCTTCCTATCCGCAATTTCAGCTTCTAATATGATATATCTTCCTTCCTCGTCTCTCTCTAATTTATCAATTTTATAGTCTATTGTTTTACTAAACAAAATAGCCACTCCTTTTTTCCTTTGGTGCCCTGTGGTGTATATAACCTCTTTGACCCATCCCCCTTTTAATTTAATAGCCTCTTCCCCTTTTAGGTGTGTTTCCTGCAAGAGCAGTATCTGAGCACCTAATTTTTTTGCGTATCTCAGGATGGATTTACGTTTCATGGGTGATGTAATTCCCCCTATATTCCACGAAACTACTTTAAGACTCATTTTCTCTAATCTGTGGGTTTAGCTATTTCTAACATGATTCATCCATAGCTGTAAAGTGTTTGCAAGATAAGGCACCAATAATAGCAAACAAGAGAGAAAAAATAAAGAGAAGGGGGGGAGAGGAGGAGAGAAGGAAAAAAAACCAACCCCCCCCCCCCCCCACAAATCTATCACTGTAAATTACCAGAACTTCATTAATTCCCTTTATTTCACTGGAGGACTTCCTCTTTCCTTCCAGTTTCCCCTTAAAGGGGAATTTTTCCCCATAGCTTAATTTTATTCTGAACATTTTTCTAAAAACGAAATTTATATACATTACACTCTTTTATGTGTTAAACATACAAAATAAAACCAGTACCAAAAGATTTAAAGAAAGCAGGGACAGGGTTTATGTTGCAAGACCTTATTGTCTCTCTAAGCTGTCTTTATGATCTTTGAGAAACTCATTTACTTCCTCTACATCTGTGAATACCCTATTCCCTGTAGTAGTGTGTATACTAAGTCTAGCTGGGTATAAAAGTCTGACTCTCCAACCTTCTTGTATTAGTTTGGTACATATTGGCGCAAGAGTTCGCCGTTTATTAGATGTCTCATAAGAAAAGTCATTAAATAATAAGAGTTTCCTACCCCTATAATTAATTTCTCCATTTGCCTTCCGATAGGCGTTCATAATTTTAACTTTTTCCTGAAAATTCAGCAGTTTCATAATAACCGGTCTACCTGTTTTATTCCTTCCCTCCTCTTGTCTTTCTGGGCCTATTCTGTGTATTCTCTCAATTGTTATATTTTGAGTTTCTATACCAATATTTAATAGACCCATTAAATCTACCTCCACAAATCTCTTGAGATCTTTCTCCTGAATATCCTCCGTCAGGCCAATAAGGCGCAAGTTATTTCTTCTGGCCCTGTTCTCTAGGTCCTCAAGTTTATTTTTCATGTTTTCAATCTGGGTGGACATAGTACGTAATGTCTGTTCCCTCTGTAGGGCCCCATCCTCAATATCTGATATTCTTTGTTCTGCATATGTGAGTCTGGTTGCGAATTGTTTTACTTCAAGTGTTAGTGAAGTGATATTGTTTTGAATTAAGTCAAACTTGGGTGTAAATAGTGCGTCAAGCTGCTTAATTAATTCTTCATTGTTAGAACTTTGTGCGAGATTTATTTCCCCCATTCCCCCCTGTGCTTCTTGTAAAATTCTATTCCCTTTTTTTCTTGATTTTTACTTCGGGAAGACATACCTGGTGAAGTGATTTTGCTTTTGTTTAAATATTTTTCCATAAATATATGTGTTCTCCTCCTTTACCCCTCAGTTAAGTGATATCCCCTTGTGTTTAGGAAGTGAGACTATATGTGAGTAGATAATACCAGACTATGTAATTGTTCTTAAGGGATTTTTAGGCCCACGTCTATTAGTAAGGGGATGTAGATTACTTTTCCAAGTTAAGTTAAATTGTAGACTACCCCTTTAGACAAACATAGACATATTTGTTCGTGTTTGCTGTTTTCCCTTCTACCTTCAGCTATGTAAGCTGGGTATGTAATGTTCAAATTTTACTTGTAACTATCAAGTGCGAGGTCCTTCACCAGACTAATTTAAAATCTTGACGCCTACTTAGATGGAAAGGTTATATGTGATTGAGTTTGAATTATACCTTCCAAAATTTTAATACTATATGTGCCAAGCCTATTTTACATAATTTCTTGAATTCAGGTTTAACCCCAATTACATTTATTAACTTTTACCACACCTTTATATATAAAACCTCTAAAATTGCTTTAAGTTCTCTATCAAACTTATCAACCACAAAAGGAACTTGATTTTTTATAAAAGGTCTCTAAGAGCAAGTTCATATAAAGTAGTTCGGTGTTAAACTAATTTTGTCAAGTTAAGACTTGGGAGTAAGATTTTTCTGCTATTCCAAACTATTTATGGCTTATAGAGTTTTAACGACCCTTAATTTAACTCTCCTCTTCTGCAAAGTTTTGTTTACAGGGCCTTGTGTACAATTGATAATTATAAATACTTAGAAAAATATAGAACCTTAGCCCTAGAAAAAAGACACTAATAGGTTTCTATTCCTTATAGAGTGTAAAGCAAAGATAGCACCTGCAAGTTTGAATCCTGAGATGATTTTTATCTTGGGGAATAGAGCTAGCTCATTTATATATTGTCGCCTTTTTCACCTTAGCTTTAAACCCTATATTGCTTTGCAAAGTACAGCATACCGAAATATCCTGAGTATCTAAATGTTAGACATGTATAGTATCACTTGATATTACAATCAGTTACATATTATCATGGCTTTTAACCCTATAACAAAATTATCAGGCAAAAAAAAACACATCAAAGAATCATGAATGATATAACTCTTTTAACCCAGGGTTGCCCCCAGGGCCATGTTCGGTGAAAAGTTCCTTTGACCAATATCTTTGTACAGGAGAAGTGATTGTTCCACTACTGGTGTTATTATACCAAAAGTTGCTTGGAAATGTTTTTAATTCCCACTTCTTATTTTTGTAAGCAAGCACTGAAAAAAAGAAAACGTCTCTCTGGGCTTTCTTTTCTCTTCTTTTTTCCTTTTTTCTTTTCTCCTTCTTTCCACTTCCCTCTCCTTCCTTCTCTCTCCACCCCCTCTCTTACTCCTCTTCTTTCTCTCTCTTTCCTTTATTTCCAGCAGCAAGCCCAGCTAATAGTCTATGTTTTAGCCAATCTCCTTTTTTTCTTTTTCTTCTCTCTTTCCCCTTTTAGACCAATTGCTTGCTCTACTTTCCTTTGTAAGTGCTCTCTTTATCTTGCTTTCTTACAGGGAAGGCTTTTAATTACTTATGTACTGGTAACCTTCAGTCAGGACCTTTACTCTTCTGGGGGTTGCGCTGCACTGGGAGGGGTGGGGGGGATAAGTAACCTATGTCAGGCCCTACTCTCGCAGGAGCTCTAGTATGTTCACAATATGGCTCTACACCTGACACCCCCCCCCCTCTACCATTTGTATGCAGTCACTGTTTCAGCAAAGTTATTGAATAAAAGCAGATTCAAACTTATCTTGTTTTGTAGAGTTGTTTCTAGGATCTGTGGCTCCTCCACACAGCAGGACGTTCTCTCCTGCAGCTCCTCCAAGTATATAGACTTACTGGCAGGTCGAGGTGATGTCGTGCTCAGGATCCCTTTAGACTGTTTCCTAAGCTGGCAGACAAGTAACACTTGTCTCCCTTCCTCTGGGGCTAAGAAATTGATGTCTGTGACAACTTTCCCACTGCTATGTCCGCTCACCAACTGCTCCTTGGGTCCTGGTGGGCAGCGTGTGTCTCTGGGGGCTCTCAAGACAGTCACTGTAGATGGGCCATATAGGCCGATGTCAGCAGGCTCTGCAGGGCTGTCGGCCTCCTTAACGGCAGCTACGGGTCCTGGGCTGGGTAGTTTCGCCCGCCTATAGGCACTCGATGCCGCGGCTCCTTTCTTAGGCCTCTAGAAGCAGACAGCGTACTTCACACGTGTCTGCTTGCTTGGCCCCTCCTACCGGAAGTCCCCCCAGAATATGTTTATTTTAGATGTTCATTTTAGATACATTACCCCTACTGTGCTAGAGAGGACTCAGATTCTGACCAATCAGACAAAGGGTTACATTTTATAGTTGATATATATACATTTACATATCAACTATAACATTTTATAGTTGATATATATATATTTACATTCAATTATGTTCCTCATATAATCCAATATAAAAAATATTTTAAAATGTGATATGCATTATTTTGTCTAATTTTAAATGTTAATGTTTAATTCTAATATTGATTAGACAATATAATGGTATTAATTTCAAATTATGGATAGATATAGATTTCAAGTATGAACCTGTTTTAATATCAAGACAAAAAAATACATGTTAGAGCATAGACACAAGATGATTTAACAATTATTAGATTTAAGGAATATTTTAAGACGTGTTCATTAAATAACCTAAATGACTAATGATTTTAATATTTATTTTCTTTCTTTTTCAGAGTTTCATCTGTGATGAATTTCCTTTTTCGATTTATTTTTTTTTGTCAATAAATTTATTTTCATACCATATATTTTTCTATTTAATTTTACAAAATACATATTCTTTGAGACATATCTCTATCACAGTAAGATAAGAAGAAATATATTCTAATATTCTGACATGTAAACAAAATATTAGTCCCATGACTGTTAAAGTCATTTATTTGACAAGCACATGCCTGATATCAAATATACTAATTTTGGTTAATGTATTGAATGTAAATTATCAACACAGCTTATTCAGATAATGTTAAAGTCAAGTATCTTACAAAATTTAATTTGGAGTTAAATACGTCTATCTATGCTTCTATTGTGTGATTCATAGATCATAAAATGTTTAGGATGAGGATATGTAGTCTAAATTATACAGAACAACTTTGTTCATTTCACTTTTAAGAAAAGTGTTTAACTTACATTAAAGTGACAGTGTAGTTGAATGTTAGATTTACATTCTAATATCTGTAATCTTCCTTAGGTATACAAAAACATTCTTACACTACATATAGGTTATTCGGCTTTAATTATTTTTTAAGTAATATGTTCTAAATTATCTGTAAATAAAAAGTAAGTTAATTTCACATTTATACCAAGCTAGTTATTGTATGCCATATTAATTACTTTTCAGCTCTAGTAGAGTCATTTGAAGGGTCAGTTAACTATAGATATATCAAAAGATAATTTCTAGCAATTATACTCCTTACCTGTTGGATAGATATCACATATCTATAGGTATTTTCATTCCCCTTTAGTTTATTTCTTTAATGTTAACTCCACATATTCCTAATGGTTTGGTCCTTAAAGGGACATTCCAACAAAATTTAATTTAGTGATTCAGAGAGATAATACATATCATCTTTTAAAACAACATTTACTTCTATTATCTAATTATATTCAGTCTTTAGATATCCTTTGTTAAAGAAATAGCAATGCACATGGGTTAGACAATGACACAAGGCATCTATGTGCAACCCCCAATCAGCAGCAACAGAGCCTATCTAGATATGATTTTCAGGCAAGAATATCAAGCGAAAAAAACTAATGAGATAATCGAACTAAATATGACGTTGTTTTAACATGGTATTATCCATCTAAATCAGTAAAGAACATATAGCTTAATGTCCCTTTAAGGTAAATCTGTATAAATACAGCCATTTGAAGATATTTCATTCACAGTGGGGCAAACAATGCAGAAGGTAATACAAATATGCTTTATTATGTTATACTAAGTTTGAGAAAGGGATGTGCATAGGTTTATGATCAGCAAAGCATTACTAGGAAATATCTACTTATTTGTGGGTGGCCAACAATGCATATTTACAATGTTTAGACTGATGTATTTAGATAAAGTTAAAGATTGCATATTAGCTCATTAAAGGGACGGTAATTCCAAAGCGTTTCTTTCTGGATTCCTAAATAAAATATAATTTTAAACATTAAAATTTTATTCTATCATCGATTTTAATTCATTCTTTTGATATTATTTCCTTTACAACCATATCTAGATATGCTCAGTAGCTGAAGATTGGTGGATGCACAGAGATGCCATGTGTGATTGGCTCAACCATGTGCATTTCAATTTCTTCTGTTAAGGATATCTAAAGAATATTCTAAATTGATAGTTACATTTTAAATTATAAAAATGTATTCTCTCGCCGGATCATTTTAAGAAAATATTTGGGTGTAATGTCCCTTTAAAAATAAAGACGCCATTGCACAATAACATATATGAGCAGTTCAGACAAATACAAGCTCAAGGTTTATTTACTAATAATGAACAAACATGTATTTTAAAATTTTTAAACAGATTATCAAAGTTCCGGCCATTATAACTAGAAATGATGCACTTCTGAAATATAGCGTGGGAAAAGTATCTTGCAACACGAGATTCGCATCTTTAAAAATTCTAGTCTAATGACACGCACTAGCACACAATCGATGTGCATTATAAATACATTTAAAAAAGCAATGTCAATACTTCACAATAAGTCACGAGATTTATTTTTTAAACAAAACATACATACAATGTTTACTTTCTTTCATGTAATTAGCAAGAGTCCATGAGCTAGTGACGTATGGGATATACATTCCTACCAGGAGGGGCAAAGTTTCCCAAACCTTAAAATGCCTATAAATACACCCCTCACCACACCCACAATTCAGTTTTTACAAACTTTGCCTCCGATGGAGGTGGTGAAGTAAGTTTGTGCTAGATTCTACGTTGATATGCGCTCCGCAGCAAGTTGGAGCCCGGTTTTCCTCTCAGCGTGCAGTGAATGTCAGAGGGATGTGAGGAGAGTATTGCCTATTTGAATGCAATGATCTCCTTCTACGGGGTCTATTTCATAGGTTCTCTGTTATCGGTCGTAGAGATTCATCTCTTACCTCCCTTTTCAGATCGACGATATACTCTTATTTATATACCATTACCTCTGCTGATTCTCGTTTCAGTACTGGTTTGGCTTTCTACAAACATGTAGATGAGTGTCCTGGGGTAAGTAAGTCTTATTTTCTGTGACACTCTAAGCTATGGTTAGGCACTTTTTTATAAAGTTCTAAATATATGTATTCAAACATTTATTTGCCTTGACTCAGAATGTTCAACGTTCCATATTTTTCAGACAGTCAGTTTCATATTTGGGATAAATGCATTTGTTTCAATCATTTTTTCTTACCTTAAAAAATTTGACTTTTTCCCTGTGGGCTGTTAGGCTCGCGGGGGCAGAAAATGCTTCATTTTATTGCGTCATTCTTGGCGCGGACTTTTTTGGTGCAAATTTTTTTTTTTCTGTTTCCGGCGTCATACGTGTCGCCGGAAGTTGCGTCATTTTTTGACTTTTTTTGCGTCAAAGATGTCGGCGTTCCGGATGTGGCGTCATTTTTGGCGCCATAAGCATTTAGGCGCCAAATAATGTGGGCGTCTTTTTTGGCGCTAAAAAATATGGGCGTCATTTTTGTCTCCACATTATTTAAGTCTCATTATTTATTGCTTCTGGTTGCTAGAAGCTTGTTCTCTGGCATTTTTTTCCCATTCCTGAAACTGTCATTTAAGGAATTTGATCAATTTTGCTTTATATGTTGTTTTTTTCTTTTACATATTGCAAGATGTTCCACGTTGCAACTGAGTCAGAAGATACTTCAGGAAAATCACTGCCCAGTGCTGGAGCTACCAAGCTAAGTGTATCTGCTATAAACTTTTGGTATCTGTTTCTCCAGCTGTTGTTTGTATTGCATGTCATGTCAAACTTATTAATGCAGATAAAATTTCCTTTAGTACTGTTACATTACCTGTTGCTGTTCCGTCAACATCTAATTTTCAGAGTGTTCCTGATAACATAAGAGATTTTATTTTTTTAAATCCATTAAGAAGGCTATGTCTGTTCTTTCTCCTTCTAGTATACATAAAAGTCTTTTAAAACTTCTCTTTTTTCAGATGAATTTTTAAATGAACATCATCATTCTGATACTGATAATGGTTCTTCTGGTTCAGAGGTTTCTGTCTCAGAGGTTGATGCTGATAAATCTTTGTATTTGTTCAAGATGGAATTTATTCGTTCTTTACTTAAAGAAGTATTATTTGCATTAGAAATAGAGGATTCTGGTCCTCTTGATACTAAATGTAAACGTTTAAATAAGGTTTTAAATCTCCTGTAGTTATTCCAGAAGTGTTTAATCTCCCTGATGCTATTTCTGAAGTAATTTCCAGGGAATGGAATAATTTGGGTAATTTATTTTACTCCTTCTAGACGTTTAAGCAATTATATCCTGTGCCATCTGACAGATTAGAGTTTTTTGGGACAAAAATCCCTAAGGTTATGGGGCTGTCTCTACTCCTGCTAATGTACTACTATTCCTACGGCAGATAGTACTTCATTTAAGGATCCTTTCGATAGGAAAATTGAATCTTTTCTAAGAAAAGCTTACTTATGTTCAGGTAATCTTCTTAGACCTGCTATATTTTTAGCGGATGTTGCTGCAGCTTCAACTTTTTGGTTAGAAGCTTTAGCGCAACAAGTAACAGATCATAATTTTATAGCATTATTATTATTCTATAACATGCTAATAATTTTATTGGTGATACCATCTTTTGATATCATTAGAGTCGATATCAGGTATATGTCTCTAGCTATTTTAGCTAGAAAAGCTTTATGGATTAAACTTGGAATGCTGATATGTCTTCTAAGTTAACTTTGCTTTCCCTTTCTTTCCAGGGTAAATAATCATTTTCGTTCCTTTCCTCGCAACAAGGAACAAAAGCCTGATCCTTCATCCTCAGGAGCGGTATCAGTTTGGAAACTATTTCCAGTTTGGAATATATCCAAGCCTTATAGAAACCTATAGCCAGCTCCTAAGTACCTATGAAGGTGCGGCCTTTATTCCAGTTCAGCTGGTATGGGGCAGATTACGTTTTCTTCAAAGAAATTTGGATCAATTCCGTTCTCAATTTCTGGTTTCAGAACATTGTTTCAGAAAGGTACAGAATTGGCTTCAAGTTAAGGCCTCCTGCTAAGAGATTTTTTTCTTTCCCGTGTCCCAGGTAACACAGCAAAGGCTCAGCATTTCTGAAATGTGTTTCAGATCTAGAGTTGGCTGGAGTGATTATGCCAGTTCCAGTTCTGGAACAGGGGCTGGGGTTTTATTTTATCTCTTCATTGTACCAAAGAAGGTCAATTCCTTCAGACCAGTTCCGGATCTATCATTATTGAATCGTTATGTTAGGATACCAACATTCAAGATGGTTACTGTAGGACTATCCTGCCTTTTGTTTAGCAAGGGCATTATATGTCTACAATTGATTTACAGGATGTGTATCTGCATATTCCGATTCATCCAGATCACTTTTAGTGTCTGAGATTCTCTTTTTAGACAAGCATTACCAGTTTTGTGGCTCTACCGTTTGGCCTAGCCTCAGTTCCAAGAATTTTTTTCAAAGGTTCTCGGTGCCCTTCTTTCTGTAATCAGAGAACAGGGTTTTGGTATTTCCTTATTTGGACGATATCTTGGTACTTGCTCAGTCTTCTCATTTTCGAAGAATCTCATACGAATCGACTTGTGTTGTTTCTTCAAGTTCATGGTTGGAGGATCAATTTACCATTCAGTTCATTGTTTCCTCAGACAAGGGTAACCTTTTTAGGTTTCTAGATAGATTCAGTGTCTATGACTCTGTCCTTGTCAGACAAGAGAAGTTTTAACATTGATATCAGCTTGTCAAAACCTTCAGTCACAATCATTCCCTTTGGTAGCCTTATGCATGGAAATGTTAGGTCTTAGGACTGCCGCATCAGATGCGATCTCCTTTGCTCGTTTTCACATGCGACCTCTTCAGCTCTGTATGCTGAACCAATGGTGCAGGGATTACTCAAAGATATCTCAATTAATATCTTTAAACTGATTTTACGACACTCTCCGACATGGTGGACAGATCACCATCGTTTAGTTCAGGGGGCTTCTTTGTTCTTCCGACCTGGACTATAATCTCAACAGATGCAAGTCTTACAGGTTGGGGAGCTGTGTGGGGGTATCTGACGGCACAAGGGGTTTGGGAATCTCAGGAGGTGAGATTTCCGATCAATATTTTGGAACTCCGTGCAATTTTCAGAGCTCTTCAGTCTTGGCCTCTTCTGAAGAGAGAGTTGTTCATTTGTTTTCAGATAGACAATGTCACAACTGTGGCATACATCAATCATCAAGGAGGGACTCACAGTCCTCTGGCTATGAAAGAAGTATCTCGAATTTTGGTTTGGGCGGAATCCAGCTCCTGTCTAATCTCTGCGGTTCATATCCCAGGTATGGACAATTGGAAAGCGGATTATCTCAGTCGCCAAACGTTGCACCTGGGCGAATGGTCTCTTCACCCAGAGGTATTTCCTCAGATTGTTCAAATGTGGGAACTCCCAGAAATAGATCTGATGGCTTCTCATCTAAACAAGAAACTTCCCAGGTATCTGTCCGGATCCCGGGATCCTCGGGCGGAGGCAGTGGATGCATTATCACTTCCTTGGAAGTATCATCCTGCCTATATCTTTCCGCCTCTAGTTTTTCTTCCAAGAGTAATCTCCAAGATTCTGAAGGAATGCTCGTTTGTTCTGCTGGTAGCTCCGGCATGGCCTCACAGGTTTTGGTATGCGGATCTGGTCCGGATGGCCTCTTGCCAACCGTGGACTCTTCCGTTAAGACCAGACCTTCTGTCGCAAGGTCCTTTTTTCCATTAGGATCTGAAATCCTTAAATTTAAAGGTATGGAGATTGAACGCTTGATTCTTGGTCAAAGAGGTTTCTCTGACTCTGTGATTAATACTATGTTACAGGCGCGTAAATCTGTATCTAGAGAGATATATTATAGAGTCTGGAAGACTTATATTTCTTGGTGTCTTTCTCATCATTTTTTGGCATTCTTTTAGAATACCGAGAATTTTACAGTTTCTTCAGGATGGTTTAGATAAGGGTTTGTCCGCAAGTTCCTTGAAAGGTCAAATCTCTGCTCTTTCTGTTCTTTTTCATAGAAAGATTGCTATTCTTCCTGATATTCATTGTTTTGTACAAGCTTTGGTTCGTATAAAACCTGTCATTAAGTTAATTTCTCCTCTTTGGAGTTTGAATTTGGTTCTGGGGGCTCTTCAAGCTCCTCCGTTTGAACCTATGCATTCATTGGACATTAAATTACTTTCTTGGAAAGTTTTGTTCCTTTTGGCAATCTCTTCTGCCAGAAGAGTTTCTGAATTATCTGCTCTTTCTTGTGAGTCTCCTTTTCTGATTTTTCATCAGGATAAGGCGGTGTTGCGAACTTCTTTTGATTTTTTACCTAAAGTTGTGAATTCCAACAACATTAGTAGAGAAATTGTGGTTCCTTCATTATGTCCTAATCCTAAGAATTCTAAGGAGAAATCGTTGCATTCTTTGGATGTTGTTAGAGCTTTGAAATATTATGTTGAAGCTACTAAGTCTTTTCGTAAGACTTCTATTTTATTTGTTATCTTTTCCAGTTCTAGAAAAGGCCAGAAAGCTTCTGCCTTTTCTTTGGCATCTTGGTTGAAATCTTTATTTCATCATGCTTATGTCGAGTCGGGTAAAACTCCGCCTCTAAGGATTACAGTTCATTCTACTAGTTCAGTTTCTACTTCCTGGGTGTTTATGAATGAAGCTTCGATTGATCAGATTTGCAAAGCAGCAACTTGGTCCTCTTTGCATACTTTTACAAAATTCTACCATTTTGATGTATTTTCTTCTTCTGAAGCAGTTTTTGGTAGAAAAGTACTTCTGGCAGTGGTTTCAGTTTGAATCTCCTGCTTATGTTTTTCATTAAACTTTATTTTGAGTGTGGATTATTTTCAGCAGGAATTGGCTGTCTTTATTTTATCCCTCCCTCTCTAGTGACTCTTGTGTGGAAAGATCCACATCTTGGGTAGTCATTATCCCATACGTCACTAGCTCATGGACTCTTGCTAATTACATGAAAGAAAACATAATTTATGTAAGAACTTACCTGATAAATTCATTTCTTTCATATTAGCAAGAGTCCATGAGGCCCGCCCTTTTTTGTGGTGGTTATGATTTTTTTGTATAAAGCACAATTATTCCAATTCCTTATTTTTATATGCTTTCGCACTTTTTTCTTATCACCCCACTTCTTGGCTATTCATTAAACTGAATTGTGGGTGTGGTGAGGGGTGTATTTATAGGCATTTTAAGGTTTGGGAAACTTTGCCCCTCCTGGTAGGAATGTATATCCCATACGTCACTAGCTCATGGACTCTTGCTAATATGAAAGAAATGAATTTATCAGGTAAGTTCTTACATAAATTATGTTTTTTATTAATAAAAATGATTGGTATTAAAGAACCTGATCGATATTAAACATCGAAATGTGTAAAACATTTACTAATGTGACTGGATTATATTTACAAAAAACAAATGTAGACTTAATATATTAATATTTAATGAATCACGTATATTACATATGCGTCACACATATCCGCATAACAGTCCCATGAATTACAAATAAGTCTACATGAAAAATGTAGTAACAGTACCCCCAGGAAGTATGTGTATGGAAGTTACTAAGATATGAAACATTAAGGAATGGCCAATCAGAGTTCATCACACAAACATAACTTGAGTCAGTATGGTCTCACAGACATGATAACAAAATATCAATATTTTATCCAATCAGATGTACAGATACCATGTCCCATGGTGCATCTCATGTTTACTTCACCATATAAAAGTCCATTACACGTTGCCATTTTTGTCAGTTCTCTAATGCCTGCTGGCATACAGTATATATATAATTTATATATATAATATATCCGAAAACCTAGCAGGCATGACATCTCCAAGGTTCACCAAGCCAGAGAGTGCAGCACTGGTCAACGTCGTCGAGGACTTCTATCCGCAGCTGTTTGGGAACAAGAAGAACTCGACGAAGCAGAGCATTAAGAAGGCCCTCTGGGTGTCTATCACCAATGATGTTAATTTGGTGTGTGGCATCCAGAGGACCACGGATCAAATCATGCGGAGGTTCTGGGATATGAGGTTGCGTCTAAGTAAGAAAGTCAACCTCATAAGGGAGTGGGTACAAGCCCGTTGGAGGGAGGGAAAGAAAGTTCCACCCCTGTACCTGCTAACTTATGAGGGGACTTTATGCAACCTCCTCAATCTCCGGGTCCCCATCAGATTTAGATCCTCTCGCTCCTTGGCTTCTTCTTCTTCCCTCCCAGCTGCTGGATCTGAAAGTCCTGACCCGGAGGCCAGTGCAGCTGCTTCTCCATCCGGTGGCCTGGGAGATGAAAGTCGAGAGGCTGAACCAGGGAAATATCAGGCTTCATCTTATATATTAATATTTGAGTATATATTTAAGCAATGTGTATATAGTCATATATTCAACCTATATAGATCTCACAACACACGCTACATATGTTTAGATATCTGAATTTAGAATCGTCACACATGAAATAGGAATGATGTTTCTTGCGCTCTCCAGAATATACGTCACAGAGCGAAAATGAATTTGCGCATCCGTGAAATCCCTATCATCCGCCATTTCATATATTGACTATCGAATCATACCCCAGTTCTAAATATTAATTATCATTCAATATTAACAAATATACGATTGGAATCTCGTAATACACCCAATTGGAAATATATTTGAAGTCTTTAGAAATGATACTCATTACAATACTATATCCAAATCAATTCAGAATCATGGATGCGCAATTCCGCTTTGAATCATTGCGCAATGATCGCGAAAGATAGAATTGCGCACATACGTGAACATGTGTTTGCTGTAACAGTGGCATTGCTTTAGACATGTTGGTCAAATCGCGGATGCGCAATTCCGCTTTGAATCCTTGCGCAATGATCACGAAAGATAGAATTTCGCACACACGTGAACATGTGTTTGCTGTAACAGTGGCATTACTTTAGACTTGTTGTTAAAATGTATACGGTAATTAGCATATATGTGAAGAATACAGTATCCTTATTTACAATATTTTACATTATAAAAGGTATACTAGCAAGATCAAGCAAAAAAATTGAAGAATCGCGATCAATTGATGACAATGCAAGAAGACACAAAATTACTTAAAGCCACAGTCAACAGCATAAAAGAGAGAAAATAACAATACATGATCTCTTTATTTATCCATTAATTTAGTAAACAATGAACTCGGGTGAATACAAATATCATTTTAGTTTGTCAATTAGAATATAAAAATCTGATTGTTCGTGTCCATGGCCTGATTTGTATTAATGATATCCAATCCTGATTGAATATTTTACAGATATGGATGTTGTTGCTGGAATCTTGAGCCCGTGTTCGTCACAGCATGGTATGTCTCAGTTTAATTTACCTTTGTCTTACAAACTTGGACATAACATTACATAATCCATTAACATTGATCTATATTCATAGGGATACTCTAATTCTCTTTTCTTGTTATTTTCAAAGAAGAATCACGAATCAGAGTTGGGATTCCATTGTAATCACAATCTCAATTTATGAGTATTTGAAGATATTCCTTCGATTCTTGATATCTTCATTTTAATGTAATCTTAGAGTCATGGCCATTTTATATTCTGCCCCTGGGTAGTGTTTTACATTTTTTGTCTACATTTAGACAACAACAACACATTTTTACATATGTGCAGATTAGAGAAATATACTTCTCGTATGCTTTGATAATTTATTATTATCATTAAAGGGACATGAAAACCAACATTTAACTTTTATGATTTAGACACAACATGTGATTTTCAAAATCATTATAATTTTCTTCTATTATCTACCTTGCTTCAGTCTATTGTTATCCTTAGTTAAAAATCATATCTATGTAGGCTCATGGGGCGCGATCCGATATAGGTCGTAGTTTTCGGCGCAAGCGAGGTAACCCGCGTCGCCCGCAGTTTCAGCTCGCAACTCGAGCTATCCAATATTCACCGCCGTCAGATGCTAAACTGGCGTAAGTCATGAAAACCGACGAGCTTCCAAAATGTGCGCAAATACACCTTTTAGTCGTCGCAAGTACTTGCGCCTGTTTTTTGTTCACGTAAAGTCTCAATAAAGTGTAGTTTTATGCAAATTAGCCTACGACTCGTAAAAAATTACGCCAGTTCTAAGAGATGCGCCACGTAATGACGAGATTCAAAAATCATACTTAAACCCCTGCGCAGCCGCAATTTCTTTAGTGTGTTTGGTTGGTTCTTGGAGCTACAGCACACTACAGCGAGTAGAGAGATTAGTGGTAAGAGTAGTGAGAAAGGAGCATCATCAAAAGTTAGTTAGGTCGGATTGTTGGTTGGATTGTTAAGCCAGTACATTTACTTACACTTTTTTTCATATTGCACACATTTTGCATACACACATATACAAAATACACCACACTTTTTTTTGATAACACCCAACACTCTTTATTTATCTTTTACAGTTTGAAAGGCTGAGTGTCTGGTTGTGATTGTGTGTGATTGAAGTGGGAGTGAGTGTGAGTGTGTGAGTGTGTGTAGTGTGAGGATGTCAGGGAGAGATAGGGCTGGGGGGAGGAGGGAAGGGGAGTCGCAGGGAGAGGATTATGTACAGGAGGAGCAGCAGGGTCCCCGTCAGGGAGTGAGCGGAGTGGGGAGAGGGAGAGCCAGAAGGGAGGATGGGAGTGGGGTTGCCCAAAGGCCAGGCACACTGAGAAGAGGGATAGAGGGTGCACATGGGGATAGAAGGGGGGAGGAGGGAGAGGATAGGGAGGAACCCACACCAGGGACATCCCAGGGAGGGAGCCAGGCAGCCCAGGACGATGAGCGTATGAGGTGTCCCAATTTCAGTTTTGCAGAAAACCTCGCTCTCGTCCAGGCTGTCCTGGAGAACCATAATGCCCTCTTTGGACAAGAGAAGGGCAAAGGAGTTGCCCGGAGGCGTAAGGATGCTTGGCAGAAGGTGGTGGAGGCCGTCAATGGAGTGTCCCAACAGAGGAGGAATGTTGACGGGCTTAAGAAGAGATGGAATGATTGCAAGAGGAGGGTCAAGGAGAGGATGGGCCAGGAAGCAATCTCCCAGAGGGCAACAGGAGGTGGGCCTCACTATGAGGCAGAATACAATGAGTGGCAGGAGCTCATTCGTAGGTCCCTGAGCCTCACAGCAGTCCGTGGACTTCCAGGGGCTCGTGACTCAGGGACTGCAACATCAGCACAGCATGCTGGTGAGTAACATCCCACACACTAGTATAATATGTATTTGTGTTATAACATCCTATATTGTCACACATTCATGTACACAATGAGGATCATGGTATTTTGATTACTAACAACTAAATATACAATGATATTTAACATTAAAGGGACATGAAACACAAAGATCTTTTTTCATTATTCAGATAGAGAATATAGTTTTAAACAACATCCATATTTACTTCCATTATCTATATTTAATTATTATTTTGAAAATCTTAGTTTATTATATATCAATGCACATGGGTGAGGCAATCACACGAGGCATTGATGTACAGCCAACAATCAGCAGCTTCTGAGCCTATCAATAAATGCATATCAGCTAAGAATATCAAGATAATGAAGCATATTAGCTACTGGAAGTAAATTACAAGTTTTTTAAAATTCCCTGCTTGGCTAGCTGAATCATGAAATAATAAATATGGGTTGCATGTCCATTTAATGCTACTTAACACATTGAAAATCATGATATGAGGTAGAATAGTGAAATACTAACATGTCTCAGAGTAACACAGGCCACAAGCCACATGTAGACCTTTCAGTAAATGGACACCATAGTCATCACAACCATAGTGTCACTTAAAGAACACATTTTCTCCATCACTGACATGTACACAGAACTATTGTATGAAACACATACATGTATAATTAGCATATTACAAACCCTCATATCACAAATCTCAATGTGCACAAGCATGTTATAGAGTTTGACATGAGAATGTGGATAGGCCCTAGCATGTAAATTGTATGCCCACATGGATAGATATGTGACTGTACTAATCACTCTCATCATTTGACTCCTTCACAGAACCTCCAGTCACCAGGGTGCCTATGACCATGAATCCCCCAACACCGGTTCTAAATATATGTCCACCACAACCACCGGTACAGATACGACAGCAGGAGTATGCCAGGCATGAGATGTCTTGGACTGCGTCGATTGAACATCCACATATAATGCCACCTGCATTAGAGGAGGATACCTGGCAGGACCCGTGGCAGGAGGAATATTCCTATGGCTTGGAGGGGGAGCCCCACCAGCCCCAAAGGGTAGATGTTTTTTCCCCCCCCCAAGAATATCAGGGCACCACATCCCGACATCTGGACCATCATCCTCAGTTGGAAGGGCTCCACCAGCTGTCTGCCAGTACCCAGTTTAGAATAAAATTGCTTATATTTTTTCATTTTTTCCCCTTTTCTGTAGTGTAGCTCCCTGCCCCACCAAAGACCAACCCCCCACCCCCTCCTAGATACATTCGATTTATATATTTTTTAAATTCAAATACCCCTTTCTCAAACTTTTCAAACTTTGATTTTCTGTAGTGTAGCGTTCCCACCCGCTCCCGCCCCGTGCACGCGCCCGCCCGCCGCATCCCGTGCACGCGCGCTCCCATGCGCGCCCCCATCGGCCCTGCCCCCGATCCCGCCCCCCTCTACATTACCCGGCCCATCGATGGCCGCCCACCCACCTCCCAAGTCGGCTCCCACCCACCAACGATACCGGCCATCGATGTCCGGTGCAGAGAGGGCCACGGAGTGGCTCTCTCTGCATCGGATGGCCATCTAGAGTTATTGCAGGATGCCTCCATATCGAGGCATCACTGCAATAACCGGAAAGCAGCTGGAAGCGAGCAGGATCGCTTCCAGCTGCTTTCCACACCGAGGACGTGCAGGGTACGTTCTCAGGCGTTAACTGCCTTTTTTTTGAGGACGTACCCTGCACGTCCTCGGTCGTTAAGGGGTTAAATCAACATATGGACTAGACAATTCATTAACAGCGACATTGTCAAATAAAGATATTTTAATATTTAATATTAAAGGGACACTGAACACTAATTTTCTCTTTTGTGATTCAGATAGAGCATTCAATATTAATAAACTATCTCATTTACTCCTATAATCAATTTTCATCATTCTCTTGGTATCTTTATTTGAAATGCAAGAATGTAAGTTTAGATGCGGTCCATTTTTGGGGAACAACCTGGGTTGTTCTTGCTGATTGGTGTATACATTCACTGACCAATAAACAAGTGCTTTTCATGGTTCTTAAACAAAATATTGATTAGCTGCCTTATTTTTCAAAGAAAGAAAGCAAGAGAACGCGGACAAATTGATAATAGGAGTAAATTAGAAATTGGATGAACCAATATTGATATCTATATCACATATTCCCTCTTGGACTTCCTTTATATATATAAGCCTACTCTAACAGCACCATGATGACATATTTTTACAAATATCTTCTGTTTTGCATTATGATAAATATGTGTTGTGTCCTAAAACAGATTACTGTACATTGCACAAATGGATCAATTTGCCACATGGCTTAGGTTCGATTTGTCACCAGTTGTTATTCCAAGTGTTGTGTGTGTGCATTTTTTTAAAAACATGGATCAATACTTATATTTATATATGCCATAGAATCATATGTGAAGAATTGGCTGTCTAATATAGTAAGAAATCAAATGTGAAAGACATCATTTTCTTTACAATCACCTTGATTAACTCATAAATTTATGGTTCATATTAGTGCTCTATTCTTCACATTTCTAAGTATATTATTTGTTAGATTCTCGACCAATGGGGTTTAGTGATGTCCAAACTGTGTTCACTAATATATTTTAATATCATTAATAGATGTTGTTGTGGCGAGCATAGAGGGATCCAGCACCAATGGTGACCTGCCTTTGCAGGATTCTGGTAAGTCCATTGACTCATTCATATGTCATTGAAGGTGTATTTTTAATAAATATTATGATCATGATTCTGATAAAGCATTCCATTTGAATCAAACATATAGTTTATTCCTCGGATTATATATATTTGTAAAAAAAATTAAGATTAAGATCTCAGAGCTTCTTAGTCTACACCTTTGTGCTTCAAAATATGGCTAGCATATGTTTTGTTTTAGTATAAATTTAGACAACAATCATCAAGTGATACACACATAAGAACTCTTAAATGTTCCATGTACTCAGCTTTTAATAATATTTTAAAAATACAGACACTAAAATGTAATTATTACTCATCGATAATTACAAATCTAATTTCATTTGTATGCTCCATCAAAATGATGTCATTCCTAAATTTTGATCAGTATCTCTTTAATGCAACATTGATGTATGTCCTTGATCAACAGTAACATATGTTAGAATATCGGATTTAAAGTGCACACAACATGTTATGTTTTACAGAGATTGATCTAACATGTGCGATGGAGGAGGAAGTGGCTCCCTTGGAGTCTGATGGTATGTCAAATATATCTAACATGTATCGAACATGTATTATTGCTTATAAATCATTCTCTTGAAGAAAAAGAAAGTCTACAGCTTTGCCCCTTTAAAATATATTATTCCATTATTTTTCAAATACACTACTGCCCCCCTTTCTATATCATGCAGCATGAACATATGTTTGTATTTTTATTAAATTTATGTATGATTTGTCATTAATGACATCATGATGTCACATGCATATTCCTTGCCAAACCACAATAATCTGCTTCTGATTGTCCAGACAGTCATTGCTATTCATCTGAGTACCTAGATGCAGACCATATCCTTATGTCATCATTGTTTATAAATTGTAAACCACTTCTAAGTATACATAAAACATAATAATGTTTAAAATCCTTGTTTTAATTTCATGATGTATGAGATGTAAATATATTTAAAATATATTTATGTGTAGACTGTCCATTTCAATCCAACAAACATTAATATTCCTCCAAATTAAAGCATGCCTTGATGAATGTGTCTATTAATATTGGTATGACATACATTTAATCCTAATGTAAAAGAGAGATTCACAACATTAATCTGAAATTTGAATCAGATAGAGAATATTATCGGCTAGATTACGGGTTTTTGTAGGTAAGGCTTGCGGTGGTAACAAGCTTTTCTCTTGTTAAGTGTATTCAGTCCACGGGTCATCCATTACTTATGGGATTATATCTCCTTCCCAACAGGAAGTTGCAAGAGGATCACCCAAGCAGAGCTGCTACATAGCTCCTCCCCTCACATGTCATATCCAGTCATTCTCTTGCAACTCAACTAGATAGGTCGTTGTGAGAGGTCTGTGGTGTTTTTTATACTTAGTTTATTTCTTCAATCAAAAGTTTGTTATTTTAAATGGCACCGGAGTGTGCTGTTTGTTCTCAGGCAGTATTTAGAAGAAGAATCTGCCTGCGTTTTTCTATGATCTTAGTAGAAGTAACTAAGATCCACTGGCTGTTCTCGCACATTCTGAGGAGTGGGGTAACTTTCAGAAAGGGAATAGCATGCGGGGAATCCTGCAAACAAGGTATGTGCAGTAAATTATTTTTCTAAGGAATGGAATTGACTAAGAAAATACTGCTGATACCGATGTAATGCAGCAGCGACTGGTATCAGGCTGATGAATGTATGTACAATAAGTAATTTTCTAAGGAATGGAATTTGACTAAGAAAATACTGTTAATACTGAAGTATTATATAAGCCTTAACTGCAGTAGAAGCGACTGGTAGCAGGCTTATTATTAACACTACCTAACTTTTAAAGTGTATGTTTAAAACGTTGACTGGCATGTTATTCGATTTTTGTGAGGTACTTTGGTGATAAATCTTTTGGGGCATGATTTTCCACATGGCTGTTGTTTATTTCTACATAGAAACGGTTAACTGAGGTTTCCCACTGTTGTAATAGGAGTGGGAGGAGCCTATTTTTAGCGCTTTTTTGCGCAGTAAAAATTCAGTTTCAGTCTTCCTGCTTCTTCCTCCTTGATCCAGGACGTCTCTAGAGAGCTCAGGGGTCTTCAAAAGTCATTTTGAGGGAGGTAATCAGTCACAGCAGACCTGTGACAGTGTGTTTGACTGTGATAAAAACGTTAATTGTTAAATTGATTATCCGTTTTTGGGTATTAAGGGGTTAATCATCCATTAGCTAGTGGGTGCAATACTTTGCTAACTTAATACATTGACTGTGAAAATTTGGTTGCTATAACTGATTTGGTTCATTGTTATTTCAACTGTGACGTTTTTTTGTGCTTCTTAAAGGCGCAGTAGCGTTTTTTATATTGCTTGTAAACTTTTTTGAAAGGATTTTCCAAGCTTGCTAGTCTCATTGCGAGTCTGTTTAAACATGTCTGACACAGATGAATCTCTTTGTTCACTATGTTTAAAGGCCAATGTGGAGCCCCACAGAAATATGTGTACTGAATGTATTGATGTCACTTTGAATAAAAGTCAATCTATATCTGTAAAGAAATTATCACCAGACAACGAGGGGGAAGTTATGCCGACTAACTCTCCTCACGTGTCAGTACCTTCGCCTCCCGCTCAGGAGGCGCGTGATATTGTGGCGCCAAGTGCATCAGAGAGGCCCATACAAATCACTTTGCAAGACATGGCTGCTGTTATGACAGAGGTATTATCTAAATTGCCTGAATTAAGAGGCAAGCGCGATAGCTCTGGGTTAAGGACAGAGCGCGCTGATGATGTGAGAGCCATGTCTGATACTGCGTCACAATTTGCAGAACATGAGGACGGAGAGCTTCATTCTGTGGGTGACGGATCTGATCCAGGGAGACCGGATTCAGAGATTTCTAATTTTAAATTTAAGCTTGAAAACCTCCGCGTATTGCTAGGGGAGGTATTAGCGGCTCTGAATGATTGTAACACGGTTGCAATTCCAGAGAAAGTATGTAGGTTGGATAGATACTTTGCGGTACCGGTGTGTACTGACGTTTTTCCTATACCTAAAAGACTTACAGAGATTATTAGCAAGGAGTTGGATAGACCCGGTGTGCACTTTTGCCCACCTCCGATATTTAAAAAAATGTTCCCAATAGACGCCACCACACAAGACTTATGGCAGACGGTCCCTAAGGTGGAGGGAGCAGTTTCTACTTTAGCTAAACGTACCACTATCCCGGTGGAGGATAGTTGTGCTTTTTCGGATTCAATGGATAAAAAATTAGAAGGTTACCTTAAGAAAATGTTTGTTCAACAAGGTTTTATCCTACAGCCCCTTGCATGCATTGCGCCTGTCACTGCTGCTGCAGCATTCTGGTTTGAGTCTCTGGAAGAGGCCATTCGCACAGCTCCATTGGATGAGATTATGGCCAAGCTTAAAGCACTTAAGCTAGCTAATGCATTTGTTTCTGATGCCGTTGTACATTTAACCAAACTAACGGCTAAGAACTCTGGATTCACCATCCAGGCGCGCAATTCCTTTCAAAGGGCAGACCTTATTCGGGCCCGGCTTGAAAGAAATTATTGCTGACATTACTGGAGGTAAGGGTCATACTCTTCCTCAGGACAGGGCCAAATCAAAGGCCAAACAGTCTAATTTTCGTGCCTTTCGTAACTTCAAGGCAGGAGCAGCATCAACTTCCTCCACTTCAAAACAGGAAGGACCTGTTGCTCGTTACAGACAGGGCTGGAAAACTAACCAGCCCTGGAACAAGGGCAAGCAGGCCAGAAAGCCTACTTCTGCCCCTAAGACAGCATGAAGTGAGGGCCCCCTATCCGGAAACGGATCTAGTGGGGGGCAGACTATCTCTCTTCGCCCAGGCTTGGGCAAGAGATGTCCAGGATCCCTGGGCGTTGGAGATCATATCTCAGGGATATCTTCTGGACTTCAAAGCATCTCCTCCACAAGGGCGATTTCATCTTTCAAGGTTATCAGCAAACCAAGTAAAGAAAGAGGCATTTCTACGCTGTGTGCAAGACCTCTTAGTAATGGGGGGTGATCCACCCAGTTCCGCGGACGGAACAAGGGCAAGGGTTTTACTCAAATCTGTTTGTGGTTCCCAAGAAAGAGGGAACCTTCAGGCCAATCTTGGACCTAAAAATCTTAAACAAATTCCTAAGAGTTCCATCATTCAAAATGGAAACTATTCGAACCATCCTACCCATGATCCAAGAGGGTCAATACATGACCACGGTAGACTTAAAGGATGCCTACCTTCATATACCGATTCACAAAGATCACTATCGGTACCTAAGATTTGCCTTTCTAGACAGGCATTACCAGTTTGTAGCTCTTCCCTTCGGGTTGGCTACGGCCCCGAGAATCTTTACAAAGGTTCTGGGCTCACTTCTGGCGGTTCTAAGACCGCGAGGCATAGCGGTGGCTCCGTATCTAGACGACATCCTGATACAGGCGTCAAGCTTTCAAATGGCCAAGTCTCATACAGAGATAGTTCTGGCATTTCTGAGGTCGCATGGGTGGAAAGTGAACATGGAAAAGAGTTCTCTATCACCACTCACAAGAGTCTCCTTTCTAGGGACTCTTATAGATTCTGTAGAGATGAAAATTTACCTGACGGAGTCCAGGTTATCAAAGCTTCTCAATGCTTGCCGTGTCCTTCATTCCATTCCACGCCCGTCAGTGGCTCAGTGCATGGAAGTAATCGGCTTAATGGTAGCGGCAATGGACATAGTGCCATTTGCGCGCCTGCATCTCAGACCGCTGCAATTATGCATGCTAAGTCAGTGGAATGGGTATTATTCAGACTTGTCCCCTCTGCTAAGTCTGGACCAAGAGACCAGATATTCTCTTCTCTGGTGGCTTTCTCGGGTCCATCTGTCCAAGGGTATGACCTTTTGCAGGCCAGATTGGATGATTGTAACAACAGATGCCAGCCTTCTAGGTTGGGGCGCAGTCTGGAACTCCCTGAAGGCTCAGGGATTATGGACTCAGGAGGAGAAACTCCTCCCAATAAATATTCTGGAGTTGAGAGCAATACTCAATGCTCTTCTAGCTTGGCCTCAGTTAGCAACACTGAGGTTCATCAGATTTCAGTCGGACAACATCACGACTGTGGCTTACATCAACCATCAAGGGGGAACCAGGAGTTCCCTAGCAATGTTGGAAGTCTCAAAGATAATTCGCTGGGCAGAGTCTCACTCTTGCCACCTGTCAGCGATCTACATCCCAGGCGTGGAGAACTGGGAGGCGGATTTTCTAAGTCGCCAGACATTTCATCCGGGGGAGTGGGAACTTCATCCGGAGGTCTTCGCTCAACTGATTCATCGTTGGGGCAAACCAGATCTGGATCTCATGGCGTCTCGCCAGAATGCCAAGCTTCCTTGTTACGGATCCAGGTCCAGGGACCCGGGAGCGGTGTTGATAGATGCTCTGACAACCCCTTGGGTCTTCAACATGGCTTATGTGTTTCCACCATTTCCGATGCTACCTCGACTGATTGCCAAGATCAGACAGGAGAGAGCATCGGTGATTCTGATAGCGCCTGCGTGGCCATGCAGGACCTGGTATGCAGACCTAGTGGACATGTCGTCCTGTCCACCATGGTCTCTGCCTCTGAGGCAGGACCTTCTAATTCAGGGTCCTTTCAACCATCCAAATCTAATTTCTCTGAGGCTGACTGCATGGAGATTGAACGCTTGATTCTATCAAAGCGTGGCTTCTCGGAGTCGGTTATTGATACCTTAATACAGGCTCGGAAACCTGTTACCAGAAAATTTACCATAAGATATGGCGTAAATATTTATATTGGTGCGAATCCAAGAGTTACTCATGGAGTAAGGTTAGGATTCCTAAGATATTGTCTTTTCTACAAGAGGGTTTAGAAAAGGGCTTATCTGCTAGTTCGTTAAAGGGACAGATTTCTGCTCTGTCTATTCTTCTACACAAACGTCTGGCAGAAGTTCCAGACGTTCAGGCTTTTTGTCAGGCTTTGGCTAGGATTAAGCCTGTGTTTAAGACTGTTGCTGCGCCGTGGAGCTTAAACTTAGTTCTTAAAGTTCTTCAAGGTGTTCCGTTTGAACCCCTTCATTCCGTTGATATTAAGTTGTTATCTTGGAAAGTTCTGTTTTTGATGGCTATTTCCTCGGCTCGAAGAGTCTCTGAGTTATCTGCCTTACATTGTGATTCTCCTTATCTGATTTTCCATTCAGACAAGGTAGATCTGCGTACTAAACCTGGGTTCTTACCTAAGGTAGTTTCTAACAGGAATATCAATCAAGAGATTGTTGTTCCATCATTGTGTCCTAACCCTTCTTCAAAGAAGGAACAACTTTTGCATAATCTGGATGTAGTCCGTGCTCTGAAGTTCTATTTGCAGGCAACTAAAGATTTTCGTCAAACTTCTTCCCTGTTTGTCGTTTACTCTGGACAGAGGAGAAGTCAAAAAGCTTCGGCTACCTCTCTTTCCTTTTGGCTTCGTAGCATAATACGTTTAGCCTATAAGACTGCGGGACAGCAGCCTCCTGAAAGAATTACAGCTCATTCCACTAGAGCTGTGGCTTCCACCTGGGCCTTTAAGAACGAGGCCTCTGTTGAACAGATTTGCAAGGCTGCAACTTGGTCTTCACTTCACACTTTTTCAAAATTTTACAAATTTGACACTTTTGCTTCTTCGGAGGCTGTTTTTGGGAGAAAGGTTCTACAGGCAGTGGTTCCTTCCATTTAAAGTTCCTGCCTTGTCCCTCCCATCATCCGTGTACTTTAGCTTTGGTATTGGTATCCCATAAGTAATGGATGACCCGTGGACTGAATACACTTAACAAGAGAAAACATAATTTATGCTTACCTGATAAATTTATTTCTCTTGTAGTGTATTCAGTCCACGGCCCGCCCTGTCTTTTAAGGCAGATCTAAATTTTAATTCAAACTCCAGTCACCACTGCACCCTATGGTTTCTCCTTTCTTGTCTTGTTTCGGTTGAATGACTGGACATGACATGTGAGGGGAGGAGCTATGTAGCAGCTCTGCTTGGGTGAACCTCTTGCAACTTCCTGTTGGGAAGGAGATATAATCCCATAAGTAATGGATGACCCGTGGACTGAATACACTACAAGAGAAATAAATTTATCAGGTAAGCATAAATTATGTTTTTTTCTCACTGCTCACTTAAGACAACGCTGGTATTACAGGTTCTTACAAACCCGGCGTTAGCCGCAAAAAAGTGAGCGGAGAGCAAAATTTAGCTCCACATCTCAACTCAATACAGCGCTGTTTATGGTAGCGTTAAGCTGGCTAAACGTGCTCGTGCACAATTTCCCCATAGGAAACAATGGGGCTGAGCCGGGTGAAAAAAAACCTAACACCTGCAAAAAAGCAGCGTTCAGCTCCTAACGCAGCCCCATTGTTTCCTATGGGGAAACACTTTCTAAGTCTACACCTAACACCCTAACATGAACCCCGAGTCTAAACACCCCTAATATTACACTTATTAACCCCTAATCTGCCGCCCCCAACATCGCCGACACCTGCATAATATTATTAACCCCTAATCTGCCGCTCCGGACAACCGCCGCCACCTACATTATAGCTATGAACCCCTAATCTGCTGCCCCTAACATCGCTGACACCTACATTATATTTATTAACCCCTAATCTGCCGCCCCCAAAGTCGCCGCAACCTAACTACAATTATTAACCCCTAATCTGCCGTCCCCAACATCGCTGCCACTTTAATAAAGTTATTAACCCCTAAACCTAAGTCTAACCCTAACCCTAACACCCCACTAATTTAAATAAAATTTAAAATAATCTAAATAAAATTACTACAATTAAATAAATTAATCCTATTTAAAACTAAATACTTACCCGTAAAATAAACCCTAAGCTAGCTACAATATAACTAATAGTTACATTGTGGCTATCTCAGGGTTTATTTTTATTTTACAGGCAACTTTGTATTTATTTTAACTAGGTACAATAGTTATTAAATAGTTATTAACTATTTAATAACTACCTAGCTAAAATAAAGACAAAAGTACCTGTAAAATAAAACCTAACCTGTTACAATTACACCTAACACAACACTATAAATAAATTAATTACAGGGAGTGCAGAATTATTAGGCAAATGAGGATTTTGACCACATCATCCTCTTTATGCATGTTGTCTTACTCCAAGCTGTATAGGCTCGAAAGCCTACTACCAATTAAGCATATTAGGTGATGTGCATCTCTGTAATGAGAAGGGGTGTGGTCTAATGACATCAACACCCTATATCAGGTGTGCATAATTATTAGGCAACTTCCTTTCCTTTGGCAAAATGGGTCAAAAGAAGGACTTGACAGGCTCAGAAAAGTCAAAAATAGTGAGATATCTTGCAGAGGGATGCAGCACTCTTAAAATTGCAAAGCTTCTGAAGCGTGATCATCGAACAATCAAGCGTTTCATTTAAAATAGTCAACAGGGTCGCAAGAAGCGTGTGGAAAAACCAAGGCACAAAATAACTGCCCATGACCTGAGAAAAGTCAAGCGTGCAGCTGCCAAGATGCCACTTGCCACCAGTTTGGCCATATTTCAGAGCTGCAACATCACTGGAGTGCCCAAAAGCACAAGGTGTGCAATACTCAGAGACATGGCCAAGGTAAGAAAGGCTGAAAGACGACCACCACTGAACAAGACACACAAGCTGAAACGTCAAGACTGGGCCAAGAAATATCTCAAGACTGATTTTTCTAAGGTTTTATGGACTGATGAAATGAGAGTGAGTCTTGATGGGCCAGATGGATGGGCCCGTGGCTGGATTGGTAAAGGGCAGAGAGCTCCAGTCCGACTCAGACGCCAGCAAGGTGGAGGTGGAGTACTGGTTTGGGCTGGTATCATCAAAGATGAGCTTGTGGGGCCTTTTCGGGTTGAGGATGGAGTCAAGCTCAACTCCCAGTCCTACTGCCAGTTTCTGGAAGACACCTTCTTCAAGCAGTGGTACAGGAAGAAGTCTGCATCCTTCAAGAAAAACATGATTTTCATGCAGGACAATGCTCCATCACACTCGTCCAAGTACTCCACAGCGTGGCTGGCAAGAAAGGGTATAAAAGAAGAAAATCTAATGACATGGCCTCCTTGTTCACCTGATCTGAACCCCATTGAGAACCTGTGGTTCATCATTAAATGTGAGATTTACAAGGAGGGAAAACAGTACACCTCTCTGAACAGTGTCTGGGAGGCTGTGGTTGCTGCTGCACGCAATGTTGATGGTGAACAGATCAAAACACTGACAGAATCCATGGATGGCAGGCTTTGGAGTGTCCTTGCAAAGAAAGGTGGCTATATTGGTCACTGATTTGTTTTCTTTCATGTAATTAACAAGAGTCCATGAGCTAGTGACGTATGGGATATACATTCCTACCAGGAGGGGCAAAGTTTCCCAAACCTTAAAATGCCTATAAATACACCCCTCACCACACCCACAAATCAGTTTTACAAACTTTGCCTCCAAGGGAGGTGGTGAAGTAAGTTTGTGCTAGATTCTACGTTGATATGCGCTCCGCAGCAAGTTGGAGCCCGGTTTTCCTCTCAGCGTGCAGTGAATGTCAGAGGGATGTGAGGAGAGTATTGCCTATTGAATGCAGTGATCTCCTTCTACGGGGTCTATTTCATAAGGTTCTCTGTTATCGGTCGTAGAGATTCATCTCTTACCTCCCTTTTCAGATCGACGATATACTCTTATATTTACCATTTCCTCTACTGATTCTCGTTTCAGTACTGGTTTGGCTTTCTACAAACATGTAGATGAGTGTCCTGGGGTAAGTAAGTCTTATTTTATGTGACACTCTAAGCTATGGTTGGGCACTTTATTTATAAAGTTCTAAATATATGTATTCAAACATTTATTTGCCTTGACTCAGAATGTTCAACTTTCCTTATTTCCAGACAGTCAGTTTCATATTTGGGATTATGCTTTAATTATCTTATTTTTCTTACCTCAAAAATTTGACTTTTTTCCCTGTGGGCTGTTAGGCTCGCGGGGGCTGAAAATGCTTCATTTTATTGCGTCATTCTTGGCGCGGACTTTTTTGGCGCAAAAATTCATTTCCGTTTCCGGCGTCATACGTGTCGCCGGAAGTTGCGTCATTTTTTTGACGTTATTTTGCGCCAAAAATGTCGGCGTTCCGGATGTGGCGTCATTTTTGGCGCCAAAAGCATTTAGGCGCCAAATAATGTGGGCGTCTTATTTGGCGCCAAAAAATATGGGCGTCGCTTTTGTCTCCACATTATTTCAGTCTCATTTTTCATTTGCTTCTGGTTGCTAGAAGCTTGATGTTTGGCATTTTTTTCCCATTCCTGAAACTGTCTTATAAGGAATTTGATCTATTTTGCTTTATATGTTGTTTTTTCTCTTACATATTGCAAGATGTCTCACGTTGCATCTGAGCCAGAAGATACTACAGGAAAACCTCTGCCTGCTGGATCTACCAAAGCTAAGTGTATCTGCTGTAAACTTTTGGTAGCTATTCCTCCAGCTGTTGTTTGTATTAAATGTCATGACAAACTTGTTAATGCAGATAATATTTCCTTTAGTGATGTACCATTGCCTGTTGCAGTTCCCTCAACATCTAAGGTGCAGAATGTTCCTGATAACATAAGAGATTTTGTTTCTGAATCCATAAAGAAGGCTTTGTCTGTTATTTCTCCTTCTAGTAAACGTAAAAAGTCTTTTAAATCTTCTCTCTCTACAGATGAATTTTTAAATGAACACCATCATTCTGATTCTTTGGACTCTTTCTGGTTCAGAGGATTCTGTCTCAGAGATTGATGCTGATAAATCTTCATATTTATTTAAGATGGAATTTATTCGCTCTTTACTTAAAGAAGTACTAATTGCTTTAGAAATAGAGGATTCTAGTCCTCTTGATACTAATTCTATACGTTTGGATAAGGTTTTTAAAGCTCCTGCGGTTATTCCAGAAGTCTTTCCTGTTCCTAATGCTATTTCTGCAGTAATTGCTAAGGAATGGGATAGATTGGGTAATTCATTTACTCCTTCTAAACGTTTTAAGCAATTATATCCTGTTCCGCCTGACAGATTAGAATTTTGGGACAAAATCCCTAAAGTTGATGGGGCTATTTCTACCCTTGCTAAACGTACTACCATTCCTACATCAGATGGTACCTCGTTTAAGGATCCTTTAGATAGAAAAATTGAATCTTTTCTAAGAAAAGCTTATCTATGTTCAGGTAATCTTCTTAGACCTGCTATATCATTGGCTGATGTTGCTGCAGCTTCAACTTTTTGGTTGGAAACTCTAGCGCAACAAGTAACAAATCGTGATTCTCATGATATTATTATTCTTCTTCAGCATGCTAATAATTTCATCTGTGATGCCATTTTTGATATTATTAGAGTTGATGTTAGATTTATGTCTCTGGCTATCTTAGCCAGAAGAGCTTTATGGCTTAAGACTTGGAATGCTGATATGGCTTCTAAATCAACTCTACTTTCCATTTCTTTCCAGGGAAACAAATTATTTGGTTCTCAGTTGGATTCTATTATTTCAACTGTTACTGGTGGGAAAGGAACTTTTTTACCACAGGATAAAAAGTCTAAAGGTAAAAACAGGGCTAACAATCGTTTTCGTTCCTTTCGTTTCAACAAAGAACAAAAGCCTGATCCTTCGTCCTCAGGAGCAGTTTCAGTTTGGAAACCATCTCCAGTCTGGAATAAATCCAAGCCTGCTAGAAAGGCAAAGCCTGCTTCTAAGTTCACATGAAGGTACGGCCCTCATTCCAGTTCAGCTGGTAGGGGGCAGGTTACGTTTTTTCAAAGAAATTTGGATCAGTTCTGTTCACAATCTTTGGATTCAGAACATTGTTTCAGAAGGGTACAGAATTGGTTTCAAGATGAGACCTCCTGCAAAGAGATTTTTTCTTTCCCATGTCCCAGTAAATCCAGTGAAAGCTCAAGCATTTCTGAATTGTGTTTCAGATCTAGAGTTGGCTGGAGTAATTATGCCAGTTCCAGTTCCGGAACAGGGGATGGGGTTTTATTCAAATCTCTTCATTGTACCAAAGAAGGAGAATTCCTTCAGACCAGTTCTGGATCTAAAATTATTGAATCGTTATGTAAGGATACCAACGTTCAAGATGGTAACTGTAAGGACTATATTGCCTTTTGTTCAGCAAGGGAATTATATGTCCACAATAGATTTACAGGATGCATATCTGCATATTCCGATTCATCCAGATCATTATCAGTTCCTGAGATTCTCTTTTCTAGACAAGCATTACCAATTTGTGGCTCTACCGTTTGGCCTTGCTACAGCTCCAAGAATTTTCACAAAGATTCTCGGTGCCCTTCTGTCTGTAATCAGAGAACAGGGTATTGTGGTATTTCCTTATTTGGACGATATCTTGGTACTTGCTCCGTCTTTACATTTAGCAGAGTCTCATACGAATCGACTTGTGTTGTTTCTTCAAGATCATGGTTGGAGGATCAATTTACCAAAAAGTTCTTTGATTCCTCAAACAAGGGTAACCTTTCTGGGTTTCCAGATAGATTCAGTGTCCATGACTTTGTCTTTAACAGACAAGAGACGTCTAAAATTGATTACAGCCTGTCGAAACCTTCAGTCTCAATCATTCCCTTCGGTAGCCTTATGCATGGAAATTCTAGGTCTTATGACTGCTGCATCGGACGCGATCCCCTTTGCTCGTTTTCACATGCGACCTCTTCAGCTCTGTATGCTGAACCAATGGTGCAGGGATTACACGAAGATATATCAATTAATATCTTTAAAACCGATTGTTCGGCACTCTCTAACGTGGTGGACAGATCACCATCGTTTAATTCAGGGGGCTTCTTTTGTTCTTCCGACCTGGACTGTAATTTCAACAGATGCAAGTCTCACAGGTTGGGGAGCTGTGTGGGGATCTCTGACGGCACAAGGAGTTTGGGAATCTCAGGAGGTGAGATTACCGATCAATATCTTGGAACTCCGTGCAGTTTTCAGAGCTCTTCAGTTTTGGCCTCTTCTGAAGAGAGTATCGTTCATTTGTTTTCAGACAGACAATGTCACAACTGTGGCATACATCAATCATCAAGGAGGGACTCACAGTCCTCTGGCTATGAAAGAAGTATCTCGAATTTTGGTTTGGGCGGAATCCAGCTCCTGTCTAATCTCTGTGGTTCATAACCCAGGTGTAGACAATTGGGAAGCGGATTATCTCAGTCGCCAAACGTTGCATCCGGGCGAATGGTCTCTTCACCCAGAGGTATTTCTTCAGATTGTTCAAATGTGGGGGCCCCCAGAGATAGATCTGATGGCCTCTCATCTAAACAAGAAACTTCCCAGGTATCTGTCCAGATCCCGGGATCCTCAGGCGGAGGCAGTGGATGCATTATCACTTCCTTGGAAGTATCATCCTGCCTATATCTTTCCGCCTCTAGTTCTTCTTCCAAGAGTAATCTCCAAGATTCTGAGGGAATGCTCGTTTGTTCTGCTAATAGCTCCGGCATGGCCCACAGGTTTTGGTATGCGGATCTTGTCCGGATGGCATCTTGCCAACCATGGACTCTTCCGTTAAGACCAGACCTTCTGTCTCAAGGTCCTTTTTTCCATCCGGATCTGAAATCCTTAAATTTAAGGTATGGAGATTGAACGCTTGATTCTTGGTCATAGAGGTTTCTCTGACTCCGTGATTAATACTATGTTACAGGCTCGTAAATCTGTATCTCGAGAGATATATTATAGAGTCTGGAAGACTTATATTTCTTGGTGTCTTTCTCATCATTTTTCTTGGCATTCTTTTAGAATACCGAGAATTTTACAGTTTCTTCAGGATGGTTTAGATAAGGGTTTGTCCGCGAGTTCTTTGAAAGGACAAATCTCCGCTCTTTCTGTTCTTTTTCACAGAAAGATTGCTATTCTTCCTGATATTCATTGTTTTGTACAAGCTTTGGTTCGTATAAAACCTGTCATTAAGTCAATTTCTCCTCCATGGAGTTTGAATTTGGTTTTGGGAGCTCTTCAAGCTCCTCCGTTTGAACCTATGCATTCATTGGACATTAAATTACTTTCTTGGAAAGTTTTGTTCCTTTTGGCCATCTCTTCTGCTAGAAGAGTTTCTGAATTATCTGCTCTTTCGTGTGAGTCTCCTTTTCTGATTTTTCATCAGGATAAGGCGGTGTTGCGAACTTCTTTTGAATTTTTACCTAAAGTTGTGAATTCCAACAACATTAGTAGAGAAATTGTGGTTCCTTCATTATGTCCTAATCCTAAGAATTCTAAGGAGAAATCATTGCATTCTTTGGATGTTGTTAGAGCTTTGAAATATTATGTTGAAGCTACGAAATCTTTCCGTAAGACTTCTAGTCTATTTGTTATCTTTTCCGGTTCTAGGAAAGGCCAGAAAGCTTCTGCCATTTCTTTGGCATCTTGGTTGAAATCTTTAATTCATCTTGCCTATGTTGAGTCGGGTAAAATTCCGCCTCAAAGAATTACAGCTCATTCTACTAGGTCAGTTTCTACTTCCTGGGCGTTTAGGAATGAAGCTTCGGTTGACCAGATCTGCAAAGCAGCAACTTGGTCCTCTTTGCATACTTTTACTAAATTCTACCATTTTGATGTATTTTCTTCTTCTGAAGCAGTTTTTGGTAGAAAAGTTCTTCAGGCAGCGGTTTCAGTTTGAATCTTCTGCTTATGTTTTTTGTTAAACTTTATTTTGGGTGTGGATTATTTTCAGCAGGAATTGGCTGTCTTTATTTTATCCCTCCCTCTCTAGTGACTCTTGTGTGGAAAGATCCACATCTTGGGTAGTCATTATCCCATACGTCACTAGCTCATGGACTCTTGTTAATTACATGAAAGAAAACATAATTTATGTAAGAACTTACCTGATAAATTCATTTCTTTCATATTAACAAGAGTCCATGAGGCCCACCCTTTTTTGTGGTGGTTATGATTTTTTTGTATAAAGCACAATTATTCCAATTCCTTATTTTATATGCTTCGCACTTTTTTTCTTATCACCCCACTTCTTGGCTATTCGTTAAACTGATTTGTGGGTGTGGTGAGGGGTGTATTTATAGGCATTTTAAGGTTTGGGAAACTTTGCCCCTCCTGGTAGGAATGTATATCCCATACGTCACTAGCTCATGGACTCTTGTTAATATGAAAGAAATGAATTTATCAGGTAAGTTCTTACATAAATTATGTTTTTGTTTTGTTTTTCAATGTCAGAAATGTATATTTGTGAATGTTGAGATGTTATATTGGTTTCACTGGTAAAAATAAATAATTGAAATGGGTATATATTTGTTTTTTGTTAAGTTGCCTAATAATTATGCACAGTAATAGTCACCTGCACACACAGATATCCCCCTAAAATAGCTATAACTAAAAACAAACTGAAAACTACTTCCAAAACTATTCAGCTTTGATATTAATGAGTTTTTTGGGTTCATTGAGAACATGGTTGTTGTTCAATAATAAAATTAATCCTCAAAAATACAACTTGCCTAATAATTCTGCACTCCCTGTATCTAAATTAAATTAATTACAATTAAATAAAATAAACTAAAGTACAACCCCCCCCCACTAAATTACATAAAATTATAAAATAATTACAAGAATTTTAAACTAATTACACCTACCCTAATCCCCCTAATAAAATAAAAAAGCCCCCCAAAATAATAAAAATCCCTACCACTAAATTACAAATAGCCCTTAAAAAGCCTTTTGCGGGGCATTGCCCCAAAGTAATCAGCTCTTTAACCTGTAAAAAAAAATACAATACCCCCCAACATTAAAACCCACCACCCACACACCCAACCCTACTCTAAAACCCACCCAATCCCCCCTTAATAAAAGCAAACACTACCCCCTTGAAGATCACCCTACCTTGAGACGTCTTCACCCAACCGGGCACAAGTGATCCTCCAGACGGCCAGAAGTCTTCATCCGATCCGGGCAGAAGAGGACCTCCAGACGGCCAGAAGTCTTCATCCAAATGGCATCTTCTATCTTCATCCAGACGGCATCTTCTATCTTCATCCATCCGGAGCGGAGCGGGTCCATCTTCAATCCTGCCGACACGGAGCATCCTCTTCAAACGAAGTCCAACTGAAGAATGAAGGTTCCTTTAAATGACGTCATCCAAGATGGCATCCCTTCAATTCCGATTGGCTGATGGAATTCTATCAGCCAATCGGAATTAAGGTAGGAAAAATCCTATTGGCTGATGCAATCAGCCAATAGGATTGAGCTCGCATTCTATTGGCTGTTCCAATCAGCCAATAGAATGCGAGCTCAATTCTATTGGCAATAAGATTTTTGCATCAGCCAATAGGATTTTTCCTACCTTAATTCCGATTAAGGTTTTATTTAAATTATATTTCAGTTAGGGGGGGTAGGTTTAGGGTTAGACTTAGGTTTAGGGGTTAATACATTTAATATAGTGGCGGCGACGTTGGGGGCGGCAGATTAGGGGTTAATAAATGTAGGTAGGTGTCGGCAATGTTAGGGACGGCAGATTAGGGGTTAATAAAAATTAACTAGTGTTTGCGAGGCGGGATTGCTGCGGTTTAGGGGTTAATATATTTATTTAAGTGGCGGCGATGTCCGGTCGGCAGATTAGGGGTTAAAAACTTTATTTAAGTGTTTGCAATGTGGGGGGGGGGGGGGTCGGTTTAGGGTTTCATAGGTAGTTTATGGGTGTTAGTGTACTTTTTAGTTCTTTAGTTAAGAGTTTTATGTTACGCGTTAGCCTATAAAACTCTTAACTACTGACTTTTAAATGCGGTAGGAGTCTTGACAGGAGAGGGTGTACCGCTCACTTTTTCCAAGACTTGTAATACCGGCGCTAGGCAAATCCCATTGAAAAGATAGGATACACAATTGACGTAAGGGGATTTGCGGTATGCTCGAGTCGTGGGAAAAAAGTGACCGGTACACCTGTACCTGCCAGACTCATAATACCAGCGGGCATGAAAAAGCAGCTGCTTTTTAAGGCTAACGCAAGACTCCTAATCTAGGTGTATATTATTAATCGATAATATGAATGGTAGTATCTACTGTGTATATATTCTGAAGAGTAATTGATTGAAGCATCAAGCTTAAAATGAGACCATTAAAGATTACAAAGGTAATCACCAAAATATATATGTAAATCAGTGTTTACATAGTTTAAACGCTATGTGGCCATTTTAATTCCATAATATTACACACTCCCATATTATTCAATGTTTGAATATTCTGAGATCATTCCACGGCATGTGTCTAAAAGAACTCTATTAAATTTCAATCTCAAATGCATACATGCATACCGATAAATTAGACAAAAGATAAATATATTATCAATTCATAAATATTACCACATAATGTTGCCTTTGATAAATATGAATTGTAATTGATTCCTGAAATGTTACATGAAAAATAACAGTGAACATTCTGAGTTTAAAGGATCTATTACATCTTCTAAGTAATTATATTTGATTCAAATCAATCAATAACTTAAAACATAGTCATTATTCTGACTTTGTATCAATATTTTATGATAACAATAATCCAGGCTTTAACTAATGTATAATCTTTATTGCTTTCAAGATAATAATAATTATTGATATCATATCTGTCTATTTTTTCTATATTTCTGATGGACCTTCCACTTCTGGGCCTCAGCCTCCTGCCCCTCCCCAGTCAGAAGCCCCTCCCTAGTCAGAAGCCCCTCCCCAGCCCCAAACGACTCCCGGCCCTTCCCATTCCTCCTGTCCCTCCCAAAATACTCCCCTTTGCCCCCCCTCACCGCTCTCCCCGTATTGCCGTCCGTACAGCTCCCCCACCTGCCCAGCCCCCACCTCACCAAGCCCCTGACTCCCCAGCTGTACAGGCTGTCCCAGAGCGGCAGCCCAATCCCATCCCTCCCCCATCCCCTCCCGCTCCAGACTTTTACCCCAGTCCCCACCTTCATTGTCTGGGTGTCAGATTATCCTTCCCAGATGTAAGTATCATTACAAATCCACATTATAACATACTTTATTTAAGGGACATTATAGTGATATAATTAGACATAAATTGATAATTTACATCAATATTTTTTAAAAATATTTTCTTTATTTCATTAATCTAAATGTTTACAATCTTCAGTTTTGAGAAATCAACATCCACATTTTCGAATATAGAAATTATATTGCTTAGATGTTGTATATGTATTCTGTATATATGACAATATTTTGTATTTGTTATCACTGCCCTTTTCACAGTGTGTCATAAACCAAAGAAATATTTTGTTCAAGATTGAGAGGGTTTTGATTTGTGTTAAGATCTTAAAGGGACAGTATACTATAAAATAGTTTTTCCCTTAATGTGTTTACAATTATTTTTGGTACCAGCTGCAGAGTATAAAATGTATACAATTTGCTTGTTAAGGCTTCTTTGTGTATATGAATTAGCTGATTTTGATTTTTGAAACCACAACCTAATCAAATGGTTTTAACTTGTAGGCATTATCAAATCTCATTAATTTATCCCATTTAGAAAATATACATGCTTCTTTATCTCATATCACTCCATATACCAATCACCAATACTTGGATAGAACAATTGTAAACTAACTTTTTCTTACCTTATCTCTTCTATAACCCACTGGGGGCTCCATGTACTAAGCCGTCAATTAATCCGACATTGTAGACGCAAATAAACTCGCCGTTACTCGCCGCGGGCGAAATGGTGTCTGCTGTCACTATGTACTAATAATCTAGCCCACCACAAGCTGACACGTCTAGCCCTCCGCAAGCAGTGGCGGAGTATTGATAAATTTGACGCCTCGCTCGCCGCGACTAAGCTAATATACTTAAATGTCAGTCGAATTGTATGGCCAATTATTAACACGTGACATGCAAGGTGTCAGAAACGTCATAGTAGTCGCGGGAAATGAATTTGGCTCCTATAAAAGTTCAACTTTTCTAAAAAACTTTATTATTGTTCCAAATTTTTTGAACAGTGATTACAGAGCGTTATTTTTGTAATAATTATTTACAAATTGGATATGGCTTCATCTGGATCTGATACCACTTCAAAAGCCAAGAATCCTCACTTTTCGCATCAGCAAAACGTAGTTTTGATTGATATGATTATTGACTCTTATGATTATTTGTTTGGATGTCGTGTCAAGCAGACTAATTTTTCGAGGAGGAAGCTGATCTGGCAAAGGATAAGCGATGCCGTTAGTGCCCAGGGTCCTGGAAAAAAGGATGTCGATCAGCTGAAGAAACGTTATAACAACATTAAACGTTTCGCCAATGCTAAATTGGCCAGAGAAAAAAATTCGGCACGTGCTACCGGAGGTGGACCAGCATATGTGGCCAACCTCAATGACTATGAGCAGAAGCTTGTTCAGCGTCTAGGACCTGAGATCATCACTGGCATAACGGACCAATGTGACAGTGATTTGAGAGGTAAATGTACAACATAATTGATGCAAAATGTTTGTTAAATAATGATAGTTCAGTGTCTCCAATATATATAGATGAAAAATAACATGATCTGACTTCTTATGCTTCCGTATGTGAATCCGCACATAGGCCCCAAATATTATTGAGTCTTATCAATTATGGCGCACTAAAAATAAAAATATGTATTTTAGAATATATATATATATATATATATATATATATTTATATATATAATCCAAAAAAGTATAAATGGGATTGTACAATAATAGGGTTTTTATACTTATCTTTTTTTTGAAGCTATAACGGGAATATACCTTTTTTTAAGAGTTGATTATAATCCTTCAAGAAATAATGACAATAGAAATAATGCAATTTGAAACTATTAAAAAAATATTCATGTTGTGTAACATGGTATGTTTGACATTAATCATGAAATACAATTTTTTGATTTCATATCACTTTAACTTTTATCTCTGCATATTCTGACTTCCCCCTGATCACATGCCTTTTTAAATGTATTATCTATTGACTTCCATGTTGCAGTATTTGAGTATAGAATATTATTTTTAACATCTTTCAAAATTAGTTAATAATATCTAATTGTTGTCTGCTTTCTAAAGATATAATTTTTTCAGACATAGCTATGCACATAGTTGACGCAGTCACATAAGCCATCTATGTGCATCAACCAATAATCATTTACTGAGCCTGTATAGATTTGCTTTTCATCAAAGTATATCAATGTAATGAAGCCAAAAAGATAATACAATTAAATAATTTTTAAAAAGCATGTTCTTCTGAAATCATGATAGTAAAATGTTTGATTGTGCCAGCAGTCACTGCTGTGATGATATTATTATTAACAGTATTAGCTTTCAGTTTAAACTACAAATAAAAACAAATTTAAAAATCTATTAATAAAAATATATATTTTTTAAATTTATTTTAAAGCAACACCGACACCACAAGCACAGCCTGGGAGGAGTACCAATGAAGTGCCCACTTGTTCAAGATCTTCTTCAGCTGTTTCCAGACCATCTACCAGTGCAGCTGTTTCCAGACCATCTACCAGTGGAGCTCATGGTCAATTTATATGGTCCACATCAACTGTCACACACAGTTCTTCATCTGCGGACACACTCCTTCATGTATGGACCAGCACTCCAGAAACAGGTGTTGGAAGAGCAACTGGTAAGTAAATGATTAATTAAATGAAAAATTACAATGGTGTGTGTTATCTCTTTCATCTATCAAATCCAAAATATGTTGTTTTTTTTAAACAAATGTACAATGTCAGTATTGACATAATCTAGTTCGAGATCGTTTAGAGATGGAATGGCATTTGAATGACAAATACCAATGATCTGAGCTTTTCATTAAAGGGACACTGGACAAATTTTTTTATATCATGATTCAGATAGAGCATGCAATTGTAAGCAACTTTCTAATGTACTTACATTTTAACATTATTTTCATTCTCTTGGTATCTTTATTTTAAATGCAAGAATGTGAGTTTAGATGCCGCCCCATTTGTGGTGAATACACTGTGTTGTTCTTGCTGATTGGTTGTTAAATTCACCTACCAATACACAAGTGCTTTCCATGGTAGTGAACCAAAAAATTAGCTTAGATGCCTTATTTTTCAAATAAAGGAAACAAGAGAATTAAGCAAAATTGATAATAGGAGTAAACTAGAAAGTTGTTTAAAATTGCATGCTATATCTGAATCACAAAATAATTATTTTGTGTTCAGTGTCCCTTTAATTGCAAACTAAATTTTTATTTATATTTTTAGAAATAGATTTTTCAGTGAATGTAATATCATTTGAATATATGTCAATAAATAACATTTACTCAAATCTTATATTCTTTTTTTTTCTTTGTTTATAGCTGATTTGGGACATCTGTTCCAGAGTTTGACTGGACATTCATCTCCATTATTTGATGGTATGTATCACTTATGCATATATATAATATAATTTACATTTGTGTATGACTGTTGTATCTGCTCTCTCCTTCTATTCCATCTCTGAAACCGTCTTTAAAAAATGTTATGTTTATTTTCTAACAATTGTTTATGGCTTGATCTAGAAGAAGAAAACTCATCAAGGGAGATCACTATCAATCTCATGCCAATAAGAACGGAAAATCTAATTTCAGAGGAAACAACAGGAGGTCATGATGGAAGTGAGACTCCAGATATTCTAGATGAATTTGGAGATGCACAACCAGTTGAAATACATACCCCTGAAAACCTGGAGGAACCAGTGGAAACACAGGCACCACCACCACTAACACAATAAACAGGTGCTCTAAATATGGAAAATCCACCAGCCGAAGGACTATTGGCCGATGTTGGATTAACGGAAATGTTGACCCTTGTCAGGCAATATAGAGAGGACCACAGGGACAAGCAGAATATTATTAACACTAATATTGAACGTTGGGCAGCTATTTCCGAAAAAAAATATTGAAATAGAACAAGAAAGAAATGAAATTGAAAGGCAAAAATTACATCTCCAAAGAGAAATGTTTCAGTGGCAGAGGCAGATGGATGAAGAAAAAAACAGCAAATAAATAGATCATTATTCATCACTGAAAGGACATTACAATCACTGTTGTCTATTTTAAGTGAAAGTTAGGGTACAACAGACCCCAAAAGACCACGGCTACAATGAACATTTAATTTCTTATTTATACCACCATAATCCAGAAAGTTGTATTTTCTGTTAATTGTTTGCAGACATATATATTTTTTGTAATTATTTTATTTTTATTTTTTTTTAAGTTTAAAATGTTATTTTTTAATAAATACCAAAAAATGTTATGCCAAAAAAATATGTTTTATTTACAGAAAATCAAAATTAGGATTGATATTGATTCTTCAAAAAAACAGTATTTGTCATTCTTCTGACAATTATATTGCAAATTAAAAAAAAATAACAACAAAAAACAGAATTAAATCAAATAACATATTTTTGGTATAAAAAATCTACTTGCTCCAATAACATTCCCAAAGTTGCCCTAATTTTAGAGATTTTGAGTTTAACATTATCTTCAAGACAACTCTGAGTACTTTTGTCTTCAATTTTCAGTAGTTGATGTTGAAGATACATCTGTAGAATAACAAAAGCAAAAACATTATTATTTACATTTACATATACATATTCAATGTATCATATGGTTTATTTCTTCACAAATATTACCTCCTGCTGTTGATTTATCGATTTCATCTACTATATTGGCTTCTACACTTATGTCCACTCCTTTAAAGCTTTCATCAGAGCCAACTCCTAAAAATATGCAATATGTATTAGTTAAAACTTTTATTTTCTTGGTTTTAAGATTACTGAGTATGAAACATCATGGTTCTTAAAACTTCTATTCTTGGTTGACTATCATCTGAACTTAAGGCTTCAAATAATGGCACACTATCAGGATTTTGAAAATCTTCGATTTCATACCTATTTTGTATGTCTTCCATGGTAATATCTATGTGAACGTAATTACAAAGATAAAGATAAAAAACTATTGAAGCCAAAAACTAAAATATATTAATTATATGTTAACTAACAACTCATTACGTGTCTGTGTGTTTTTATGAAAAACTTGATATGGATTGGGAGATAATTCAATATCCAATAGTGTTAGTCGCATAGGTGGAGATAAAGCTTCACTCCTGGGTGTTTCCACCAACATGGTAGCATGGTGGCTGTTTACACTTACTTTTCTTACTTCTCATATCTATAAACATATTAATAAAAAAAATTGAGTTAAAAATTGAAAATGTAATAAATTATAATAAATGTTTAACAAATTCGAAATTATGCATGATACAACAATTTTATTAAAGGGACACTGAACCAAAAATGTTTCTTTTGTGATTCAGATAGAGCATGCAATTTTAAACAACTTTCTAATTTACTCCTATTTTAATTTGTCTTCATTCTCTTGCTTTCTTTATTTGAATAAAAAGGCATCTAAGCTATTTTTTGGGTTCACTATGTAAAGCACTTGTTTATTTGTGGATGAATTTACCCTCCATCAGCAAGAACAACACAGTGTGTTCACCAAAAATGTGCCTGCATCTAAACTTAAATTCTTGCATTTCAAATAAAGATACCAAGAGAATGAAAATAATTTGATAATAGGAGTAAATTATAAAGTTGCTTAAAATGGCATACTCATGATACATACATCACAATAGAAAAAAGTTTGGTGCAGTGTCCCTTTAATCCTAATTTTTTATCAAGAATGTAAATTTAATTCTACTAACAGTTATGCATGTTTATTTTTATTAAAATTAAATTAAAATTCTACTAACATTGTTTATGAAGTTCATTTTTAAAGACAAATTACAATTATATTTTACTCTACTAACTCAGTTCTGCATGCTTACTTTTCTAACTTTTTAAAATTGTATATAGTAATATAGTTAAAGTACCACTAAAACAAAAATAATATTGTCCTTGATTCGTCAATGATGAAGCAGTTCAAATTACATGATTAGTTTCTATTAAAAATATAATTTTTAAAATATATCAGTATTGAACTTACATGTCCTTATCAATCTTCTAATAGATTTATAGTACTTAGGTTCTCTTCTCTTCAAGTCACTATATTTTCGAAGACATTGTCGTCTTGTTCTTTTAATTTTTGAAATACGATTCTTCTCAGCATCTCGTATATAATTTTGTCACGGCATTCCTGTCTCACTGCCCTTACACCACCAATACGTTTAGGAAAATATTTATCCATATTTATCCATGGCATAAACTAATATTACTAACTCGCCAGCACCAAAAGGTTTAGGACGCGACATGCTTGACGATGACATAATTAATCATTAAGTCAATAATTAGCACATTGATCTCGATATGTAACCAAAAAAACAAAACAAACTATAATGTATATATAGATTAATGTATTTAGTGAATGTTTGTAAATTGATTCTATGTTTATAATTATCAAAAATAATATTTTGTTTAAAAACAATTTCAGTGTTACATATGTGTATATATATATTTGAATTTAGTTTGGTTTACATTATTTTTTTTATAAATATAATATATAATGTTTAAATATTGATTGTCAGTTTGTAATAAAACAATTTATTTTCCATTATTTGTTGAGATTTTTTTGGGGCTTTATTTATTTTCAATTTTTATCAAAAATATAGTCAATATTTTCTTCCTACAAATGTAACATTGGATTAATGTTACATATATTTATATGTACAACGACAATGTTTAATCTATATGAGCCACAATAACTTTAAAAACTATTGAATGGAAAGAGAAATTATTAAAGATAAGATAATAAGTGATAAGAGTAAGCCCTGAAGTTTTTTTGAATTTGAATATGGGCTAACCTAGGAGCTGTTAAAAATTGAGATTAAAATAAAACAAAGCAAATTAGCAAATCTTTAAAATAACAACTCCTATCTGAAAGCATAAAATCTCACTTTGGAATAGCCTGTCATTTGGTAAGTCTACAATTCAATGAGACAATACACATTATGTAAAAGAGACAGTACACATTATGTAAAAGAGTTAGAGAAGCTATAGACAGTAGTGTGTCTTACCCAAAATTTATTGTCTGTAATTACTTTGATCATAAACTTGATTTATAATTAAGATTTTAAAGCATTGTTAATTGAAGAGCAACAACTGTAATGTATTTATATGTTTATCAACAGTGATTTTTAATAACCTTAATTATTAAAAAAAAAGAGTAGAAGACAATTTAATAAAGCAAATTTTTTTTTTATTTATCAACTTAAGACAGGAATTTTAATCCTCAAAATATTGTTCTGAAACCATGTCCCTTGTTGCCATACCACGCCTATTAGGTTGTTCTATACATATTTCTTCTGTAAAATCGTCAGCATCTACAGTATTTTCTTCTTCTAATGGGCAGCCTCTTTTAATTGCTATATTGTGCAGTATGCCGCAAACCAATATAATTCTTGCAACTTTCTAAGGTGCATACTGCATAGCACCAGCAGAATGATCAAGACATCAAAACTGCATTTTCAAAAGACCGAAAGTCCTCTCAATTATACCCCTGGTAGATCGATGAGCTTCATTGAAACGTACTTGATTTCTGGTCTGTGGGTTGTTATTGGGAGTCAACAGCCATTCTGTACATGAGTACCCTCCATCTCCTAATAGGACATCAAATAAATATAAATATTAATATAAAAATAATTATAAAGATTGAAAACTAATACGATACAAATTTAAAATATACATCTTACTCTTTAATTACAGTAGACAAATTTGGCGCAATTTATGTACATGGAAATGATAGAAAAATTAGATGCCAGTTATGCTTACCTAGAAGCCATCCTTCAGGCATATCTCCGTCCTTGAACTTCCGGTATAAGCCAGTCTGTCTTAAGATGTAAGAATCATGACATGAGCCTGGGTAGTTTGAACGGACACTGATTATCCTCATGTTGGGGTCACAGACAATCTGAACATTCAAGGAATGGAAATGCTTTCTATTACTATAGATCTCCTCATGAGCTTGAAGTGGTCTTACAGCAACATGGATACAGTCTATGGCACCTAGGACATTGGGCATCCCAGCCATCCTATAGAAATTTGACTTTATAGATTACCATTCTTCTGGGGTAGATGGCAAACAAACATATTGAGGAAAAATAACCACCATAGCCCCTATGACTTTTGATAAGTGGCGTGAAAAAGCAGATTGACTCATTCCAATAATGACGCTAGAAACTGCCTGAAAGGAGCCTGTTGCCATCGGCTCCAAATAATCTTTAATCTCTCGATACAGGTGTAATATGAATTCACAATCAAGCCGGAATCTTTGTATGATCTCTTGGTCAGAAATGCCATGCAAACCAACCCATTTCCAGTGTTCTGTCTTCTAGACTGGATTTGCATCACACAGAGAATAAACAAATACAGAAGTGTCTCCATAGCTGCTGAAATGAACAATGTAAGTACAATGCTGATATTACTGCATTTTATATATGTCTAGACTGGCGTCTACATTGACTTTCCTATTGTTTTGTACCTTGTCCACCACCTAAAAGGTGGGGAGGCAAAAATAACGAGGTGGGAGCGGAAATTGTAGCGAGCGGACAAAAAGATTTTTTAGTACATTAGTTTTTGGCGAGTTGGTCAAATGTGTCTAATTACAGTGAAAAATGGAGAGGTAGCGATGTTTGGCGGATAAGTACGCTCGCAATTTTAAATATGCGAGTTTGAACATAGTTGACGACTTTGTACATATCAGTTTGCGAGTTTTGACGCGAGATTTTTTTGCGGGTAGCTCGCTGACTGCTTAGTACATGGAGCCGGGAGTGTAATATCTTCTGCTTGCTGTGTTTACACAGCTTGGCCTCAAGGCCAAAATATTTAAGGATAGGTGTGGATACCACAGGCTAAATAAACTATTTCAGATGCCAATATAAGGACAATGGAAATACTTATAAGCAATTTAATACACTCCAGCAGCTAAAGTGGATCATTGTGAACCAATTAAAGGGGAGAACATTTTTGAGTAAACCGTCCCTTTAATGGTTTATCTATGAAGAACATATTTAATGTGTAAATATTCTATATAGAATATTTAATTATAATAATGATTTGTCTTTTTATTATTACAATGTCTCTTTGCTCTTTTTTTATTATGTGCTTGAATGAACAATAATTTTAATAATTTTTTTTTTTAGCATGGTTAACGCTAGAGGCTCTACCACGTATAGAGCAGACCATGCTGAGGAACAGTCTGTTGCTGGGAAGGATGCACAACACCATGCATAACCAGTTGCAGATTCATCGCTTGACTCTAGAGAGCGTTCTGGGTCTAGAGTCAATGCATGAATCCGCAGCTGGTAATGCACAGGACGATGAGGGTGCTGCTGATGCCCAATAAGTGGAGGATCCGGAGATGCTCTAAGGGCGCAGATACGAATCTTCCATCCACATGTTAGTTTGTTTGTATTTATTGTTGCCATTTGGCCTTTTTGTTTTTTTAGTTGTGCCTGTTGCACTCTTTCACCTTGTCAGATGGCTCCAATGGGGCTGTGTTGGCCCTTGTCAACTCCCTCCAAGGACTGTGATGCACTCTTTCCCCTTGTCAGATTTCTCCAATAGGGCTGTGTTGGCCCTTGTCAACTCCCTCCAAGGACTGTGATGCACTATTTCACCTTGTCAGATGGCTCCAATGGGGCTGTGTTGGCCCTTGTCAACTCCCTCCAAGGACTGTGATGCACTATTTCACCTTGTCAGATGGCTCCAATGGGGCTGTGTTGGCCCTTGTCAACTCCCTCCAAGGACTGTGATGCACTCTTTCACCTTGTCAGATGGCTCCAATGGGGCTGTGTTGGCCCTTGTCAACTCCCTCCAAGGACTGTAATGCACTCTTTCACCTTGTCAGATGGCTCCAGTGGGGCTGTGTTGGCCCTTGTCAACTCCCTCCAAGGACTGGGATGCACTCTTTCCCCTTGTCAGATGGCTCCAATAGGGCTGTGTTGGCCCTTGTCAACTCCCTCCAAGGACTGTGATGCACTATTTCACCTTGTCAGATGGCTCCAATGGGGCTGTGTTGGCCCTTGTCAACTCCCTCCAAGGACTGTGATGCACTCTTTCACCTTGTCAGATGGCTCCTCCAATGGGGCTGTGTTGGCCCTTGTCAACTCCCTCCAAGGACTGTAATGCACTCTTTCACCTTGTCAGATGGCTCCAATGGGGCTGTGTTGGCCCTTGTCAACTCCCTCCAAGGACTGTGATGCACTCTTTCACCTTGTCAGATGGCTCCAATGGGGCTGTGTTGGCCCTTGTCAACTTCATCCAAGGACTGGGATGCACTCTTTCCCCTTGTCAGATGGCTCCAATAGGGCTGTGTTGGCCCTTGTCATCTCCCTCCAAGGACTGTGATGCACTATTTCACCTTATCAGATGGCTCCAATGGGGCTGTGTTGGCCCTTGTCAACTCCCTCCAAGGACTGTGATGCACTCTTTCACCTTGTCAGATGGCTCCAATGGGGCTGTGTTGGCCCTTGTCAACGCCCTCCAAGGACTGGGATGCACTCTTTCACCTTGTCAGATGGCTTCAATGGGGCTGTGTTGGCCCTTGTCAACTCCCTCCAAGGACTGGGATGCACTCTTTCACCTTGTCAGATGGATCCAGTGGGGCTGTGTTGGCCCTTGTCAACTCCCTCTAAGGACTGGGATGCACTCTTTCCCCTTGTCAGATGGCTCCAATAGGGCTGTGTTGGCCCTTGTCAACTCCCTCCAAGGACTGTGATGCACTCTTTCCCCTTGTCAGATTTCTCCAATAGGGCTGTGTTGGCCCTTGTCAACTCCCTCCAAGGACTGTGATGCACTATTTCACCTTGTCAGATGGCTCCAATTGGGCTGTGTTGGCCCTTGTCAACTCCCTCCAAGGACTGTGATGCACTATTTCACCTTGTCAGATGGCTCCAATGGGGCTGTGTTGGCCCTTGTCAACTCCCTCCAAGGACTGTGATGCACTCTTTCCCCTTGTCAGATTTCTCCAATAGGGCTGTGTTGGCCCTTGTCAACTCCCTCCAAGGACTGTGATGCACTATTTCACCTTGTCAGATGGCTCCAATGGGGCTGTGTTGGCCCTTGTCAACTCCCTCCAAGGACTGTGATGCACTATTTCACCTTGTCAGATGGCTCCAATGGGGCTGTATTGGCCCTTGTCAACTCCCTCCAAGGACTGTGATGCACTCTTTCACCTTGTCAGATGGCTCCAATGGGGCTGTGTTGGCCCTTGTCAACTCCCTCCAAGGACTGTAATGCACTCTTTCACCTTGTCAGATGGCTCCAGTGGGGCTGTGTTGGCCCTTGTCAACTCCCTCCAAGGACTGGGATGCACTCTTTCCCCTTGTCAGATGGCTCCAATAGGGCTGTGTTGGCCCTTGTCAACTCCCTCCAAGGACTGTGATGCACTATTTCACCTTGTCAGATGGCTCCAATGGGGCTGTGTTGGCCCTTGTCAACTCCCTCCAAGGACTGTGATGCACTCTTTCACCTTGTCAGATGGCTCCAATGGGGCTGTGTTGGCCCTTGTCAACTCCCTCCAAGGACTGTAATGCACTCTTTCACCTTGTCAGATGGCTCCAATGGGGCTGTGTTGGCCCTTGTCAACTCCCTCCAAGGACTGTGATGCACTCTTTCACCTTGTCAGATGGCTCCAATGGGGCTGTGTTGGCCCTTGTCAACTTCCTCCAAGGACTGGGATGCACTCTTTCCCCTTGTCAGATGGCTCCAATAGGGCTGTGTTGGCCCTTGCCAACTCCCTCCAAGGACTGTGATGCACTATTTCACCTTATCAGATGGCTCCAATGGGGCTGTGTTGGCCCTTGTCAACTCCCTCCAAGGACTGTGATGCACTCTTTCACCTTGTCAGATGGCTCCAATGGGGCTGTGTTGGCCCTTGTCAACGCCCTCCAAGGACTGGGATGCACTATTTCACCTTGTCAGATGGCTCTAATGGGGCTGTGTTGGCCCTTGTCAACTCCCTCCAAGGACTGGGATGCACTATGTCACCATGTCAGATGGCTCCAATGGGGGTGTGTTGGCCCTTGTCAACTCTCTCCAAGGACTGTGATGCACTCTTTCACCTTGTCAGATGGCTCCAATGGGACTGTGTTGGCCCTTGTCAACTCCCTTCAAGGACTGGGATGCACTATTTCACCTTGTCAGATGGCTCCAATGGGGCTGTGTTGGCCCTTGTCAACTCTCTCCAAGGACTGTGATGCACTCTTTCACCTTGTCAGATGGCTCAAATGGGGCTGTGTTGGCCCTTGTCAACTCCCTTCAAGGACTGGGATGCACTATTTCACCTTGTCAGATAGCTCCAATGGGGCTGTGTTGGCCCTTGTCAACTCCCTCCAAGGACTGGGATGCACTCTTTCACCTTGTCAGATGGCTCCAATAGGGCTGATTTATCAATCAATCAATTTATCTTATTTCTTTCTGTTTTATGACATCATAATAAAAGAAATATCATAAATATATTATTTGTCCTCTTTATTCATGTCCTTTATTAAAATATATATTTTATGTGGTTAATCCTTAAAGGGACATGAAACCAAAAAAATGGTCTTTCATGATTCTGATATATAATACAATTTTCAAGAAATATAATATTTCCATCTCTTATTTAATTTTCTTCATTTTCTTGATATATCATGAGTAGCAGAGAAGTGAGGTTCTCGATGTTGATTGTTGTTTATATATATATATATATATATATTGGTTGTTGTGTTTGTGAATTGATGCACCTTTAACAAATGATCCCAAGATTATTAAACTGAGATAATCGATGTAAATTATGAAGTTGATGGAAATAGTATCCTCTTTGTGAATCCTGAACTTAATTGATTGTATGTCATGTCCCTTTAAGTGATGCTGACCACAATTCTTAATGAATGGATATACATTTCTAATTTATTTTTGTATTTTTTACATCAACATAGACATATAATATTTTTTTAAACAGACTATTATTTTAATGTTGACAGCACATGTATTCCAATTTAACTTATATATTATTGTAGTAGTCTAACAAAAGCAATCACTAGGTGTAATGTGCATATTTTAGATTATTAATATGTTTCTCTTATTATTTTTTCTATTTAATTATACAACGATCTATTGCTATAGGTAGGCTGACCATATTTCAACTAGAATAAGTGACACATCTGATAAATACATGTGTCATTATTGGTATTCCAAATAAATCTATTAACATATCTTAAAACATCCCTGACATATGTATTTCTCATGTGTCCCTTTTTAAAGCGTAAAAATGGGCACCATAGCTATAGGTAACATATAATGTATAACCAATCCCGATTTTCATAATGTATCTCGTCGCATTATTTCGCATTTAAAGGGACAGGAAACACAATAATCTATTTTCTCGTTTATGTATAACATACAATTTTGAAATATTTGTCTTTCCATAAATTCTCAAATTTGATTCAGTCTCTTTGTAACATTTGTTTAAGGAGCAGCAGGGCACTACTGGTTTCTAAATGAACACATAGGTGAACCAATGACAATTGGTGTATATATGTAGCCACTAATCAGCATTTAGAACATTTGTATTTTCTGCTCTTGAGATTACCTCTAAACACATTTCAGCAAAAGATTAAAATTAAATGTGAAAATGTATTTCAAATTGCAATGTCGTACATAATCATATAACATAAAATGTGGTTTTCATGTCCATTTAAACCCTGCTGGTTCCTAAATAGTTAATAATCCTCTGCTTCTAATAAAATATATCCTTATTACCAACAATGGATTCTATTTCATATATCACATTATTACGTTATCTAGCGTGACATTCATAGATAACAATATAGCACATACTAGTTTTTAAAATATAAATAAGTTTCTTCTTGACATGCAAATCTGTAAAATGAGTCCTTGTATTGGCTGACGTTTTTACGCGATCTCGGATGCGCCATGTTGGTTAAGACGTCCCATGCCAAGCTGTAAAATGAGTTCTTGGATTGGATGCCGTTTTTTACGCGATCTTGGATGAGCCTTTGATTGGATGCCGTTTTTACGCGATCTCGGATGCGCCATGTTGATTTAGACATCACATGCCAAGCTGTAAAATAAGTTCTTGGATTGGATGCCGTTTTTACGCGATCTCGGATGCGCCTTTGATTGGATGCCGTTTTAACGCGATCTCGGATGCGCCTTTGATTGGCAGACGTTTTTACACAATCTCAGATGCGCCATGTTGGTTAAGACGTCCCATGCCAAGCTGTAAAATGAGTTCTTGGATTGGATGCCGTTTTTTACGCGATCTTGGATGAGCCTTTGATTGGATGACGTTTTTACGCGATCTCGGATGCGCCATGTTGCTTTAGACGTCACATGCCAAGCTGTAAAATAAGTTCTTGGATTGGATGCCGTTTTTACGCGATCTCAGATGCACCTTTGATTGGATGCCGGTTTTACGCGATCTCGGATGCGCCTTTGATTGGCATACATTTTTACGCGATCTCGGATGCGCCATGTTGCTTAAGACGTCACATGCCAAGGTGTTAAATCCGTCTGATTGGATTACGTTGTCCCGCAATATTTGATTTTGCACGTAAACCACGTTTGCGAATGAGAAGACAAGTTTAAAACCATGACGAGTATGGATTGTGTCAATTATGTACATTGTTGAACCATAGCTGATAAAGAACACGAAAATCTCCTTTGATGGCTGTCTCATTGAAGAAACGAATGAAGGCAATCTGTTTTCAGGCATAATATATTTTGAGGCAAGTGCAAATCCATGAATATAGTCCATCTTGTTTAATATGTTTGGTAACAATATTTTGCTTTTTATAAATAATTACTATTTTGTATTTAATTTTCTCCATATCTAATTCCTAAAGATGCACTTTTGTATTTGAATAAAGTAATCAATATGCATTGACCTTTATCATATGATAAATATATGAGATAAATACTTTTTCTAGATGTTAGGTCCTGATGTTTTTTCTTAAAGGGACATTATACACTCATTTTTTCTTTGCATATATGTTTTGTAGATGATCTATTTATATAGCCCATCATTTTTGGTTAATTGTTATTAAATGTATATTTTTGCTTATTTTAAAGTAACATTGCTGTTATTTTCTTACTCCTAACCAAGCCCCAGAGTTGGATGTGAATACCGTCAGCTACCTTCTCCAGCTTGCTCCTGTTTGTGTAAAGGGTCTTTTCATATGCAAAAGAAGGGGGAGTGGGGAGTGTCTTATTTCCCACTTGCAATGGCCTTTCCAGCTAACTTTTAAACATAGCTAAAGTGAGAGTTTCTAAGTAAGTCTTTAAACCGTTTTATCATGGATTTTTATATCAGTATGTGGGCATCTTGTTCTTTATAGTAGTGTCTATTACATGCAGTTCTCTGAAAATGAGTGTATACTGTCCCTTTAATGTAAATGCTCATTATTGTGTCATGTATGACTTCCACATTGTTAATCTCCAAATATATTACTGTGAGCTTATATTTGTAATGTAACTCTTAAAAGGACATGCAACCATATTCCTTCTAAATGAAATGTCTTTCTTAAATAATTCAAACACTATAATGTATCTTTAAAAAAATTGAATTTATTTAACATGTCGATAGAAATATGTCATATAGGCTTAGTATCCTATAAAAAAATATTCTTGTTAGAACAAGTACGTGTAGATATACCAACAATCCCTAAGGATTAGTATATGTTAGCATATGTTCTTGTTTAAGGGGACAGTGAAGTCAAGCAAAACAGTAATGATTTAAAGGGACAGTAAAGTCAAAACTAAACTTCCATGATTCAGATAGGGCATGCAATTTTAAACAACTTTCCAATTTACTTTTATCATCAAATTTGCTTTGTTCCCTTGGTGGTATTTTTGAAAAGCTAAACCTAGCTAGGCTCAAACTGATTTCTAAACAGTTGAAAACCGCCTCCTAGCTCAGAGCATTTTTAAAGTTTTTCACAGTTACACTGTGCTAGTTCACATGTGTCATATAGATAACATCGTGCTCACTCCCGTGAAGTTATTTAGGAGTCTTCACTGATTGACTACACTGCATGTCTGTCAAAGACACTTAGACAAGGAGGCTGTCTGCAAAGACTTAGATACAAGGTAATCACAGAGGTAAAAAGTATATTAATATAACTGTGTTGGTTATGCAAAAACGGGGAATGGGTAATAAAGGGATTATCTATCTTTTTAAATAAGAAAAATTTTGGTGTAGACTGTCCCTTTAAATCAGAAAAAATTTAATTTTTCGAAAATATATCTCAAACTTTTATCCCCAATTTATCTTAGTTCTTAGTTGATAGCTAAACCTAGGAGGTTCATCTGCTCATTTCTTTGAGCTTGAAGAGTGCATCTAATCGGAATGCATTTTGACCACTAGAGGGCATTAGTTTTTGTATTTCATATAGAAAACATTGAGCTCATGCAGTATAGTTACCCTGGATTGATTATTGATTGGCTGAAATGCCGGTCTGTCAAAAGAACTGAAATAAGTGGTCATTTTTCTGAGGCATAGATACAAGGTTAATCACAGAAGTAAAACGTGTATTTCTCTTTTTTTTTCTTAACTTGATAATGCGTAATAAAGTGTTTTCTTTGTAACCAACAATAATTAATGTTATGACTGTCCATTTAAGCTGTGTTGTTGGCATCCAAACAGGGATATGCCATCATGTATAATTGTAATGGTCATTTTTTGAGATTAGGGAAACAGTTTAGACATCACATCACAGAAACCAATAAATGTAATCAACAATGATAGGTATGTGATGATGTGGTCTCCACACACTTGTAAAACACACTCTGCAAACAATCTGCCTCCATGGACCCGGTTCCATAGAAGCAGATTATATACAGAGTGTGCTCCACAAGTGTAAGAAGACCACATCATCACATACCTATCCATTACACATTAAATAAATAAAAAAATGAAACTAAAATTACCTCCTCTTCCTTCCCCTCTTCCCACGAGCCTGAGGCTCTGGGGGGGCAACTGGCCCCTCCGACGAGTTCTCATAGGAGATGTTTGTGGAAGAGGGGGAGAAGGAGTACTGGGATCACCCGGCTGAGGAGGAGATAGAGGCTGAGGAGGAGATAGAGGCTGAGGAGGAGAAGATAGTCCAGCAGCAGCAGCAGCAGCAAATGTTGTATTTTTCGCCTCCCGGAGGACTTGCAATATATCCTTAAGAGTATTCAACATCTCTCTTTGGTCTTGACGAATCTCTCTTTGGTCTTGGCGAATATCATTAATTGCTTCTGTCAGATGGACTCTGCTTTCCACCTGTTCCCTCCAGGAGGCATGCATCTCTTCTAGAAAATCTTTTAAGATCTGCAGCTCTGCAATCTCTGCTGGTATCTCCTCCTAAGTAGCTGCTGGTGCACGGCGGGCTGCTGGTGCACGAGGGGCTTCTGGTGCATGAGGGGCTGCTGCAGGGATCTCTTCTGCAGCGGGGGCTTCTTCAGGGAATGATGCTACAGGGATGTCTTCCATGTCTCCCCAAGGTGGCAAGTCATCTGAACCACTCTCATACCTGGGTGAAGGAGGAGCCTGTGGTTGCTGTGCTGCCTCCTCCCCGGCCTCAGACTCTGTATATTGTAAAAAGAAAAAAATTAAGATATTAGCACAGTTCCAAATAAAGATGTAAATGTTGTATTTGAAAGTGTATTAATGAGGTTGCCTTTGTAATTCTATTGTAAGCAAAATCAATGAATACGATTTCCACATTTTCCAAACCGTGTTTGTGATATCTATATGGTCAATCTGAATGTGTTTTTGCATTTGTTTTCAGTCTGTTTAAATGCACACCTAATCTGTAGACTAGATACTAATGTGATGGCTTTTCGTGAAATGCAACTTTTGCAAGGTAATTGTGAATGTGTTTACATAATAATGTCTAAAAAAGCGTAATTGTGTAAATCATATCCTTAAATAACTTATTTTTGATGTAAAGAATTTATTAAATGAGCTTACCAGCAGATGAGAGTGGCAGGTTCCCGGTATCAACTCCTCCAATACCGACTATGGCCACCTCGGAGATGTTGGGACGCAGCATTTCCTCACAGCGGGAATATTCAAATATAATTTCATGCCCACCACCGGTCCCTGTTATGTATTGGTTCTCCCTTGAGATCTTTCTTTTTAGTTCCATTTTGCAGTCCCGGTAGCGATGCTGTATGGACTTGACATCCCTGTTATGGACCCCCACTGCATTAACAGCATCTCCAGCCATAGTTTCCTCTTCTCCTTAGGGGTGGCCTTCTGAGTCTGCAGCCTCCTAGCCCTCTTCATATAAGCCTCTATGAGGGCCTCCTTCTCCTCCATGGTATACCTCTCCTCCCTCTGCCTGGGCATCCCCTGTGATGTGAGTCTCTGTTTCCCGGACTGTGAAGCTCTACACTGCACACCACTGGGCCCAGCCACTTGTTCATCTTCAACAGAGTGCCCGGGTCCACCCACCGCTTCCTCTCCCGCTTCCTCTCCCGCTTCCTCTCCCCCTTCCTCTCCCCCTTCTTGTCCCCCTTCCTGTCCCCCTTCCTGTCCTGTTCCCTTCCCTCTACCCCTCCCTCTCTCCCTCCCTCTCTCCTGAATAACCTCCTGCCTAACCTCCTCTCTAATCTCTTCTCTAAACTGATTCATGAGGAACTCTAATAGCTGCGGGCTAATCTGCCCCCTATCCCCCCTACCGACATACTGAAACAAAAAGTGAATGTGCCCAAATGAAAGGGGGTCAAAATAAATAACAAACAGTAAAAAGTGCTCAAAGTGTGAAAGGGATATAAATAAAAGAGGGCAAGGGGTATTATACAGACAAAAATGTATAAAAATACTAAAATGAGGATATGTAAACAAAATCTAACTATGGGATGGGTATGGGCTTACAGGGAATGGGCTTAAAGGGAATGGGGTATGGGCTGAAAGGGAATGGGGTATGGGCTGAAAGGGAATGGGGTATGGAGTGTAGTATGAGAGGGGATGGGGTATGGAGTGTATGTAGTGTTATTGCTAAGTGTATGTATGTATTGAATGTGTTTGTATATAAATGTGTTAATATAAGTATTCGTAAAAACCACTCGCACACTCGCCCAAACAAACACTCGCTCACTAACGCTCTCTCACTAACTCACTATCTCACACTAACACTATCTCTCACACTAACTAACTAAATAACTCTCACACTAACTCTAACTAACTCTCACACTAACATTAACTCTCACACTAACTAACTCTCTCACACTAACTCACTATCTCACAATAACAGTAACTCGCTAAATCTCTCTAATCTCACAAAACCCTCCAGCAACACAGTCAAAGAAGCCAAGCTTGTAGCGTGCTTATATACCCTATGTAAAAGTTTAATGATGTACCGGTTTGCAAAGTAAAGTATGTTCAGGTGTACTTTGCTAGTATGTGTGCAATGTGTATTAGTTGTGTGAATTTGCGCATGTTCATATTGAGTTATTATTTATGGAATGTGTATAATACGATGATGTCATAGTGATCGTTTTGCATAACATTGTCCAAAAGTATTATCTGTAAATGTAAATACATATTTGTGATGGTGTCGTATTTGTGAAGTGGTGTAAATGTTTATTTATACTAATGTTCCATAATCTTGAATGCGAATGTTTTGTTTGTGTATGAGTGTGCAATTCTTTTTCTCTTGTAAGATGTATCGAGTCTACGGATTCATCCTTACTTGTGGGATATTCTCCTTCCCTACAGGAAGTGGCAGAGAGAGAGCACCCACAGCAGAGCTGTCTATATAGCTCCCCCTTAGCTCCACCCCCCAGTCATTCTCTCTGACTGCTTAACTGCTAGGAAGGGCAAAGAGCTATGTGGTGACTAAAATGTTAGTTTTTTACTTCTCAAGCAAAAGTTTATTATTTTAAATGGTACCGGTGTGTACTATTTACTCTCTGGCAGAAAAGGGATGAAGATTTCTGCAAGGAGGATGATGATCTTATCACTTTGTAACTAAGATCCACTGCTGTTCTCACAAGGCCTGAAGAGTATTGGAAAACTTCAGTTGGGAGAACAGTTTGCAGGCTAAGCTGCATATGAGGTATGTTCAGTCTATATTTTTCTAGATAGACTGTGTTAAATCTAGAAAAGGCTGGCAATATCCCCATGAGGGAAGGGTAAGCTGTATTCAGATACTTTAATAGGAATTTCAGCTTGCTTGAAGGGCTCATTAGTTACTGGTGACACTGTTAGGAAAAAACGTTTTGTTTTTTGATGCATTTATAACGTTTTTTTGAAGAGACTAAAGGGGTCATTGTGGATTGGTTTTGAGTTTTGTAACTCACATGGTTAATTAAGAGACACTCTGGTGTTTCTCTGATAGGCCTCAAAACATCGAGTGAGTTGGGAGGGGCCTATTTTCACCCCTCAGTTGCGCAGTTTCCTTTCCTTTGAAACATATCACTGCTTCTCCTGTCGTTTCTGCTATGTTGGAGGGTTGTTAAAGAAGTTTTTTCCCCCACAAATCGTTCTGAATGGCAGGTAGGAGCCACAGCAGAGCTGTGGCATGGTGCTGAAAGTCTTTTTTACTGGGTTTAACATTTTTCAATCCGTTTTTGCCATTAAAGGGTTAATTGTTTATTTGCATAGCTGTGCAAAGTTACTAAGCCTTCAGAATACTACAGGTGGCCCTTGGTTTACAATAGTTCAATTTGCGCCGTTTCAGAATAACGCCCTTTTTTTGCTATTGAAAAGCATTGACTGCTATTGAAAGCATTAGCACATGCATACATTAAAATAGCCAGTAGGTGGAGCTGTCCGTTTATGTTGCAGCAAACACATGGAAAGAAAAGCAAGCCAGACATGATCAATGGATCAGCTTTCAAAGGAACAAGATCTAGCAGCCACTTCCCTTAGCTGCAGACTCAATGCAGAGAACTGTTTGCAGAAAAAGGCAAGTAAAAAACGTTTTTGTTCATTAGACTTAGTTTGATGATTATACAGTCTGTTGTGTGATTAAACACAGGCAGGCTGAATTTAATCAGTGTATAACCAGACCTGAGCAATGGAGCCGTTTTTAAAGGAACAAGATCTAGCAGCCACTTCCCTTAGCTGCAGAAAAATGCAAGTAAAAAAAACGTTTTTCTTCATTAAACTTAGTTTGATGATGATACAGTCTGTTGTGTGATTATTTTGTTTTTGTTCATTAAACTTTGATTGATGATGATACAGTCTGTGTTTGTGTGATAATTTTATTAGGTGCGGTTTAGCAAATGTTTTTGTTTATTAAACTTAGTTTGATGATGATACAATCTATTTTATTAGGTTAATAATGCTGTTTCGCATTTAAAGTCTTCATTTCAAAGCTTTAAAAATAATGTATTAGGTGTTACTTATGTCAATTTTGAGAGGGGCCTGGAACCTAACTCCCTCACTTCCCATTGACTTACATTATAAACTGTGTTTCAATTTACAACGGTTTCGATTTACAACCATTCCTTCTGCAACCTAACCCCGGCGTAAACTGAGGGCTACCTGTACTGTAACAATTTCGTTACGTTTACTGCTTTTTTTTACACTGTTTTGCAGAACTGGTGCAGCTTTTTTTCTCTTAAAGGCACAGTACCGTTTTATTTCTAAGTGTTTTTTACTTTGATTACAGTGTTTTCCAAGCTTGCTTGTTACATTACTAGCCTGTTTAACATGTCTGACACCAAGGAAAATCCTTGTTTAATATGTTTGGAAGCCATTGTGGAACCCCCTCTTAGAATGTGTCCCAATTGTACTGATATGTCTATAAACTATAAAGAACATATATTAGCACTTAAAAATAGAGCAATAGATGATTCTCAGTCAGAAGTAAATGAGGGTTCGCCATCTAGCTCTCCCCAAGTGTCACAACCAGTAACGCCCGCACAAGTGACGCCAAGTACCTCTAGTGCGTCAAATTCTTTTACTTTACAAGACATGGCCACAGTTATGAATACACAGAGGTTTTATCTAAACTGCCTGGTTTACAAGGAAAGCGGGACAGCTCTGGGTTTAGAAAAAATGCTGAGCCGTCTGACGCTTTAGTAGCCGTATCTGATATGCCCTCAAAATGCTCTGAAGTAGGGGTGAGGGATTTGTTATCTGAGGGAGAAATTTCTGATTCAGGAAAGACGCTTCCTCAGATAGATTCTGATATGACGGCCTTTAAATTCAAGCTTGAACACCTCCGCTTATTGCTCAGGGAGGTATTAGCGACTCTAGATGATTGTGACCCTATAGTGGTTCCAGAGAAATTGTGTAAAATGGATAAATACTTAGAGGTTCCTGTTTACATTGATGTTTTTCCAGTTCCTAAGAGGATTGTGAATATTATTACTAAGGAGTGGGATAGACCAGGTATTCCGTTCTCTCCCCCTCCTGTTTTTAAGAAAATGTTTCCCATATCTGACACCATGCGGGACTCATGGCAGACAGTCCTTAAGGTGGAGGGAGCTATTTCTACTCTGTCTAAGCATTCAACTATACCTATCGAAGACAGTTGTGCTTTCAAAGATCCTATGGATAAAAAATTAGAGGGTCTCCTGAAGAAAATTTTTGTTCATCAGGGTTTTTCTCTTCAACCTATTGCGTGCATTGTTCCTGTAACTACTGCAGCTGCTTTCTGGTTTGAGGCTCTAGAAGAGGCTCTTCAGATGGAGACTCCATTAGAGGAGATTATGGACAGAATCAAGGCCCTTAAGTTGGCTAATTCTTTTATTACAGATGCCGCTTTTCAACTGGCTAAATTAGCGGCAAAGAATTCAGGTTTTGCCATTTTAGCATGCAGGGCGTTATGGCTCAAGTCCTGGTCTGCTGATATGTCATCCAAATCTAAACTTTTGAACATCCCTTTCAAAGGAAAGACCCTATTCGGGCCTGAACTGAAAGAGATTATTTCAGACATCACTGGAGGGAAAGGTCATGCCCTTCCTCAGGATAGATCAAATAAGATGAAGATCAAACAAAATAATTTTCGCTCCTTTCGGAACTTCAAGAGTGGTTCCGTTTCGGCTTCCTCTGCTGCAAAGCAAGAGGGGAATTTTGCCCAATCCAAGTCAGTCTGGAGACCTAACCAGGCTTGGAACAAGGGTAAACAGGCCAAGAAGCCTGCAGCTGCCTCTAAGACAGCATGAAGGGGTAGCCCCCGATTCGGGACCGGATCTAGTGGGGGGCAGACTCTCTCTCTTCGCTCAGGCTTGGGCAAGAGATGTTCACGATCCCTGGGCTTTAGAAATTGTGTCCCAGGGATATCTTCTGGAATTCAAAGACTCCCTTCCACGGGGGAGATTTCATATTTCTCGATTGTGTAGAAGATCTGCTTACCATGGGGGTGATCCGCGCAGTCCCAAAAGAGGAACAGGGACTAGGGTTCTACTCAAACCTGTTTGTGGTTCCCAAAAAAGAGGGAACTTTCAGACCAATCTTGGATCTCAAAATTATAAACAATTTCCTCGGGGTTCCATCATTCAAGATGGAGACCATTCGGACTATTCTGCCTTTGATCCAGGGAGGTCAATATATGACTACCGTGGACTTAAAGGATGCGTATCTACACATCCCTATTCACAGAAATCATCATCAATTTCTCAGATTTGCCTTTCTAAACAGGCATTACCAGTTTGTGGCTCTTCCCTTCGGGTTAGCCACGGCTCCAAGAATTTTCACAAAGGTGCTAGGGTCCCTTCTGGCGGTTCTACGACCTCGGGGCATAGCAGTGGCGCCTTATCTAGACGACATCTTAATTCAGGCGTCGACTTTTCAGCTAGCCAAGTCTCACACGGACATTGTGTTGGCTTTTCTGAGATCTCACGGGTGGAAGGTGAACATAAAAAAGAGTTCTCTCTTCCCTCTCACAAGAGTTTCCTTTCTGGGGACTCTGATAGATTCGGTAGAAATGAAAATATTTCTGACGGAAGTCAGAAAATCAAAACTCACTTGCCGAACTCTTCATTCCATTCCTCGGCCATCTGTGGCTCAGTGTATGGAGGTAATCAGACTCATGGTAGCGGCAATGGACATAGTTCCTTTTGCCCGCCTACACCTCAAACCACTGCAACTATGCATTTATTATTTATTATTGAGACAGCAGGAAAAAAGCAGCAACGTTTCGGGACTTCTGTCCCTTTGTCAAGCTAGTGTGTACAATGAATTCAAACACCTTATATAACAGTATACCACCAGGTGGCGCTAAAAACACATATAAACAGGTAAAAGTTAACCTTTTATATACTGGATTAATTCATTTTTTTTAAAAAAAATATACTGAATTAATTCATAATGATTATGTACAAAATTTACTCAGAAAGAAGCATATAATACAATGATATTAGATATTAAATTTAAAGTGCAATGTTAGAATTAAAGTGCAAAATTAAATTTAAAGTGCAACAAATGAGGTATATAGTTAGATATATCCTATATTATTAAAATAGGAAAATAAAATCCAAAAGAGCGGATTTTAATTACCACAAACTAAATCCAGAGATGATGTACTTAAAGAAACACTGATAAGTCCCAGTCCTTATTCATGCCATTGGGATACATGGTACCCAATTCATGAATTCAGAACGCCTCTCTTTGTTTTAACATTTTCTCCCTGTCCCCTCCTCTACGTAATTTGGGGACATGGTCAATTATCTGAAAACGGAGCTGATTTATGGCATGTTTTTTATCTAAAAAATGTTCAGCGACTGGAGCTTTTAGATTTTTAATTCTTATAGAGCTTTTATTCTCTATAATTCTGTCCTGTACACACCTCGTTGTCTCTCCAACATAGCTCCGCCCACAGGGACATTTAATTAGATAGATAACATAATCAGTGTTGCAGGTATAATATCCTCTAATGTGATATTTTTTACCATTACATGGGTGGTAAAACACAGAACCTTTAATTAAGTTCCCGCAACATGAACAATTCAGGCATGCATATGAGCCAAATCTATTAGTAGTTATATATCTTTGATTTACAGATGTTCTAGGCCCTATATCTGCCTTAATTAAATGATCTTGGAGATTTTTGCTACGTTTGTATGCAGGCATAGGTGGCTTCTGGAATTCTAGAATGTTAGGGTTACATTCAGCTAATATATTCCAATGTTTTCTTACTATCTTTTGAATGACTGGACTGAGGCTGTTGAATTCAGAGACAAAGGATAGTTGACTGTCTTTTTCAACCTTTTTTCTCTTATTTGTAGTCTGTAATAGACTTTCTCTTGAGGTTGACAGTACAGATGCTATTTCTTTATGAATTAAAGCTGACGGATAGCCTCTCTCTATGAATCTTTGACCCATGTCTGTTAATCTTTCATTTACTAAATTAGGGTCAGAAACAATTCGCCTGACTCTCAATAGTTGACTCTTTGGAAGAGAGGCTATCAAAGATGGTGAATGAGCACTGTCATAGTGTAACAAACTATTACGGTCAGTGCTCTTTCTGAATAAATCAGTTTTTAAAGTGCACCCATCCTTAATAACCCTTGTATCCAAAAACTCAATTGTTTCTTCATTCCATGTCAGTTTGAATTTGATATGGTTAGTAGCAGCATTAAGATCTGCCACAAATGCCATTAGGGTTCCAACGTTGCCCAACCACACCCCAAAGATATCATCTATGTAACGCCACCAGGTGGCGCCACATAGTGTAAACCAATTGTTACAAAAGACAAATTTTTCTTCGAATACATTCATAAAAATGTTAGCGTAGTTGGGGGCGACTTTGGAACCCATGGCAGTTCCTTGGATCTGCATATAGTAACTGTCTTCAAAAAGAAAGTAGTTACAGTTTAGTACCATATCAAGTAACTGCAACAAGAAATCAACTTTTTGTCCATTCAAATTAACATCATTAGCAAGCACTGACTCTATAGCACCAAGACCACTGGCGTGAGTGATAGAAGTGTAGAGACTATCTACATCTACTTGATGAAAAATTTAAGGTATCCAATTTAAGGAGGAAATCACTGGTATCCTTGATAAAAGAAGTAGATTGTTCCACATAAGGTCTAAACATTCGGTCTAAAAAAATAGAAACATTAGTTAATACAGAGTCAGTGCTTGCAATGATGGGATGGCCAGGGGGGGTCTCAAGATTTTTATGTATCTTGGGAAGAACACACATAACTGGAGTGTGTGGATGTTTGACAGTAAGAAACTTAACTAGATCTTCATCTATTAAATTATTCTTTAAAGCTGTACTCAAAATGTGATCTAATTCTTTTTGTATAGAAAATAGAGGGTTACTAGTTAATTTCTTATAAACAGTATCCTCTAATTGCCTATGAATTTCATTGATATAATCAGTCTTAGTCATTATAACTAAAGCTCCACCCTTATCTGCTCTTTTTAGTATGATATCACGCTTAAGTTTTATAGCTTCTAGGGTCTCAAATTCCTTTTTGTCAAATTTGTTAATTTCTGATTATTAGTTAAGCAGTAATTCCTATGACTTGGTTTTTTATTAGACTCAGTGGTATGTTTAAGGTGTTTAATATCCTTTTTAACCAAATTTATGTAGGTTTCTACATTATGGTTTGATTGATTAGGAATAAATACACTTTTATTACGTAAGCCAAGTTGCTGCATAGATATAGTTTCTTTATTTTGCACTTTAGGCTTGGTTTGATAGGGAATATTACTGAAAAAAGCTTTTAACCTTAAGGAACGAAAAAATTTAAGTCAGTTTGCAATCTAAAAAAATTACATCTTTGCTTGGGGCAATATGATAGGCCTTTGTTTAGTACAGAAAGTTCCTCATTAGTAATATCAGTCCCGGAAATATTTACCACATTGTTTGGTATTAGAATTTCTTCTGAGACCGGAGCTGGCGATGTGGCGTCTCCTTGTGGGCCATGTTTTTTTTGGCCTTTTCGGTACTTCCCACCTCCGCGCCTCTGTCGGCGTCGGAGTCCCCCGGCGATGTTCCTGAGGAATCGGAGCTACTGCCATGATGTGTGGATATCCCTCCGCGGCGTCTCTGATGACCGGAAGTGGTTCTGCGGTTAGTGCTTTCTGGATCATACCGCCAACGATAGACCCTACCTTGGACATAATCCGCTTCATCTCGGCAAACTTGGTGCGTTTCCGTACCTCTATGTCTTTTCTCAGATCTTCAATCTTAGAGGCAGTGTCTGCCAGTGCTTTACTTGATTCTTCTTGCTGCAAGGTATGTTTAATGGTGGACTCCATGTCTGCTAGTTTTGCCTGTTGTTGTGCTGTTTCTTTATTGAGGCAATCCACTGTTAGCACTATAAGATCCATGGAGCACTTATTTAATATCTGTTCAAATATGTCGCAGTATTCCTTATTATCCCTCATTAGTGTAGGGCGGGCGTTCATGCGTAGTCCCAGTGGGATTCTTTTAACGCTGTGATATCCCGCCAGGGTTCTTGCATGCAAATCATATGCAAGTTTTTTCTTTGCAAGTTTTTCATATTCTTTCAGTGAAGTATCTGAGGGAGCCAGTAGAAAATCTCTTTGGCCTTTTGTCAGGGTGGTAATTCTTGATGCTTCCATTTCTGAGTAAGAAAAAGTTTTAAATCATGCTTGTGTCTCTTCCATTATTTCACACTTTTTAGTGAAAAACTGGTGCAAGGGCTTCAGGAAGCAAGAGCAAGTAGAACAATGGTAAAAGTCCAGCACACAGTTATGTTATGCAAAGTCACAATGACCTGCTTCCAAGGCCAAAAATAATAGTATCAAAAACAGCAAAGAGTGACAGCATAAAGTATTTATTATTGAGACAGCAGGAAAAAAGCAGCAACGTTTCGGGACTTCTGTCCCTTTGTCAAGCTAGTGTGTACAATGAATTCAAACACCTTATATAACAGTATACTACCAGGTGGCACTAAAAACACATATAAACACATATATCCACATTCCAGGAGTAGAGAACTGGGAGTCGTCAGACTTTTCATCCGGGGGAGTGGGAACTCCATCCGGAGGTATTGGCTCAGCTGATACAGCTATGGGGCACACCAGAATTGGATCTGATGGCGTCTCGTCAGAATGTCAAACTTCCTCGTTACGGGTCCAGGTCCCGGGATCCGAAGGCGGTACTGATAGATGCTCTAGCAGTACCTTGGTCCGTCAATCTGGCCTATGTATTTCCACCGCTTCCTCTCCTTCCACGTCTGGTTGCCAGAATCAAGCAGGAGAGAGCTTCAGTGATTCTGATAGCACCTGCGTGGCCACGCAGGACTTGGTATGCAGACCTAGTGGGCATGTCCTCGGTTCCACCGTGGACCCTACCAATGAGGCGGGACCTTCTAATCCAAGGCTTGTTCTCACATACAAATCTAGTTTCTCTGCGTCTGACAGCTTGGAGATTTAACGCCTAGTTCTATCAAAGCGTGGGTTCTCTGAGTCGGTCATTGATACCCTGATTCAGGCTAGAAAGCCTGTCACCAGGAAGATCTATCATAAGATTTGGCGCAAATATCTTTATTGGTGTGAATCCAAAGGTTACTCGTGGAGTAATATTAGGATTCCTAGAATATTGTCTTTTCTTCAAGAGGGTTTGGAGAAGGGATTATCAGCTAGTTCTCTAAAAGGACAAATATCTGCTTTGTCTATTCTACTACACAAACGTCTGGCAGATGTCCCAGACGTTCAAACTTTTAGTCAGGCTTTGGTCAGAATTAAGCCTGTATTTAAACCTGCTGCTCCGCCTTGGAGCCTAAACTTAGTCCTTAGAGTTCTTCAAGGGGTTCTGTTTGAACCTATGCATTCCATAGATATTAAATTTCTATCTTGGAAAGTTTTGTTCTTAGTTGCTATCTCTTCGGCTCAAAGTTTCTGAGCTATCTGCTTTACAGTGTGATTCATCAAAGAAGGAACGTCTGTTGCACAATCTTGATGTGGTTCGTGCTTTAAAGTTCTACTTACAAGCAACCAAAGATTTCCGTCAAACATCTTCATTGTTTGTTGTTTATTCTGGTAAGCGGAGAGGCCAAAAGGCTACGGCTACCTCTCTTTCCTTTTGGCTGAAAAGCATCATCCGTTTGGCCTATGAGACTGCTGGACAGCAGCCTCCTGAAAGAATTACTGCTCATTCTACTAGAGCTGTGGCTTTCACATGGGCTTTTAAATATGAGGCTTCTGTTGAACAGATTTGTAAGGCGGCGACTTGGTCCTCGCTTCATACTTTTTCCAAATTTTCCAAATTTGATACTTTTGTTTCTTCGGAGGCTATTTTTGGGAGAAAGGTTCTACAAGCAGTGGTGCCTTCTGTTTAAGGTCCCTGTCTTGTCCCTCCCTTCATCCATGTCCTAAAGCCTTGGTATTGGTATCCCACAAGTAAGGATGAATCCGTGGACTCGATACATCTTACCAGAGAAAACATAATTTATGCTTACCTGATAAATTTATTTCTCTTGTGATGTATTGAGTCCACGGCCCGCCCTGTTTAGTACGACAGGCATATATATTTTTATTTTTTAAACTTTCAGTCACCACTGCACCCTATGGTTTCTCCTTTTTCTTCCTAGCCTTCGGTCGAATAACTGGGGGGGTGGAGCTAAGGGGGGAGCTATATAGACAGCTCTGCTGTGGGTGCTCTCTCTGCCACTTCCTGTAGGGAAGGAGAATATCCCACAAGTAAGGATGAATCCGTGGACTCGATACATCACAAGAGAAATAAATTTATCAGGTAAGCATAAATTATGTTTTTTGTGTTGTTTTGTTCTGTGTTGCAAGATCGTAACGTATTTATGTATTCCTCGTTTAGTGTTAATGTTGTGCATTCTTTTTCTTTCCAGATTGTGAATGTGTAATGCGTATGTGCTATGTTGCTTGATTGTTGTTTGTACATTAACTGTGTGTTTTTGTTGTGCATTATGTGGTATACGTAATATGACAGAGCAGTGTGTATTTCTCGCGAGATCGAGTGTTAGCTGAAAAATCCATGCTTAGTTCATTTATCATTGATCTCTATGGGAGAATTCTTAACGCTGCCGTGATTACGCGTGAAAAATAAACGCGGTAGTCGTGTTACCGCAACGCGTTACGAGGTTGTTTTGAGACTTGTAATACCTACGTTAAAAAAGATACACAATGGAAATAATCTGGAAGTTAGCACCGCACCCCTGTTACCGCAAAACTCGTAATCTAGGCGAGAGAAAGTCATTTTTAATAATGTCATATTACTAGCAAGAAGGACAATTACAAAACTATGGATAGAACCCCCCCAACTATTACTCTACTCAAGAAAGAAATACAAATACTAACAGAGAAATATGACACACTATCAGACCCAGTAGGGAGAACACAAGTTTTTTGAATAAATGGGATCAATATATTAAAACAATGAAAGAGGCAATACAAAAAACTATATATAAAGGTTTAAAATGTAAGATAGGCGAGATTAAGCTCATACAGAGGTATACAAACATATAGTCAAAATAAGATACAGAGAGGGGGTCATATTGGGTTACTTACAGGGGCGTATTATGGCCTAGGCCAACATCCTATCCTCTCTCTAAAAGCCAGCACACAGTACAGGGAGCGATAAAGTGCAGGCTTTTATAGAGAAGACAAGGCACGTGCACTGATTAGGTCGCTCTTCACAGGCAGTGTTCCTTTAAACCATTGCTTCATTTAGACCCGCCGGCATTTTTGCAATGGAAGCATTCTTGGTGAGAAACTTGCCCATGGATATGCTTACAAGGTGAGGCTGGAGGAGAAGACCCTGTGCCGGTATGCTGCCGCCCCTTGTCAGCTGTGGTGGGTCGGTGAGCGCAGTGCTCATTGCAGGTCTTAGTAACTAACAGACTGGATGCGTCTGTGCTCTGCTTAGATCAGCTTGTGATATCTAATCATAAACTCTCAGCGCTAGTGTATGTTAGCTACTAATAGCTAGCTTTCTCTGCATTCATGAACCCATGGATTAATTAGTAGACGGACACTTAAAAAGTTTCATTAGTTGAATGATGGTAATTACTGTATGTTGTTGCATGTGAAGGGCAGTAATTGTTTTCAAAGTGTATTCTTCTATCCCTCCCTTCCTCTCTCTCTTCTTTCCCTTTCTCCCTCCCTTCATCCCTCAACTCCCTTCCTCCCTCAACTCAACTCTCTCCCTTATTTCTTTCCTTCCCTTCCTCCCTCCCTTCTTTCTCTCCCTCCCTTCTTTCTCTCAACTCCCTCCCTTGCTCCCTTCTATCACTTTCTTTCCCTCCCCCTTTTCTCCTCTCCCTACCCACTTTTCTCTTCTCTCTCTCTCTCTCTCTCTCTCTCTCTCCATTCCTTCTTTCCTTTCCCTCCCTTTTCTCCCCTCCCCTTCTTTTCTCTCCCTTCTCTCAGGGAGAAAATGGTATGAGATGCATGCAATTCAACCCACCTGTATGCAAGTTTTTTGCTACCCATTTTCTTTTGAATTGTTATGAAAAAAAAAACAAAAAAAACATTTTACACACTGACCCAAAAAATATTAAGGGGGAAAAAGACCTAAAACCTTTTGGGGAGCAGCAGAATTTTGAGTGCTTAGGGCAGCACAAAACCTAAATACGCCACTGGTTACTTAGTTATAATGTGATCTGTGACAACTAAAACTCAGCTACATTACAAGTTGTGCGTTCAGGTTTAAATGCTGAATTTTTTTTGTAATTTTAGCGTTAAAACCGGACTGCAGCCATTACAAGTCTTGTCGGTATAGCTGTACCGCAAGCTTTTTAGCCTGTACCACAATGTCAGTCCCGCACACGTAAAAATTATGTTTTTTCATGGGACTTCCATAGCACTGCCATTACGAGTTTTGCGGTGAGGCTAAAAACCTGCGTTCCAGCCTACACCGACAAGATCCGTTCCGCAATCTAAAAGCAGTAGTTATGAGTTTTACGCTACAAAACTGTTACCTAAAACGCATAACCAAACTGCTACAAAGTACACTAAACACCCATAAACTACCTATTAAACCCTAAACCGAGGCCCTCCCGCATCGCAAACACTATAATAAACTTATTAACCCCTAATCTGTCGCTCCCGACATCGCCGCCACTAAACATAATTATTAACCCCTATTCCGCCGCTCCCCGACATCGTCACCACTAAAATAAAGTCATTAACCCCTAATACGCCACCCTCCCACATCGCAAACACTATTTAAATATTATTAACCCCTAATCTTCCGTCTGCCCACATCATACAATAGAATGAGAGCTGCTTAAATCCTATTGACTGATTTGAACAACCAATAGGATTTTAGCAGCTCTAATTCCTATTGGCTGATACAATTTTTTCAGCCAATAGGAATGCAAGGGACACCATCTTGAATCGCGTACCTTGCATTGAAGATTCAGTGTGCAGCGGCAACAGTATGAAGAGGATGCTCCGCGCCGGATGTCTTCAGGATGGACCCGTTCCATGCCGCCGGGATCAAGATAGAAGATGCCGCCTGGATGAAGATAGAAGAGGCCGTCTGGATGAAGAGTTCTCGCAGCTTGGATGAAGATCGTTCAAGCGGGACTTCAAAAACTGTAAGTGGATCATCGGGGGTTAGTGTTAGGTTTTTTAAAGTTTTTTTGGGTGGGTTTTTATTTAAGATTAGGGTTTGGGCAGCAAAAGAGCTAAATGCCTTTTTAAGGGCAATGCCCATACAAATGCCATTTTCAGGGCAATGGATAGATTAGGTTTTACTTTATTTTTATTTTGTGGGTTTGGGGGTTTTACTTTATTTTTATTTTGTGGATTTGTATACTGTTAGGGGTGTTTTTTTGTTTTGTAGCAAAAGAGCTGTTAACTTTAGGGCAATACCCTACAAAAGGCCCTGTTAAGGGCCCCCCAAAAGGCCATTTTAAGGGACCTTAGAAGTTTATTATAGATAAGGGTTTTAAAAGGGTATTAGAATAGGAATAATTTTTATTGTTTTGTGAAAGTTTTTTTATTTTTTGTAATTTTAGTGTTTTTTTTTTTTAATATTAAGTTTTAGTATAAAGCAGCTTAGCTTTTATTTCACAGGTAAGTTTCTATTTATTTTAACTAGGTAGTTATTAAATAGTTAATAACTATTTACTAACTAGTCTACCTAGTTAAAATAAATACAAACTTATCAGTGAAATAAAAATAAAACCTAAGCTAGCTACAATATAACTATTAGTTATATTGTAGCTAGCTTAGGTTTTATTTCACAGGTAAGAATGTATTTAGTTAATAACTGTAAGTTTAATTTAGCTATATTTTAATTATATTAAAGAAAGGGGGTGTTAGGGTTATGTTAGGGTTAGGCTTAGGGTTACGTTAGAGTTAGGTTTAGGGGTTAATCTAGTTTAATTTAGGTTGTTGCGATGTGGGGGCTGGCGGTTTAGGGGTTAATAGGTTTATTTAGTGGTAGTGATGTGGGAGGCCAGAGGCTTAGCGGTTAGCTTTATTTAGTTGCGGCGATGTCGGGGAGCGGCAGAATAAGAGTTAATATGTTTATTATAGTGTGGACGATGTTGGGGTGCAGGGGAATAGGGGTTAATAACTTTAGTATAGTGGCGGCGATATCAGGAGCAGCAGATTAGGGGTTAATAGCTTTATTTAGGTGCCGGCGATATCGGGGGTGGCAGATTAGGGGTAAATAACATTATGTACGTGCCGGCGATGTCGGTGGGGGGTGTTTAGACGTGGGGTTTACATTAGGGTGTTAGGTTTAAACTGTAGTTTTTTTTTTTCCCATAGACATCAATGGGGCTGCGTTATGGAGCTTTTCCTTTCCGCAATCGCAGGTGTTAGACTTTTTTCTGACCCGCTCTCCCCATTGATGTCTATGAGGAAAGCGTGCACGAGCACGTCAAAACTGCACTTGAATTGTGTGCGGTATGGAGCTTAAAAGCACCATATCGCATGCACAAGTCGGCTGTTTGAAAACTTGTAATGACTATGCTATAGAGGGTTAAATAAAGCAACTTTTGTTGCATTCGTTAATTTCCCTATAGCGCGCATAACTCGTAATCTAGATGACTGTAATGTACTCAGTACCTATAAATGGGTGAGTGATATTTTATATACTTTAAACATTGTATTCAAACGTATAATGCATTTCTTTTTAACTTGTATTATTTCATTCTTTTTTGTATGTTAATTTAATAAAGAAGAAAATTTTTTTTATATGCAGAATTAAACATTGTTTTAACTAGAAAGAAATGTAATTTAAATTCTCAATGACAGCATGTAAATGACAAATAATTCACAACCATACTCCCATGTATGTACAGTATATATCGCTATTTCATTGTTTACATGATGTTGCAAAAAAGGACGGATCATGATAGATATTTTTTCCAGTTGACTGATTCTTGAATGGTGCACAAAATAATGCCTTGATCTAAATTGTTAAATGTATTTTAAAACTATTTTTTAAAGTGATAATGTAGTTAAAAAATGTGTTAGCACGTGGAATTTTTACACACCTCTAACTGGAAAACAAATTATCGTACACCATGGCCTGCTCTGTTGCTGTAACTTATCTGTTAAGTGCTGGTGGAGGGTTATAAAAAATAACCCTCCTACCCCACCTCACAAAATTATAAAGTATAACATTCACTATATGGGCAAACAAAAATTATTTCCAAATTCCTATTCCTTATGTTACTTGCCCTTGCAAATGATGTAGAGTCTAACCCTGGTCCCCCAACAAATTCCATTCCTAGCCTTCCAGCTAAAATAGGCCTCTCCTTTGTGCACTGTAATATCCGCAGCTTACTACCAAAAATTGATGCACTGCAAACATGGGCCTAGATTTGGAGTTCGGCGGTAGCCGTCAAAACCAGCGTTAGAGGCTCCTAACGCTGGTTTTGGCCGCCCGCTGGTATTTGGAGTCAGTGATTAAAGGGTCTAACGCTCACTTTTCAGCCGCAACTTTTCCATACCGCAGATCCCCCTACGCCATTTGCGTAGCCTATCTTTTCAATGGGATCTTTCTAACGCCGGTATTTAGAGTCGTTTCCGAAGTGAGCGTTAGAGCTCTAACGACAAGATTCCAGCCGCCTGAAAATAGCAGGAGTTAAGAGCTTTCTGGCTAACGCTAATTCATAAAGCTCTTAACTACTGTACCCTAAAGTACACTAACACCCATAAACTACCTATGTACCCCTAAACCGAGGTCCCCCCACACCGCCGCCACTCGATTAAAATTTTTAACCCCTAATCTGCCGACCGCCACCTACGTTATATTTATGTACCCCTAATCTGCTGCCCCTAACCCCGCCGACCCCTGTATTACATTTATTAACCCCTAACTTGCCCCCCACAACGTCGCCGCCAGCTACTTAAAATAATTAACCCCTAATCTTCCGACCGCAAATCGCCGCCACCTACGTTATCCCTATGTACCCCTAATCTGCTGCCCCTAACATCGCCGACCCCTATATTATATTTATTAACCCCTAATCTGCCCCCCTCAACGTCGCCGACACCTGCCTACACTTATTAACCCCTAATCTGCCGAGCGGACCTGAGCGCTACTATAATAAATGTATTAACCCCTAATCCGCCTCACTAACCCTATCATAAATAGTATTAACCCCTAATCTGCCCTCCCTAACATCGCCGACACCTAACTTCAATTATTAACCCCTAATCTGCCGATCGGAGCTCACCGCTATTCTAATAAATGGATTAACCCCTAAAGCTAAGTCTAACCCTAACACTAACACCCCCCTAAGTTAAATATAATTTAAATCTAACGAAATAAATTAACTCTTATTAAATAAATTATTCCTATTTAAAGCTAAATACTTACCTGTAAAATAAATCCTAATATAGCTACAATATAAATTATAATTATATTATAGCTATTTTAGGATTAATATTTATTTTACAGGCAACTTTGTAATTATTTTAACCAGGTACAATAGCTATTAAATAGTTAAGAACTATTTAATAGTTACCTAGTTAAAATAATAACAAATTTACCTGTAAAATAAATCCTAACCTAAGTTATAATTAAACCTAACACTACCCTATCAATAAAATAATTAAATAAACTACCTACAATTACCTACAATTAACCTAACACTACACTATCAATAAATTAATTAAACACAATTCCTACAAATAAATACAATTAAATAAACTAGCTAAAGTACAAAAAATAAAAAAGAACTAAGTTACAGAAAATAAAAAAATATTTACAAACATAAGAAAAATATTACAACAATTTTAAACTAATTACACCTACTCTAAGCCGCCTAATAAAATAACAAAGCCCCCCAAAATAAAAAATTCCCTACCCTATTCTAAATTAAAAAAGTTACAAGCTCTTTTACCTTACCAGCCCTGAACAGGGCCCTTTGCGGGGCATGCCCCAAGAATTTCAGCTCTTTTGCCTGTAAAAAAAAACATACAATACCCCCCCCCCCAACATTACAACCCACCACCCACATACCCCTAATCTAATCTAATTGGCTGATAGGATTCTATCAGCCAATCGGAATTAAGGTAGGAATTTTCTGATTGGCTGATGGAATCAGCCAATCAGAATCTAGTTCAATCCGATTGGCTGATCCAATCAGCCAATCAGATTGAGCTCGCATTCTATTGGCTGTTCCGATCAGCCAATAGAATGCGAGCTCAATCTGATTGGCTGATTGGATCGGCCAATCGGATTGAACTAGATTCTGATTGGCTGATTCCATCAGCCAATCAGAAAATTCCTACCTTAATTCCGATTGGCTGATAGAATCCTATCAGCCAATCGGAATTCGAGGGACGCCATCTTGGATGACGTCCCTTAAAGGAACAGTCATTCGTCGTTCAGTCGTCGGTCCGGATGGATGTTCCGCGCTGGATGTCTTCAGGATCCTGCCGCTTCGCTCCGGATGGAAGAAGATCGAAGATGCCGCTTGGAGAAGATGTTTGCCGGTCCGGATGTCCTCTTCTTGCCGGATAGGAGGAAGACTTTGGAGCCTCTTCTGGACCGGATTATGGATCGCCAACCCCCGCTTGGGTTGGATGAAGATGTTGGAGCCAGGACGGATCGGTGAACCTGGTATGGTGAAGACAAGGTAGGAAGATCTTCAGGGGCTTAGTGTTATTTTTCTTTAAGGGGGTTTGGGTTAGATTAGGGGTATGTGGGTGGTGGGTTGTAATGTTGGGGGGGGGGTATTGTATGTTTTTTTTTTACAGGCAAAAGAGCTGAAATTCTTGGGGCATGCCCCGCAAAGGGCCCTGTTCAGGGCTGGTAAGGTAAAAGAGCTTGTAACTTTTTTAATTTAGAATAGGGTAGGGAATTTTTTATTTTGGGGGGCTTTGTTATTTTATTAGGGGGCTTAGAGTAGGTGTAATTAGTTTAAAATTGTTGTAATATTTTTCTTATGTTTGTAAATATTTTTTTATTTTCTGTAACTTAGTTCTTTTTTATTTTTTGTACTTTAGCTAGTTTATTTAATTGTATTTATTTGTAGGAATTGTGTTTAATTAATTTATTGATAGTGTAGTGTTAGGTTAATTGTAGGTAATTGTAGGTAGTTTATTTAATTATTTTATTGATAGGGTAGTGTTAGGTTTAATTATAACTTAGGTTAGGATTTATTTTACAGGTAAATTTGTTATTATTTTAACTAGGTAACTATTAAATAGTTCTTAACTATTTAATAGCTATTGTACCTGGTTAAAATAATTACAAAGTTGCCTGTAAAATAAATATTAATCCTAAAATAGCTATAATATAATTATAATTTATATTGTAGCTATATTAGGGTTTATTTTACAGGTAAGTATTTAGCTTTAAATAGAAATAAGTTATTTAATAAGAGTTAATTTATTTCGTTAGATAAATATTATATTTAACTTAGGGGGGTGTTAGTGTTAGGGTTAGACTTAGCTTTAGGGGTTAATCCATTTATTAGAATAGCGGTGAGCTCCGATCGGAAGATTAGGGGTTAATAATTGAAGTTAGGTGTCGGCGATGTTAGGGAGGGCAGATTAGGGGTTAATACTATTTATTATAGGGTTAGTGAGGCGGGTTAGGGGTTAATAACTTTATAATAATAGCGCTCAGGTCCGCTCGGCAGATTAGGGGTTAATAAGTGTAGGCAGGTGTCGGCGACGTTGTGGGGGGCAGGTTAGGGGTTAATAAATATAATATAGGGGTCGGCGGTGTTAGGGGTAGCAGATTAGGGGTACATAGGGATAACGTAGGTGGCGGCGGTTTACGGAGCGGCAGATTAGGGGTTAAAAAAAATATGCAGGGGTCAGCGATAGCGGGGGCGGCAGATTAGGGGTTAATAAGTGTAAGGTTAGGGGTGTTTAGACTCGGGGTACATGTTAGAGTGTTAGGTGCAGACGTAGGAAGTGTTTCCCCATAGGAAACAATGGGGCTGCGTTAGGAGCTGAACGCTGCTTTTTTGCAGGTGTTAGGTTTTTTTTCAGCTCAAACAGCCCCATTGTTTCCTATGGGGGAATCGTGCACGAGCACGTTTTTGAGGCCGGCCGCGTCCGTAAGCAACTCTGGTATCGAGAGTTGCATTTGCGGTAAAAATGCTCTACGCTCCTTTTTTGGAGCCTAACGCAGCATTTGTTTGAACTCTCGATACCAGAGTTAATTTTATGGTGCGGCCAGAAAAAAGCCCGCGGAGCGTTAACAGCCCTTTTACCGCCGAACTCCAAATCTAGGCCATGGTGTTTACAATACAAGCCCAAAATCATTGTGATGTCTGAATCGTGGCTAACCACAAAAATAGCTGACTCTGCCATTGCAATACATGGGAATTCATGCCATAGAAATGATAGAGCAAAGAGAGGATGCAGCATTGTAATTTATGTTGACAATTCCACAAACTACACCCCCTTACAAAAATCTAGCTCTCTTGCCACCTTTGATTTCCTTTCTGGCACAATTGAGATCCCATGCAGTAAATCAATAATTGTTGCAGGAATCTACCACCCACCTAGCTCCCCTATGCATTCCCTTTCTGACATAGCCCATCTCCTTAGTTAAACAATAGCTCGAAAACCAAAAAGTGAAATTTTGGTTTTTGGAGATTTTAATATTGATTGGCTGAATCCAAAAAATAATAGCTGTCGCTCGCTGTTTAAATCTTTGCAGCTAACACAATTAATCTCCTCCCCAACTCGCATAAACATCAAAAGCCATAATCACACCCTGCTCGACTGGATTTTCTCCACTTCTCCCGACCAAATCCAGGAGGCAGGTGTTCTCCCTAACAATTTCAGTGACCACTGCTTAGTGTACTGCGTGCGCAAAATAAAGGCAACTAAATCCTCTCCCAAGGTTAACATCACCAGGTTCTTCAAAAAAATGTAATCTTCAATCATTTCTAAATGACATCAAGAACCTCCTCTGGCACAGATAAAACATAATCCCAGATATAGGGCTCTATTTATCAAGGTCTGTCGGACCTGATCCTACAGTGCGGATCAGGTCCGACAGACCTCGCTGAATACGGCGAGCAATACGCTCACCGTATTCAGCATTGCACCAGCAGCTCACAAGAGCTGCTGGTGCAACGCCGCCCCCCTGCAGACTCACGGCCAAAAGGCCGCCAGCAGGGGGGGTGTCAATCAACCCGATCGTACTCGATCGGGTTGAATTGCGGCGATGTCTGTCCGCCTGCTCAGAGCAGGCGGACAGGTTATGGAGCAGCGGTCTTTGTGACTGCTGCTTCATAACTGCTGTTTCTGGCGAGCCTGCAGGCTCGCCAGAAATACGGGGCATCAAGCTCCATTCGGAGCTTGATAAATATGCCCCATAGTAAAAGGAGCACACTTGAATTGGATCACAGCTGACCTCATTCAAATGTACCAGTTTTGGGATTCATTGTGGTCAAAGTTCAAGCATACAGGCTCTATGAATGATCACTGTGTATATAGACAATGGCGAAATATATGCACTAAACAAACAAAATTGGCCAAGGACCAATATTTCTGTGAAAATCTGAACAATAACATATCAAACCCTAGAAAGTTTTGGAAACTCATAAACAACTTACAAAATCCACCAATGCACTCCCAACCCCCCATAGTCAATGTGGACAACCAAACCCTGCAACTCCCCTTAGAAGTAGCAAATGCCTTTAATAGTTATTTTGTCGGATGCTTCACCACCCTGATTGACAAACTAATAAATGACATGCATCCTGAAATTACAAATGTCGATCAGGCCCCACGAAATCAGCAAAGACCCAATATAGAGAAGTTCAATTTTAGACCTGTACCCATCAATGTCATTAAGAAACACCTTAATAATCTAAAAATGAAAAACCAGTCTGGACCTGATCAAATCCCAGCAATGCTGTTGAAGCTCAGTGCGCCGGCAATTGCTAAACCTGTCACAACCCTAATTAACGAATCCTTGGTGTCTGGATACATACCCAAACTTTGGAAAACTGCAAGAGTAGTGCCTATCCATAAAAGTGGGGAGTTAACCTTGGTTTCTAATTATCACCCTATATCTTTGCTCCCAGTATTGTCAAAAATCTTAGAAAAACGGGTCCATACGCAACTATGTGAGTATTATCAAAAATCTAACTATCAGGTTTTCTCCCGAATCACTCCACTTCAACTGCCCTCCTAAAAGTTTGCAACGACATCCAAACTGGCATGGAACAAGGAGACCTAACTGGAGCTATTATCCTTGATTTTGCGAAGGCCTTTGACACCGTAGACCACGACATACTACTGCTCAAACTAAAAAACTCTGGTATTGCTGATCGTCTGTTAACCTGGTTTCGATCATATGTATTGGATCGATCACAATATGTCTCGGTTTCTGACAGTGACTCCCACCCTCTCCCAGTCACGTGTGGTGTTCCCCAAGGTTCCATTCTCGGCCCCCTACTATTCACATTATTTATAAATGATCTGCCTAATGTCTGCAAATCCTCAACTGTACAAATGTATGCAGAAGACACAGTAATCTATGCAAACAATTCCAATCTGCCGCAGCTTGAAGCAGTGCTCCAAGACCAGTTCACAGAGGTAGAAAAGTGGATCTCAAAAAACAAACTCTTCCTAAACACTGACAAAACTGTCACAATGATCTTTGGAACGGGACCTAAATTACACAAATTACAAAATTCCCATCTACGCATCAAAACAAAATCCAATTGCACGCTGACCACAGGCCACTCTTTCAAATACTTAGGTATGTTGTTAGACCCCAATCTATCTTTTGGCCTCCACATAGAAAAACTTGCATCTAAACTTTATCCAAAACTAAGTGCCCTGTACAGAAACAAATCCTGCCTCAGCCCTACAGTAAAGGAAAAGATTGTACAGCAAATGCTGATGCCTATCATGGATTACGGGGATGTAGTATACGCACCTGCACCGCAAACTCACCTTAATAAACTTAATACATTGTATAACTCGTTCTGTCGCTTTGTACTACAATGTAACTACAGGACCCACCATTGTGACATGCTAAAAGAACTAAACTGGCTGTCGCTGGAATACAGACGCACCCTTCATCTTTCCTGCCTTGTGTTTAACCCCTTAATGACAGAGGACGTACCAGGTACGTCATTGAAAAAACTTCCCTTAATGACAGTTGACGTACCTGGTACGTCCTCTGTTGTCTTAAGTGCTGGAAGCGATCATGATCGCTTCCAGCTGCTTACAAGGGATTGTAGTGATGCCTCAATATTGAGGCATCACTACAATCCCCCATTTTACATACCGATGCAGAAAGGGCCACTCTGTGGCCCCATCTGCATCGGCTATGTATGTCTTCAAATGTGTTGGTGGGTGGGAGCTGCATTAACCAAGCCTCACATCTAGCTGTTACTATTTCACCGATCATTCCTTCTCACCATTTGCTGCCGGTGTGGCGGTTGCGCCGGGGGGGGGGCGGGGGGCTGGCGCGCATGCCAAATTTACAGCCCATTGAAAAAAAAAAACGATCGATCTAGATGCAGTGGCATCTCGGTTGTTTAATAAGGGATCTGGGAGGGGGAGGGTTGAAGATTATTTAGGGGGGCCAGCTACACTACAGAAAAATATTTTTTATTTAAAAAGTTAAAAAAAAACTATTTTGGGGGGCAAATTGGGTACTGGCAGACAGCTGCCAGTACCCAAGATGGCGGCAAATAGACAGAGGGGGAGGGTTAGAAAGATGTATGGGGGGATCAGGGAGGTTGTGGGGTATGGGGGGATCTATCACTGCAGACTTTATGCCAAAAAATAAAAAAAAATAAAAAAAATATTTTTATTTCAGTACTGGCAGACTTTCTGCCAGTACTTAAGATGGCGGTGACAATTGTGAGGTGGGGAGGGAAGAGAGCTGTTTGAGGGGGGTCAGGGGGGGATCAGGGGGTGGGATGTGTCAAGTGGGAGGCTGATCTCTACACTAAAGCTAAAAATTAACCCCACAAGCTACCTAATTAACCCCTTAACTGCTGGGCATATTACAAGTGTGGTGCGCAGCAGTATTTAACGGCCTTATTATTACCAAAAAGCAACACCAAAGCCATATATGTCTGCTATTTCTGAACAAAGGGGATCCCAGAGAAGCATTTACAACCATTTGTGCCATAATTGCACAAGCTGTTTGTAAATAATTTCAGTGAGAAACCTAAAATTGTGAAAAATTTAAGTTTTTTTTTTTATTTGATCGTATTTGGCGGTGAAATGGTGGCATGAAATATACCAAAATGGGCCTATATCAATAATTTGGGTTGACTACTACACTACACTAAAGCTAAAATTAAACCTAAAAGCTCCCTACAAGTTCCCTAATTAACCCCTTCACGGCTGGGCATAATACACGTGTGGTGTGCAGCGGCATTTAGCGGCCTTCTAATTACCAAAAAGCAACGCCAAATCCATATAGGTCTGCTATTTCTGAACAAAGGGGATCCCATAGAAGTATTTACAACCATTTATGCCATAATTGCACAAGTTGTTTGTAAATAAATTCAGCGAGAAACCTAAAGTTAGTGAAAAAAATTGTGAAAAAGTGAACAATTTTTTTTATTTGATCGCATTTGGAGGTGAAATGGTGGCATGAAATATACCAAAATGGGTCTAGATCAATGCTTTGGGATGTCTTCTAAATATAAATATATACATGTCAAGGGATATTCAGGGATTCCTGAAAGATATTAGTGTTCCAATGTAACTAGCGCTAATTTTGAAAAAAAGTGGTTTGGAAATAGCAAAGTGCTACTTGTATTTATGGCCCTATAACTTGCAAAAAAAGCAAAGAACATGTAAACATTGGGTATTTCTAAACTTGGGACAAAATTTAGAAACTATTTAGAATGGGTGTATTTTGGTGGTTGTAGATGTGTAACAGATTTTGGGGGTAAAAGTTAGAAAAAGTGTTTTTTTTTCAATTTTTTCCTCATATTTTATATTTTTTTATAGTAAATTATAAGATATGATGAAAATAATGGTATCTTTAGAAAGTCCATTTAATGGCGAGAAAAACGGTATATAATATGTGTGGGTACAGTAAATGAGTAAGAGGAAAATTACAGCTAAACACAAACACTGCAGAAATGTAAAAATAGCCATTGTCATTAAGGGTAAGAAAATTGAAAAATGGTCCGGTCATTAAGGGGTTAAGATCCTTCCTGGGAAGCTCCCACCCTACCTGAGCAGAATGCTCTCCCCGGCTATTCCCACCTCCTATAACCTCCAATCCAGTACCAGCACATTATTTAGCTTGCCTCAATACAAAAAGAAAGCAGCTCGATCCTCCTTTTCCTACAGAGCACCAAAATTATGGAATGACCTCCTGCACACTTTCAAACCTTCCCCAAGCCTAATATCCTTTAAGAGATCCCTCTCTACATATCTCAAAACAGAATGCACCTGTCATGGTTGATTAAATATGTCCTACCTGTTCTATGTTAATTTTTTTCATATATTGTGTATTATTATTGTTTTAGTATTTTATTGTGCCCTGTTGTATCAATGCAATTTTTTATGGACCCAGGACATACTTGAAAACAAGAGAAATCTCAATGTATCCTTCCTGGTAAAATATTTTATAAATAAAATAACTACATTTTTGCAATATTCAGCTTGAAACTCCTATGTTTGACTCCTGCAAAGAGGTTAAAGATATAGATAAAGTCCCCCTCTGGAGCCACTGAGAACTGCTGGTGTTGAGTAGGAAACAGCTAGTGAGCCAACCAGCGGGAGTAGTCGCATGATCCCAGCAATCCCTGGCTGTGTTCTGTTCAGGAGCTGCTTTACTTGTGCTTCCTGAGTGGAAATGTACTTATCCCCTTTGTGGGGGTTGAGTATTGCAAAAAAGGCATTTCCTAATGAACAAGAGTAATGTTTGCACTACAATTACTAGTAATTGCAATATATTTCTGTTGTGTTCCTTTAAAATAACATATCAGCCAAATCTTAACATTTTTAAAACAAATTAACATCCTTTTTATTGCAATTATTTTTCAGTTGACAAACTACATTAACCATTTGCCTTATTTTGAGAATCAAATCTGGGCATTAGCCCATAGAAAACAAGGCTAGCCCAAGCTATATTGCTAGTATAGAGTGCATTTTTTTGCAGTTCTTAACTGATAAAACCAATTAGGGACAGATATGTAGTAGGGTTGACTTTCAAGTTCTGGGAATTAGAAATTGCTCAATTTTCAGAACTAAATTACACGAGAATGGGGCAAAAGCATAGCTAAATATGTTATATACCAATCTCAATGTGATTAGTGTGTTTGCTGTCCCTTTAATATTCCATTTTTGTTACCTATGTTCTGTAGTTCTTGTGTCCTCACACTGTGCACTCTGTACCTCTTTCCAAATATCTACAAGCCTATCTGGAGATATCCCATGGACTACAAGGGCTTTGTGGTATTTGCACACCTGGTATGATGCCCCAAACACATAGAACCGACTGTCATTTTTTAAGGTTACATTTGCAGCCAGGGCCAGAAACCCAAAATACACATCGTCCAGTGGAAAGACAGGCAACTTTTTGGATACTTCATAGAGAAGCTTCACAGAGGATCCTGGGTAGATAAATCCGCCTCCAGAGAGGAAAAAGGGATATTTATGTAAGGGGTAGATCGTATTCGAGACACGGTATTTTCCACCTCGCAAGACAATAGAATGACGCTGAAGGGAACCATATGCAGTTTGTTTAGCAGAACCATGTTCTTTTATGAACTGAACCACACCTTTTAGGTTTACAAACTCATCATCATCACCTGATGAGAAATACAATTGGGGAAAAAAATGGTTGTTAGATATTTTTGTTTTAGTGGAAGAAAAAGAAAAAAATAGTAGATAGGAAATTACAAGAGAGTTAAAGGGACAGTCAAGTCCAAAAAAACTTTCATGATTCAGATAGGGCATGTCATTTTAAACAACTTTCCAATTTACTTTTATCACCAATTTTGCTTTGTTCTCATGGTATTCTTAGTTGAAAGCTAAACCTAGGAGGTTCATATGCTAATTTCTTAGACCTTGAAGGCTGCCTCTAATCTAAATGCATTTTGTCAGTTTTTTACCACTAGAAGGCGTTAGTTCATGTGTTTCATATAGATAACATTGAGCTCATGCACGTGAATTTACCGAGGAGTGAGCACTGATTGGCTAAAATGCAAGTCTGTCAAATGAACTGAAATGAGGAGGCAGTCTGCAGAGGCTTAGATACAAGGTAATTACAGAGGTAAAACATGTATTATTATAACTGTGTTGGTTATGTAAAACTGGGGAATTGGTTATTAAGGGATTATCTATCTTTTAAAACAACAGCAATTCTGGTGTTGACTGCTCCTTTTAAGAAAAGTGGGTACAAACAGCAAAAAAAAAAAGTAATAACATTTTTCCAATAGATTAACATATCAGCAGATTACACACACACAAATATATGAGCCCCACTGATAAGTGCAATAAATAAATGAAAACTAACATTCAATAAATAGAGAGAGTCAATAGAAAATATATATAAAATATATGTACACATGCATTAGAAATCCTCACAAACCATAAAATAAGTTAATGTGATATGCAAACAGGTTCACAAATGAGTCCTTGAAAGGGTTAAACGTCCAGGTGGCGATGCACTCTTGATCAGACAGGTGCTGGAACACCTCTTGGCAAAACATGTGAAAAAAAGAAAGGGAAAAGAGCGCAGAGCCACTCTAAGTGTAAACCATTTAAAAAAAAGCTTTATTACAGATGTAACCAAAACACAGCACACTCACAGTTTATAACCTCAAACAGATATGAGGTATTGGAAAATCGGTGATTGCATATAGCGATAGTGCAAAGACAGAGAAGTGTCCAATGATCACCAATTGGAATCCTGCAAGTCGTTAGGGAATATATCCGTAAACAGGTTCCTTAGGATCCAGCACAAGAACTTCTAAGCACCTTCACACAGTCGCTTCCAAAACAGGCACAGCGGACGCTTTAGAGCTCCCTCTAAGCTGGCTGGAGTGCTTCCAAGCAAGTCTTTTGGGATTGATGGGCGTGGCCTAACGCGTTTCGTGAGGTCCTCCTCACTTCGTCAGAGGCTGCCCATCCATCAGACGATCATATGTTTTAAGCATATAGGGCTCCAATCAGAGATTCCGTAATGATAATGGGTGAAGGCGGAGTTAGAGGCAATGTCTTTCCAACACATTGAAGTATTAACTTGATATCACTGTCCATTAATTTAAAAATTAATTAATACGCTCAATTAGCACTATTAATAAAATCATAACTTAAGATTAATAAAATCATTAGCAAGAATCATGCCCTAAAAACATATAAAAACAATTGCATATAGAAATCAACATACTATAAATACATTAAAATCTTGAAACACATCATTATCTTAAAGCTGTAGGAAAATACATACAATTACACAATAGAAACCAAAACATTTTTATTTTTTTCATATAATATTAACAATAATAATAATAATAGGTGCCTTAGGAAAAAAAAGTATAGTTAAAAACACCATTAAAAGTGAATTGTATATGGATTAGCAAAAAATTATTTTTTTAATAAAAGAACATATATATATATATATATATATATATATATATATATATATATATATATATATATATAATATATATATATATATATATATATATATATATATATAATTATTAAATATATATAGGAACACATACGTAAAAAGAACCACCAGAAACTAAGGGTGATAGGGACACATAAATAGTACCATATTAACCAATTATGAAAGCTACAAGATCTATATCCCTATTCATCCCCTTTGGTTCCAGGGAGTCAAGGGAGTAGATCTAAAAAGTCTCCCGCTGTCTGAGAATGAGTACTCTATCACCCCCTCTTGGGGGTTTAATCCAATCAATGGCCTTCACTCTCAGACAGCTGTTGTGGGCCAAATAGAAATGAGCTGAAACACCATGATTCATATTCCCTGCTCTATATTTCTCAGGTGTTCAGAGAATCTTGTTTTCAGGTAACGCTTTGTACGACCTATATAAATAAGGTCACACAAGCAGGATAGGAGATAGACTACATGTCTAGATTTACAATTCATAAAATGATCAATCTCATATACCTTATTGTCCCTATGTATGGAGCTTGAAGGGCCGTGTTTCTGGTGAGCCTTCTGGTGAGTCTTATACATTCTTTTTTTTCAACTGACTTGTTGTTTAATACTGATTTGCACCATGCACTTTTTACTATGTACTCATGGAACACTGCATATGTTATAATGTGTGTATTTAACATCTATTGTACTTTGCACCTTATACTATTTATTTGCAATGTCTGGGCTAGATGTTTTTAATATATTTCGTTGCCTTGTTTTTCCAACTTGTGCAATGACAATAAAAGGAATCTTATCTTATTATTATTGTTAATATTATATGAAAAAAAAAATTAAAAAATGTTTTGGTTTCTTTTTCTATTGTCTAATTGTATGTATTTTCCTACAGCTTTAAGATAATGATGTGTTTCAAGATTTTAATGTATTTATAGTACGTTGATTTCTATATGCAATTGTTTTTATATGTTTTTAGGGCATGATTCTTGCTAATAATTTTATTAATCTTAAATTATGATTTTATTAATAGTGCTAATTGAGCGTATTAATTATTTTTTAAATTAATGGACAGTGATATCAAGTTAATACTTCAATGTGTTGGAAAGACATTGCCTCTAACTCCGCCTTCACCCATTATCATTACGGAATCTCTGATTGGAGCCCTATATGCTTAAAACATATGATCGTCTGATGGATGGGCAGCCTCTGACGAAGTGAGGAGGACCTCACGAAACGCGTTAGGCCATGCCCATCAATCCCATGAGACTTGCTTGGAAGCACTCCAGCCAGCTTAGAGGGAGCTCTAAAGCGTCCAAGGTGCCTGTGTTGGAAGCGACTGTGTAAAGGTGCTTAGAAGTTCTTGTGCTGGATCCTAAGGAACCTGTTTACGGATATATTCCCTAACGACTTGCAGGATTCCAATTGGTGATCATTGGACACATCTCTGTCTTTGCCCTCTAGTGGTGAAAAACTGTTAAAATGCAATCTGAAAGAGGTGGGCCTCAAGGTCTAAGAAATTAGCATATGAACCTCCTAGGTTAAGCTTTCAACTAAGAATACCAAGAGAACAAAGCAAAATTGGTGATAAAAGTAAATTGGAAAATTGTTTAAAATTACATGCTCTATCTGAATCATGAAAGTTTATTTTGGCCTAGACTGTCCCTTTATTTTTAAATGGTTTACACTTAGAGTGGCTCTGCGCTCTTTTCTCTTTCTTTTTTTCACATATCAGAAGATTATGAACTATATTATAATAGATTAACATCTTGTTGCTGCAATTGTTTTTTAATTGTCAAACTCTGCCCACCACTTTTCTAATGTGGATAATTAAAGGGATACTAAACCCACATTTTTTCTTTCATGGTTCGGATAAAGCAACTTTCTAATTTACTCCTATTATCAATTTTTTTCATTCTCTTGGTATCTTTATTTGAATAAGCAGGAATTTAAGCTTAGCAGCTGGCCCATTTTTGGTTCAGAACACTGGGTAGTGCTTGCTGATTGGTGGCTACATTTAGCCACCAATCAGCAAGTGCTACACTGGTGCTAAACCAAAAATGGGCTGGCTCCTTAGTTTACATTCCGGCTTTTCAAATAAAGATACAAAGAGTTTTGTATAAAAATTGATAATAGGAGTAAATTAGAAAGTTGCTTAAAATTGCATGCTCTATCTGAATCATGAAATAAATAATTTGGGTTTTAAATTTGTTTAAAATAAAATAAAAAATTCCATTAAGGTCAATGGTACAGTGGGCTAAATTTACTATTTTTTTCAGGTGGGAGGTTGCATGGAATCTGAAATTGCAAACATTAAAAAAATGTAACAATTAATTTTTTCAAGATCTTACAAGGGGGGGCGTTTTGAGAGAATGGGGGTGGGGTTACACCGAAGTACAGTATATAAGGCAGCCATGTTTGTGATACTCAGAAGCACAAAAGAAGAGGAGGAGGTTATCTAAAGTTTTGTTTGGCTGTCTCTGATTAAAGCCCTGAGGACTGCACGGTGGTTGGGTGGTAAGTAAGCACACATTGACTCATCTCCGATAGTCACAGTACATAGTAGGCTCCTAGACCTAAAGTAGTAGCAATGACTGCAGCACTGCAGACTACCATGTGTGTCATTACATCATCATGTGACAGTGGTCTCACTGGCAGTGGCGGTTGGAGAATTTTGAAGATGCGGGGCACTAGACCACACCCCTTTATTTAAACCCCACCCCTCAGAGAGCTCCACCCATTTAAACCAGTGTACTCTAGTCGTGCTTTTTGTCTTTTTAACAAAATTAAATAAGTGCACGCCACAAATTATGTGAATGTATATAAATATATTATCATCTTGTGTTCACTAATTGGCTAAAATGCAAGTCTGTAAATAGCACTGAGATTAGGGGGCAGTCTACAGAGGTTTAGATACAAGTAATCACAGAGCTAAATAGTATATTAATATAACTGTGTTTGTTGTGCAAAACTAGGGAATGGGTAATAAAGGGATTATCTTTTTAAACTAAAACTATTTTGGAGTAGACTGCCCCTTAAACTGCACATTTTAGAGTGCTGCAGAAGGAATATATAATATTAATATTTTTATCCGTAGCACTTTAAACATATTGTTAAAAATAAAATGTATCTAATAAACTGATTTATATATATATATATATATATATATATATATATATATATATATATATATATATACACACTATATATATATATATATATATATATATATATATATGTATTGCATGCACAAGCCATGCTTCACTTTAATTTACCCACCCACAATTTCCAGCAAAGTTTTGATCTGCTAGCTAGGGCTGTCATTTTAAATTAGGGCTGATGTGCAATATTCACTCTAATTGTTCAAAAACTAAAAAAAAAAGGACAGGAATGTCCCAAGGTCGCTTGATAGTAGGGGTGATCTTCACCTACCTCACAGCAGGAGAGACCCTTTTATCTAGACCATAAAATCATTATGCATAGTTAACAGGTATCACATTCATACTGGTTTAATTTTTGCTATTCTATTCCATTAGTCAATGTTGCAATTTACTAATCCCTTTTTGTTTGGAGACTTGCTCATTTTATGTAAGGGACTCAAATTATATCCCTATTATTCTACTGGTAAACCGCCACTTACCATTGCCTTGTTTAGTTAAAACATACAGTTAAGAATTATCAAGAAAGTAAATGGGTCTTTTAGGGTACACTAACTGTTAATATGTATAGGTATTATTGAAGTATTTTAGGTTTTTTTATGTATCCTTATGTTTAGACTCTTATGTTTTATCATCTAAATGGTCCTCTCATATATACTCAGTTTTATGTGCATATACCTTTAAATATAACAACTGTTACAGTCTAATTGTGTTCTTAGCCAATCAGGTGTTCTTTTTTGTTTTAAATAGGGCGCACATTTGTAGCCCAGTATGTCTATGATTACTGTCTGTTGACCGTATTTTTAATTACTAGTCTCACCCACCCTGCCTATATGTTTATAGCTTGCATGTCTCTCTTCAAGGAAAATGTGTCATGTGATGTCTACAGATGTATCTGAAGCTTTTGATTAAAGCCAAGTTACCACTTATTTTCTTTCACCAATTACTTACCCACTACCCTGTATTTATAAAGTGATCTTGAGTCTTATCTGGGCTGCTAATTTGGTTGGTTGTCAGTACTCCTGAATTGCAGGCAGCACATAGAACTTTTCTGTGCCTAATATACATTGTCTCCATGGAGGAGGTTCAGGAAACGGAATTATTGCTTTTAAATGAGATAGATGAGGACAATTTAGATCTATTGGCCCTGGGGGATGTTTTTAGCCAAGATTCACCCAAAACTAAATTGGGAGACCTTTTTCAGGACTATGAGAATCTAAGGCTAAAAGAACAAAAACTGAGATGGGATAAGTGGATACTTACCAAGTATTTGGATTTGAAAATGATACCAAGAGGTTTAAGATTAAAGAAATGTCCTACATATGACATAATGGATAAGGACTTTATTAACAGATGGAACCAATCTCTGACTGATTGCTCCCTTATCCTTATTTCTCTTCTTATTGAATATAAGGACGTGTTTCTCTTGGAGGTCAAAACTAAGATTGCTAATGTTCAGTGTGAGATGGATAGGTTTAAGCAATATAATATATATGTGAAGTATGATACAATTTTTAAAAAAACTGTTGAAAACTCAAATAAACTAGTTATACAGACAAAACACACAACGTTTCTTAGGGATAAGAAAGACTACACACAGGGAATAGTATATGTGTGGAGACGACGCCAGAGAAATAAATCCTGGTATAATGCAAGTGGTCAGGAGACAACCCTTAATGATTCTAATCTTAATGGTAATGGTAATAACAATAAAAATAAACAAGATAAAAACTGGAGACATCGGAGGGCCAACAGACAGAAGGCACAAAATTCCACACATGAACCCCCCAAAAAGTCACATTTTCTGACTCTGAGCCAGAGGTGTCTGATGAAGATCGCTTTGCCTCAAGCTTTGAAGGGGCTTCAGGTGACGAATTAGTGTCAAGGTCAGAGGAACAAACCCTTAATACCAATTCTTGACCTGCTCAAGAGATCAAGAACAAGAGTATTCTAAAGAGTACAGTTATCCAAGGGGCTAGACCTAAAGTCCTTCCCACAATTGTAACTCAAGGGAATATTTCATAAAATTCCCAGTGTGCCGGTTTTTCACGGGTCCCAAGACAATTTTAGGGGGGAGGGAATCCAGTGGGAACCTTCCAGAACATCCAGAGCGAGAATCAAGATCAGGCCAAATACTCTTTAAGGGTAAAAAACTAAAAGCAAAACAAGTATCAATAAACATGGTGATAAATATATCTACCCACCATTTATCTGATATGGAACAAAAGGTCCACAATTATGGTTTGGGTTTTGTTCCATCGAGAAACTTTGACTTATTTCAAACTATTCTTGATGTCAACAAATTGATATGTGACCTCACATTACGAAAGTTTTTCTCCGATACAAATGCACCTGCTGAAATGGCTGTAGAAAGCAACCCAGGTAATCTGGTGGTACCTAATTATGACTTTGATCTATCCGGTATTAGATCTACTGTGCCGACTCTAAAATCAAAGTCATCTTTTTATCCCCTACATACTAGGGGTAAGGCTTTTGAGGTTTTTCATAGGAGGGTGGTTGAGGATCTAACTGAGCTATCCATGGCTACTGAAGCAGGACCCCATAATCTCAGTGTAAATGAAAAAACAGCACTAGCCAGCTTACAGAATAATAAGAACATTGTGATAAATCAATCGGATAAGGGGGGAAGCGTGGTAGTCATGGATAAGCATTGCTATGTGGCAGAGGCATTATGCCAGCTGCAAGACACCGAGACTTATATGCTACTTCCAGGAGATCCCACAACTAGATTTCAGAGAGAACTCAGGCACCTTGTTGATGATGCTGTGGAAGATAGGTTGATGGATAAAGAGGCAGCTACTTCAATGCTAGTTAATGAACCAGTTACACCCATCTTCTACCACCTCCCAAAGGTCCACAAGAGTTTGGTTAATGTCAGGGGTAGACCCATTGTGGACGGGATAGGCTCACTGATGTGGAGATAAAGAGTTGAGGAATACAGTGGTAAATGGCTGCATGTTTGTGGCCAAAAAAATGTAACACTTGTTAACATTTTGTCTCCCAGTATACTAAAAGAAGTTGATTCCCAAAGCTCCTGGTTGCAGTGTAAAGAGACCTATAGGTGCGGCAGACGAACATGCACCTCATGCGATCATGTTAGAATTGGTAAAACCTTTACCTTTTTTCACTCAGGGGAAAATTTGACACAAGAGGTTGTGTCAATTGTAAGAGCACCTATATCATCTATGTGATAGATTGTATACAGTGCTCTAAGAGCTATGTAGGTAGAACTACACGTGAGGTAGGCACACGTATCAGGGAAGATTTGTCCTATATTTCGTGAGAGAGACCATGCTCTGCCTTGTCCAGACACTTTCTGGAGGTGCATAATCAGGATGTCTCCAATTTTAAATGGAGAGCGATTGAACAGATTAAAAGACACCCCAGAGGGGGGGATACGTTTTCTGTATTGTGTAGACAAGATATCTATTGGATCTTTAAACTTAATACTCTCACTCCGAATGGATTTAATTTGGAGTTTGACATTATCAATTATTGGCAACATTAGGTGACTACATTTAACAGTTATTTAGCCCCTATGAACTTATTTTACTAAACTACTATTTCTTAGGTATGCCCCCATCTGTATATGTATATATAATTGATTCCATCTGTTTGTTATATGCATTACATTATTTATTGTTTATTTATATTTGTTCATTCTATTTTCAGTTTTTTTGATTTTTTTATGAATGAAACTTTGGGTTGGATTCCTGATATATAGGTATTAGACCCTTTTACTATCTTCTAGACCATAAAATGATGCATAGTTAACAGGTATCACATTCATACTGGTTTAATTTGTGCTATTCCATTCCATTAGTCAATGTTGCAATTTACTAATCCCTTTTTGTTTGGAGACTTGCTCATTTTATGTAAGGGACTCAAATTATATCCCTATTATTCTACTGGTAATACGCCACTTACCATTGCCTTGTTTATTTAAAACATACAGTTAAGAATAATCAAGAAAGAAAATGGGTCTTTTAGGTTACACTAAGGCCGCTATTTAACAAGGTCTGGCAGACCTGATCCGACAGTGTGGATCAGGTCCGCCAGACCTCACTGAATATGGAGAGCAATACGCTCTCCGTATTCAGCATTGCACCAACAGCTCACAAGAGCTGCTGGTGCAACGCCGCCACCTAATGACTCGCGGCCAATCGGCCACCAGCAGGGAGGTGTCAATCAACCCGATCGGACTCGATCGGGTTGAATTCCGGCGATGTCTGTCCGCCTGCTCAGAGTAGGCAGACAGGTTATGGAGCAGCGGTCTTTAGACCGCTGCTTCATAACTGGTGTTTCTGGCGAGCCTGCAGGCTCGCCAGAAACACGGGGCATCAAGCTCCATTCGGAGCTTGATAGATAGGCCCCTAACTGTTAATATGTATAGGTATTATTGAAGTATTTTAGGTTTTTTGATGTATCCTTATGTTTAGACTCTTGTTTTATCATCTAAATGGTCCTCCTCTCATATATACTCAGTTTTATGTGCATGACCTTTAAATATAACAACTGTTCCAGTCTAATTGTGTTCTTAGCCAATCAAGTGCTCTTTTTTTGTTTTAAATAGGGCGCACATTTGTAGCCCAGTATGTCTATGATTACGGTCTGAGCGAAACCGGTCAGACAAGTTTTTCTGCTCTGGAATAGTTTGCTGTTTTCCTGTCTTCAATTTTTAATTCATGGAATAAAGTTTTGATTTTTATGCTCAGGCTTTGGGACTTTCTCCTCTTTTTTAGTACATTAATATAACTGTGTTTGTTGTGCAAAACTAGGGAATGGGTAATAAAGGGATTATCTTTTTAAACGAAAACTATTTTGGAGTAGACTGCCCCTTAAATTGCACGTTTTAGAGTGCTGCAGAAGGAATATATAATATTAATATTCTTATCCGTAGCACTTTAAACATATTGTTAAAGGGACAGTCTACACCAGAATTTTTATTGTTTTAAAAGAAAGATAATCCCTTTATTACCCATTCCCCAGTTTTGCCTAACCAACACAGTTATAATAATATACTTTTAACCTCTGTGATTATCTTGTATCTAAGCCTCTGCAAACTGCCCCTTTATTTCAGTTCTATTGACAGACTTGCAGTCTAGCCAATCAGTGCCTGCTCCCAGATAACTTCACGTGCACGAGCACAGTGTTATCTATATGAAATATGTGAACTAACACCCTCTAGTGGTGAAAAACTGTTAAAATGCATTCTGAAAAGAGGTGGCCTTCAAGGTCTAAGAAATTAGCATATGAACCTCCTAGGTTAAGCTTTCAACTAAGAATACCAAGAGAACAAAGCAAAATTGGTGATAAAAGTAAATTGGAAAATTGTTTAAAATTACATGCTCTATGTGAATCATGAAAGTCTATTTTGGCCTAGACTGTCCCTTTAAAGTTTAGCAAAGTTAAATTGGTGGTAATAAAATTAATGTATCTAAAAAACTGATTCAGTATAAAATGACAATTTCTACTAAAAACACTTTTAATAGATGAAACACCAAGAAATCAGAAGATAATATACATTAAAAAATTCATATAACCTCTCTCTCTCTCTCTCTCTCTCTCTCTCTCTCTCTCTCTCTCTTTTTTTCTAATACCACCACAGGCTCATGGCAATATATATATATATTTGCATGCACAAGCCATGCTTCTGCATTGGTTGTTGAAAAAAAATGCAACGTGTATGCATTAAAGTGAATGTAAATTTTGATGCTAAAGTGCCTGGTTTTTAAAAACAGGGGCACTTTAATTCATCAAAATTTACATTTCACTTGTGTTGTGAAAATACTTACCTTTTAATCTTGACAGCCGCTCCAGCTTTCTCTGCCCGTCGTAAAGCCTCTTCCTGGGTCTAAAATTAGGAATCCGGCTTCCTCCAATCACAGCTTCGAATCAGACACTGATTCCCCGGGAGGGGGGAGCCGTGATTGGAGGATGACGATCCATCATTTCTGACGTCAGAAATGGCTTTGCAACGACCGGGAGAAGCTGGAGCTGCTGTCAAGTTTAAAAGGTAAGTATTTTTTCACAACTAACTAGCGAAATGTAATTTTTTTATGAATTAAAGTGCCCCTGTTTTTAATTGAATTTTTAAAAATCGGGCACTTTAGCATCAAAATTTACATTCACTTTAATTTACCCACCCACAATTTCCAGCAAAGTTTTAATCTGCTTGCTAGGGCTGACATTTTAAATTAGGGCTGATGTGCAATATTCACTCTAATTGTTCAAAAACTGAAAAAAAAAAGGACAGGAATAGTGTCCCAAGGTCGCTTGATAGTAGGGGTGATCTTCACCCACCTCACAGCAGGAGAGAAGGAAAATACATAATAGTGAATACTGTAAAGAATTGTGGCCTGATCACACTGGAATGATACTGCCCTTTTCGAAGCTATCACTTATCTCTTAGTTGTTTGGCAGATTGATTTAAAGTCACACAGCTCCCATAGAAACTCAGGAACTCCAAAGTAGATTAAAAAATGCAATATTTATTGTAAAAACATAGGACAGAAAAACTTACTGTATACACAAGGTAATATCACAGCATGCAGGTAACCGATCTCGAGTCTAGAGGCCAGCCAGATTCATAGCAAGCTGCTAAACAACAAATACACATGCTTGAAGAACCTTTCAGTGTAATACACAAGTCCATTATAGTCCTATAACATTCATTGTATGTTTCACCGGTATACTGTCAGATTTTTCATGGATGATAATGTTCTTTGCTTTTGGCTTTTTAAATGTCCAGGTGTAATTGGAGGAAAAAACACATCATCATTTGTTATTGCCGGTCACTTGATCGCATCCAAACTAAGGTTTGAAACATCTGAATAGCCTCTAGGAAAATCTCATATGGCTTAACAATCCTAACTTATTAAAATTAATAATTTTAAAAACAAATGTACAATTTTACAACACTTATCCTAATACATATAATATATACTGTCACAATTAAAAATATAAAATAATATATGAAAAGTAGCTAGTAGGAATCAAACTGCATATATGAAAAGATAATATATTGAAAATTGGTGTGTGATCTACCACTACACCACCACTGCAAATTACAAACAACTTCTGCATTCTACTTCAAATCTATCTCATCTGAGATTTGCTATGATAAAAGGGTTAGAGCAATATGTCCGAGGTTATTAGTGAACCAATATATTAGGGTTTAACCACCTTCCACAAAGTATATTATTTTAAGGTGAGTATCTTACCTCTACCCCATAACTTTTATCTCTAATTTAACTTATTACCTTCTTCAATAATATTTAATTATGAAATTATAATAAATTGTATGTATACAAGATCATATATTTAATTGCAATAAAAAGTTTATAAAACACTTTACATTTTTTTTCTTACATACATACATACAGTGGGGAAAAAAAGTATTTAGTCCGCCACCCATTGTGCAAGTTCTCCCACTTAAGAAGATGAAAGAGGCCTGTAATTTTCCTCATAGGTATACCTCAACTATGAGAGACAAAATGTGGAAACAAATCCAGACAATCACATTGTCTGATTTGGAAACAATTTATTTGCAAATTATGGTGGAAAATAAGTATTTGGTCACCTACAAACAAGCAAGATTTCTGGCTCTCACAGACCTGTATCTTCTTCTTTAAGAGGCTCCTCTGTCCTCCACTCATTACCTGTATTAATGACACCTGTTTGAACTTGTTATCAGTATAAAAGACACCTGTCCACAACCTCAAACAGTCACACTCCAAACTCCACTATGGTGAAGACCAAAGAGCTGTCGAAGGACACCAGAAACAATATTGTAGACCTGCACCAGGCTGGGAAGACTGAATATGCAATAGGCAAGCAGCTTGGTGTGAAGAAATCAACTGTGGGAGCAATAATTAGAAAATGGCTGACTAAATACTTTTTTGCCCCACTGTACATACATACATATATATATATATATCCCCTTATAATGAATTGAACCTAGAGTTTCAAATGCTAAAAGGTTCTAAGGCACTAGAATTACTACTAGACTATTATATAATCTACTCATATTGTGTAACACTATGTAAAGCTATGTGAAGCCCTTCATCATTAATAAGCTCTGTACCTTTAAATTTTAACTATCATCTCAAGCCTATGCCTTTAAAAGGCAACCTCACTTTCAGTTCTTTGCTTGGTAATTTGATATTGCCCTATACTGAATCCCAATCCTGTGGTTGCTACCTCTAACGCTACTGCTTCATACTCTAAAGATTCGTCTTCCTATCAAATCATCAGGACCTGTGAAGTGTGTCATCATTACCTTCTCAACAGCTAACTCTGAAACAGTCGTTGAAATAACAGTTCAGTCTGTTTCCTTACTCCTTCTCAGCTCCGGATCAGTGCGGCCGTGTGACGTCACCGCCGCTTACGTGTCCACTCCAGACCTCATTCACTGTTGTTTCTCACTCTCCCCGCTCCAGTAAGCGTATCAAACTAGTTTTTCTTTTAAACATAGTAAGTCACTTATTATTTGCTCTACCTACTCTGTCACTTACTTGTTTGCTGATATCAAATTTTCTTCCATATGACTCCAGGTACAAATTTAAAACTCCCTGTCTCATTCATATAGTTTGTATCCAAGGTCACAGGATATATCAACGCTGCTCATTATTGATACTATATAATTATAGGATTACTATTGCGTATCATTTCGTATTATATTACTATCTACAGAGCATACAAATAATTATATTTATTAACTCTTGAAAGTAAGGATTGTTACAAAATAACAGATTAAACAACAATTTCTCTTGTGGTTAAATGTGCAGGAACTGCGGTTGTGATTCATCTATCAAAATATAATACTGTGGGAATAAATTAGTGTGCTAATATTGTGTATTATATAACATATTGATAGTCAGTATAACCCTACAAACTCCTTAAAGGAAAATTAATCAATTCAAATTCTTGATTTAACAATTTAGGTATAAAGGTATTGAGATTAAAAATCCATCTCATTTCTGATTTTGCTAGTCTGTTAGCTATATTTCCTCCTCTCCAATGTGGTTCAGATTTCTTAATGCCTATGTGTTCAGATACAGTGTGTAGGTCATACCCCTTTTTTATATTATTTACATGTTCTTGGAAGCGTTTAAAAAGCGTCCTAGAGGTACGACCTACGTATTGTAAATGATATGAGCACTCAAGTAAATATACCACATTTTTAGAACGGCATGTTACCAGTTGTTCTTTAATGTAATTATTTTTGATGTTTCCATTAGTGGCTTTAAACTCCCTCATTGTTTTACTTTGTGTAGTGAAATTTTTACATCCCATACAAGTGATTGTAAATCCTAGCATTTGTGAAATGCTAGAATTTACCAGTGGAACAAATAAAGGGGACTTTCAGTCATGAAGTATAAAATTCTTCTTCTGAAAGCTTCTTTATTTGTTGGAATCGTTCACCGCACTGAGCGCCTCTGGCATCCCACGGCAGAAAGCTATTTCGCTGAGAGATGACGTTTCCACCTCTTAGCCAATAGCCATGTGGGCTATCCGGTTTGTCTCCAATTGGAATGCAGGGCTATTTGCTAAGAGATGAAAACGTCACCTCACAACAAATAGCATTCTGCGATGGGCTGCCTGAGCAGCTCAGTGTGGCGAACGGTTCCAACAAATAAAGGAGCTTTAAGCTATCTTCCTTTTTTCTATATTGTAATAGCTCTATTCTATTCTTATGTGAAACAAACAACTTTAATGCTTCCATCTAAGAATTCCTCATCATATGTTTTTTTCCATAAATCTATATTTAAAGACATCAGCCTGTTTTATAAACATTTCTTCCTCACTGAAATTTCTTCTTAATCTATGAAATTTTCACAGAGGGCATCTGTTATGTTCTATATAAATTGTTTACATCAACTGGCTTGAAGAATTTTTTTGTGTGAATATTCCCATCTATGATATAAATTTCTAAATCTAAAAACAGTATTGATGTCTGACTGCACTACCATTTTAATTCAATGTTCCAATAATTGGTATTTAAATCTCTCATAAAAGTATCTAAGTCTGTTCTTAGGGCTAGATTTATCAAAGCTGAGGTGGGCAGGGGCGCGTATATCCGCCCCTGTATGCCTCAGCTCACCTGTGGTGGGGAGAAATTACCCGCAGGTAATCACCATTGCACACGAGCGCAATTTTGTGCTCGCGTGCAATCCCGCCCCCTGCCCACGTACAGCCAATCACGCGCGGGCAGGAGCTGTCAATCTCCTCGGTCGGACTCGACCGCGGAGATTGAATTTCGCCACCTTAGAGGTGGCGAAGAGGTTAGGGAAGTGGCGGTCTGGTAACCGCTGCTTGTTAAATTACGGTGAGCAAGTTCTTGTGAGAACTTGCAGCCATAGGGGTTTAATAAATCGAGCCTTAAGTCCCTTCCAGATAAAAAATAGATCATCTATGTATCTATTTATCATCTATGTATAGGTCACCAGACTTGCACCAAAGTTAGATTTATATATACGAAACTGCCCTCCCATGCTGACATAAACAAGTTCGCATTATTTTGTGTGAATCTGGTACCACTTATTTGGAGGTAATATTCATCTTGGAACAAGAAGACATTTGTATCAAGGATTAGTTCAATACCTTTTGGGATAAAATGTAGTTAGTCCATGGACATACTCTCATCCAAGCCTATATTGTTCTTTACTGCATTTAATCCTTTTTCTTTCTCAATAATAGTGAACAGAGAGGTAACATCCGCTGTCACCATCCACCACTCCATTTCCCACTTTAATTCATTTACGCCTAGATTTAGAGTTTTGCGGCCGAAGGGGTGCGTTAGCTACATGTCTTTTTTTTCTAGCGCTGCTTCTAAACAACGCTGGTATTTAGAGTTCTCTGAAGGGCTGCGTTAGGCTCCAAAAAGGGAGCGTAAAGGCATATTTACTGCCACTTCAACTCTCAATACCAGCATTGCTTATGGTAGCGGCTAGCTGGAAAAACGTGCTCGTGCACGATTCCCCCATAGGAAACAATGGGGCAGTTTGGGCTGAAAAAAACCCTAACACCTGCAAAAAAGCTGCGTTAAGCTCCTAACGCAGCCCCATTGTTTCCTATGGGGAAACAATTTCTAAGTCTGCACCTAACTGATCGGAACAGCCAATAGAATGCGAGCTCAATCTGATTGGCTGATTGGATCAGCCAATCGGATTGAACTTGAATCTGATTGGCTGATATTTGAGGGACGCCATCTTGGATGACGTCATTTAAAGGAACCGTCATTCGTCGTCTAGTCGTCGGTGAAGAAGGATGTTCCGAGCCGGAGGTCTTGAAGATGGAGCCGCTCCTCATCGGATGGATGAAGATAGAAGATGCCGCTTGGATGAAGATGTCTGCCGGTCTGGATGTCCTCTTCTGCCCGGATAGGATGAAGACTTCTGCCGGTCTGGATGTCCTCTTCTGCCCCTTCAGATGAAGACTTCGGCCCGGTTGGGTGAAGACGACTCAAGGTAGGGAGATCTTCAGGGGGGTAGTGTTAGGTTTATTTAAGGGGGGTTTGGGTTAGAGTAGGGGTATGTGGGTGGTGGGTTGTAATGTTGGGCGGTGGTATTGTGTTTTTTTTTACAGGCAAAAGAGCTGATGACTTTGGGGCATGCCCCGCAAAAAGCCCTTTTAAGGGCTGGTAAAAGAGCTGGTTACTTTTTAATTTAGAATAGGGTAGGGACCTTTATTATTTTGGGGGGCTTTTTATTTTATTAGGGGGCTTAGAGTATGTGTAATTAGCCTAATATTCTTGTATGTTTTTTTTTTTGTAGTTTAGTTTACTTTATTTAATTGTATGTAATTGTAGGTAATTTATTTAATTAATTTATTGATAGTGTAGTGTTAGGTTTAATTGTAACTTAGGTTAGGATTTATTTTACAGGTAACTTTGTAATTATTTTAACTAGGTAGCTATTAAATAGTAAATAACTATTTAATAGCTATTGTACCTAGTTAAAATAAATACAAAGTTGCCTGTAAAATAAATATAAATCCTAAAATAGCTACAATGTAATTATTCATTATATTGTAGCTATATTAGGGTTTATTTTACAGGTAAGTATTTAGTTTTATATAGGAATACTTTAGTTAATAAGATTTAATTTATTTCGTTAGATTAAAATTATATTTAACTTAGGGGGGTGTTAGGGTTAGGGTTAGACTTAGCTTTAGGGGTTAATACATTTATTAGAGTAGCGGCGAGGTCCAGTCGGCAGATTAGGGGTTAATACTGGAAGTTAGTTGGCGGCGATGTTAGGGAGGGCAGATTAGGGGTTAATACTATTTATTATAGTGTTTGTGAGGCGGGAGTGCAGCGGTTTAGGGGTTAATACATTTATTATAGTGGTGGCAAGGTCCAGTCGGCAGATTAGGGGTTAATAAGTGTAGGTAAGGTAGCGGCGATGTTGGGGGGGGCAGATTAGGGGTTAATAAATATTATGTAGGTGTCGGCGATGTTAGGGGCAGCAGATTAGGGGTTCATAGGGATAATGTAGGTGGCGGCGGTGTGCGGTCGGCAGATTAGGGGTTAAAAATATGTATTATAGTGGCGGCGATGTGGGGGGACCTCGGTTTAGGGGTACATAGGTAGTTTACGGGTGTTAGTATACTTTAGAGCACTGTAGTTAAGAGCTTTATAAACCGGCGTTAGCCCAGAAAGCTCTTAACTACAGCCTTTCCATGGGCGGTAGGAGTTTTGTCGGTAGAGCTGTAACGCTCACTTCAGCCAAGACTCTAAATACCGGTGTTAGGAAGATCCCATTGAAAAGATAGGATACGCAATTGGCGTAAGGGGATCTGCAGTATGGAAAAGTCGCGGCTTGAAAGTGAGCGTTAGACCTTTACCTACACGACTCTAAATACCAGCGGGCGGCCAAAAGCAGCGTTAGGACCCCTTAACGCTGCTTTTGACGGCTACTGCAGATCTCTAAATCTAGGCGTTAGTATTTGCAAGATACTTAAATTATGCTTTAGATAGGATTTAGTTGCAATTACATAAGGTTGTAACATTCTATCTATATATAGTGATAGTTAACTTGTTAACGAATCCACCCCAGAGACTGGACATTTAAAAAGCAGAAAATAAAGAACATTATCATCCTTGAAAAAGCTGACAGTATACCAGTGAAATTAACGACGGATGTTAAAGGACTATAAACGACTTGTGTATTACACTGAAATGTTCTTCAAGCAAACCATGTATTTGATGTTTAGCAGGTTTGCTATGAATCTGGCTGGCCTCTAGACTCAAGATCGGTTACTTGCATGCTGTGATATTACCTTGTGTATACAGTATGTATTTCGGTCCTTTGTTTTTACAATAAATATTGCATTTATAATCTACTTTGAAGTTCCTGAGTTTCTAGGGGAGCTGTGGGGCTTTAAACCAATCTGCCAAACAACGTAGAGCTTAGTGATAGCTCAGTCATCACTACTATGTGTTTTCCTCCTCTCCTGCTGTGAGGTGGGTGAAGATCAACCCTACAATCAAGCCACCTTGGGACACTATTCCTGACCTTTCATATCAATACTGGACTCTTACACATATCTTTATATTATTTTGTATACAGTAGTGGCCAAAATTGTGCAAACCTTTTGGAAAAAGTGTATTTTTGAGGTTTGATGGCTCATAACACCACTTTTTGTTTTGAATAATACTATAAAATTATATATCAATGGAAAGATAATTTAATCAAGAATATAATTCAATAACTTTTATGAAGGATTTTTTTTATTAGAATAGCAGTTATAAAGAAGAAAAGTGAAACACATAGAAAAAAAGATATATACAAAAATTCTCAACATGTCAGTTAATACTTAGTTGGGTAACTATTAGCGTTAATTACGGTCTTACAACGCCTTCCCATGGAGTGAACCAAGTTTTTTAGTTGTGCAGCGGTTATAATGTGAAACCAAGATTGAATTATTGCTTCCATTAATTGGGTTTTATTGCTGGGTTGCTTCTGAATAACAAGTTTCTTTAGTCAACTCCATAGATTTTCGATTGGGTTAAGGTCTGGGCTATTCCCAACCCATTCCAGCAGTGGAATATGATTATCTTGAAACCACTTTTTGCACACAGCAGCAACATGACATTGAGCTGAATTCTGCTGAAATATAAATGCTTTATTATCTTGGAAAAGGTCACGTACGGAAGGCTTCAGTTTGGGCTCAAGTATTATATTTAATTATTCTTTGGCATTTATATTCCCATTAATCACGCAAATTCTGCCCACACCTTTAGATGTCATACAACCCCAGATCATAACACTAACTGGGTGTTTCATGGTACGTGTAATGCAATCAGGATGCAAATCTTCTCTGATTCTTCTTTTATGCCATCACTACGAAAACGAAAAAACACTGTCCCATTGTTCTGCTGTTCAGTTAACATGGGTTTTAGCCCAGTTTAATCTTTTCAACCTTTGTTAGAGAGATAAAAATTGCTTTTTTCTTGGAATTCTAGCGTCTGCGCCAAACCGTTCTTGCACTCAACTTCACATTGCATTGCACCATTTCATATTGTATACACCCAGATGATTTTCTTCTGTCACGTAGGCACAGTCTCTCAATTCTTCTATCATCACTTGCTTTTGTGCACCTTTTACTGCCTTTACCAATCTGGTTTCGTAGTGACTGAGTCTCCTTATACCACTTCAAAAATTTAGAAATCCAACCTTTGGTTACGTTTAAACCAATATTTCTTCTAAATTCTTCGTAACTGTAGCCTTTTTCACTTAATAGTACTATTTTACATCACTTTCTGGGTGACCAGTCAAGTCTTTGTGCCATTTCTTTAATTTTATTACGTTTTACAAGCTCCCAAAATGAAAGAACACAACAAAAAAACAAAATTTATGCTTACCTGATACATTTATTTCTCTTGTGGTGTATCCAGTCCACGGATTCATCCATTACTTGTGGGATATTCTCCTTCCAAACAGGAAGCTGCAAGAGGATCACCCACAGCAGAGCTGTCTATATAGCTCCTCCCCTAACTGCCACCTCCAGTCATTCGACCAAAGACAAGCAAGAGAAAGGAGAAACTATAGGGTGCAGTGGTGACTGTAGTTTAAAAATAAAAAACACCTGCCTTAAAATGACAGGGCGGGCCGTAGACTGGATACACCACAAGAGAAATACATTTATCAGGCAAGCATAAATTTTGTTTTCTCTTGTAAGGTGTATCCAGTCCACGGATTCATCCATTACTTGTGGGATACCAATACCAAAGATTTACACCATATCTTATGATAGATTTTCCTGGTGACAGGCTTTCGAGCCTGAATTAAAGTATCAATGACCGACTCGGAGAAACCATGTTTTGATAATCTCCAAGCAGTCAGACGCAGAGAAATTAGATTTGTATGGTTGAAAGGACCCTGAAGTAGAAGGTCCTGCCTCAGCGGCAGAGTCCATGGTGGAAGGGATGACATGTCCCCCAGATCTGCATACCAAGTCCTGCGTGGCCATGCAGGTGCTATCAAAATCACCAAAGCTCTCTCCTGCTTGATCTTGGCAATCAGACGAGGGAGCAGAGGAAACGGTGGAAACACATAAGCCAGGTTGAAGGACCAAGGCACTGCTAGAGCATCTATCAGCGCTGCCTTGGGATCCCTGGACCTGGATCCATAACAAGGAAGCTTGGCGTTCTGACGAGATGCCATGAGATCCAATTCTGGTTTGCCCCAAAGTTGAATCAACCGTGCAAACACCTCCGGATGGAGTTCCCACTCCCCCGGATGAAAAGTCTGCCGACTTAGAAAATCCGCCTCCCAGTTCTCTACTCCTGGGATATTGATAGCTGATAGATGGCAAGAGTGAACCTGTGCCCATAGAATTATTTTTGAAACCTCCAACATTGCTAGGGAACTCCTTGTTCCCCCTTGATGGTTGATGTAGGCTACAGTCGTGATATTGTCCGACTGAAATCTGATGAACCTGACCGCAGCTAGCTGAGGTCAAGCCTGAAGAGCATTGAATATCGCTCTTAGTTCCAGAATGTTTATCGGAAGGAGTGCCTCCTCCTGAGTCCACGAGCCTTGAGCCTTCAGGAAGTTCCAGACTGCACCCCAGCCCAAAAGGCTGGCATCTGTTGTTACAATTGTCCAATCTGGCCTGCGGAAGGTCATACCCTTGGACAGATGGACCCGAGATAGCCACCAGAGAAGAGAATCCCTGGTCTCTTGATCCAGATTTAGTAGAGGGGACAAATCTGTGTAATCTCCATTCCCCTGACTGAGCATGCAGAGTTGCAGCGGTCTGAGATGTAGGCGGGCAAACGGCACTATGTCCATTGCCGCTACCATTAAGCCAATTACTTCCATACACTGAGCCACTGAAGGGCGAGAAGTAGAATAAAGAACACGGCAGGAATTTAGAAGTTTTGACAACCTGGCCTCTGTCAGGTAAATCTTCATTTCTATAGAATCTAAGAAGGAAACTCTTGTGAGAGGGGATAGAGAACTCTTTTCTTCGTTCACTTTCCACCCATGAGACCTCAGGAATGCCAGAAAAATGTCCGTATGGGACCTGGCGATTTAAAAATTTGATGCCTGTATCAGAATGTCATCTAGGTAAGGGGCTACTGCTATACTCCGCGGCCTTAGGACCACTAGGAGTGACCCTAGAACCTTTGTAAAGATTCTTGGTGCTGTAGCAAACCCAAAGGGAAGAGCCTCAAACTGGTAATGGCTGTCTAGGAAGGCGAAACTGAGAAACCGATGATGATCTCTGTGTATCGGAATGTGAAGATAAGCATCCTTTAAGTCCACGGTAGTCATATATTGACCCTCCTGGATCATAGGTAGGATGGTTCGAATAGTCTCCATCTTGAAGGATGGGACCCTGAAAAATTTGTTTTGGATCTTGAGATCTAAGATTGGTCTGAAGGTTCCCTCTTTCTTGGGAACTACAAACAGATTTGAATAGAAGCCTTGCCCCTGTTCCTCCTTTGGAACTGGGTGGATCACTCCCATAACTAGGAGGTCTTGTAAGAATGCCTCTCTCTTTATCTGGTTTGCAGATAATTGTGAGAGATGAAATCTCCCTTTTGGGGAAGAAGCTTTGAAGTCCAGAAGATATCCCTGGGACACAATTTCCAACGCCCAGGGATCCTGGACATCTCTTGCCCAAGCCTGGGCTAAGAGAGAAAGTCTTCCCCCTACTAGATCCGTTTCCGGATCGGGGGCTGATCTTTCATGCTGTCTTAGAGGCAGTAGCAGGTTTTTTTGGCCTGCTTTCCTTTGTTCCAAGCCTGGTTAGGTCTCCAGACCGGCTTGGACTGGGCAAAATTTCCCTCTTGTTTTGTATTAGAGGAAGTTGAAGCTGCGCCACTCTTGAAGTTTTGAAAGGCACGCAAATCAGTCTGTTTGGTCCTTAATTTGTTGGACCTATCCTGAGGAAGGGCGTTATATCAGAAATTATCTCCTTCAGTCCAGGCCCGAATAGGGTCTGCCCCTTGAAGGGAATATTGAGAAGCTTAGACTTTGAAGTAACGTCAGCTGACCAGGACTTAAGCCATAGCGCCCTACGCGCCTGAATAGCATAACCTGAGTTCTTAGCCATTAGCTTGGTTAAATGAACAACGGCGTCAGAAACAAATAAATTGGCTAGCTTAAGAGCTTTAAGCTTGTCAAGGATATCATCCAATGGGGTCTCTACCTGTAGAGCCTCTTCTAGAGACTCAAACCAGAAGGCCGCAGCAGCAGTGACAAAACCTTGTTGAATAAAAATTTTCTTAAGGTAATCCTCTAATTTTTTTGTCCATTGGATCTAGAAAAGCACAACTGTCCTTGACAGGGATAGTTGTACGCTTCGCTAGTGTAGAGACTGCTCCCTCCACCTTAGGGACAGTTTGCCACAAGTCCCGTGTAGCGGCATCTATGGGAAACATCTTTTTAAAACAGGAGGGGGAGAGAACGGTACACCTGGTCTATCCCATTCCTTAGTAATAATTTCTGAAAACCTCTTAGGTATTGGAAAAACATCAGTGTAAACAGGCACTGCATAGTATTTATTCAATTTACACAATTTCTCTGGGACTACAATGGCGTCACAGTCATCCAGAGTTGCTAAAACCTCCCTGAGCAACACGGGGAGGTGTTCAAGCTTAAATTTAAATGTAGACATATCAGAATCAGGTTGAAGTGTCTTCCCTGAGTCAGAAATATCACCCACAGATAGAAGCTCTCCTGCCTTGGCTTCTTCACATTGTGAGGGTATATCAGACATAGCTACTAAAGCGTCAGAGAGCTCTGTATTTGTTCTAGCCCCAGAGCTGTCTCGCTTTCCTTGTAACCCTGGCAGTTTGGACAATACCTCTGTAAGGGTATGATTCATAACTGCCGCCATGTCTTGTAAAGTATACGCAATGGGCGCGCTAGATGTACTTGGCGTCCCTTGAGCGGGAGTTATAGGCTCTGACACGTGGGGAGAGTTAGTCGGCATAACTTCCCCCTTGTCAATTTCCTCTGGTGATAAATCATTTAAAGCCAGAATATGGTCTTTATAACTTATAGTAAGATCAGTGCATTTGGTACACATTCTAAGAGGGGGTTCCACAATGGCTTCTAAACATAATGAACAAGGAGTTTCCTCTATGTCAGACATGTTTAACAGACTAGAAATGAGACCAGCAAGCTTGGAAAACACTTTAATTAATGTGAAAAAGCAGAATATAAAAAAACGGTACTGTGCCTTTAAGGGAAAAAAACAAACACAAAAACTGCAAAACAGTGAAAAAAAGCAGTTAGGTCAACGAAATTTTTACAGTGTATATAATAGACTAAAATAGCATTGCACCCACTTACAAATGGATGATTAACCCCTCAGGCTCAAAAACGAAGCAAAAAAAACGGTAAAACCGTTATAACAGTCACAAGCAAACTGCCACAGCTCTACTGTGGCTCCTACCTTCCCATAAAATGACTTTTGTAGGCACAAAAACCCTTTACAGAGGGCCAATATGTCAGGGGACTCCTTCAGGGAAGCTGGATGTCTCAGAATGTAAAAACTACTGCGCAATTAGAGCGTGAAATTAGGCCCCTCCCACCATGCACTCAAAGTGAAAGGGCCATAAATAACTACTCCTAGGAGAAATATAGTCAGCCATGTGGAAAATTAGGCCCCAAATAAAGATTTATCACCCTTAGTAAAAAACGTTCTTAATAAATCATGCAAACGTTTAACATACTAAGCCATAAGAGCAAGTAACATGAATATTACCCTTTACTGCAAGCATGATGCCAGTCGTTTGTTAAATCACTGCAATCAGGCTTACCTTAAATATAACAGGCACTGTCAGCATTTTCTAGACCTTATCTCTCTAGAAAAAATTATACTGAACATACCTCAGCGCAGTTAATTCTGCAGGCCGTTCCCCCAGCTGAAGTTTTCCCATACTCTTCAGTTATGTGTGAGAACAGCAGTGGACCTTAGTTACAACCTGCTAAGATCATCAAAAACCTCAGGCAAAACTCTTTTTCTAATTTCTGCCTGAGGTAAAAACAGTACAACGCCGGTACCGTTTAAAAATAACAAACTTTTGATTGAAGATAAACTACACTAATTCACCACATCTCTCTTGATACTTCCTTTCTTGTTAGAGCTGCAATAGAATGACTGGAGGTGGCAGTTAGGGGAGGAGCTATATAGACAGCTCTGCTGTGGGTGATCCTCTTGCATCTTCCTGTTGGGAAGGAGAATATCCCACAAGTAATGGATGAATCCGTGGACTGGATACACCTTACAAGAGAAACAACCAACTTGATAGCAATCACATAACACACTGACACAATGTCCTCCTCTCAGCTCCAATACATGACATCAATAGCTGAATCCTACTGTGACCTTATTGGCTCATTGCCAAAACAACATGACACCTGATTGGCTCTCTAAACGCTCATGCGCATTGGCTATATCCAAATGAAGAAAAGCTACTTCATATCAACATAAGGAAGTTGTGCTTCCTTGTTCTGATTATTTGGCTATAAGTTTTCATAGAATACAGATAATTGAACATACTTTGTTGCATTACATTCTTGATTAAATTATCTTTCCATTGATATATCATTTTATAGTATTACTCAAAAAGAAAAGTGGTGTTATGAGCCATCAAACCTCAAAAATACACTTTTCCCAAAAGGTTTCCACAATTTTGGCCACTACTGTACACTTTATTTTGTAAATGCATTGTTTTTAGTGTACACATTTATAAGTACTTACTGTTGGTTATTTTTTATTTATTCTACCTGTCCCTCTGCCATCCCCTTGCTCTCATAGCTTTGCAAACACTATTTAACATAGTTTGAATTAAAGTTTCTAACATGCAATTTACAATCTCTGCTCTGTGAAGCTCTGCTCGTAGTTTTATGTGCAGAGATTGTAGGGTCAAGTTCCTGTAGCAGGGAGAGTACATTACAGCTGCCAAAGTCTCTGCAGCACCAGATTTATTAGTTATATAGCTGGCGTGCTGGGGGCTATGTGCTGGCACTTTGTGGCTGTAGACTTGTTTTGTATAAGTTGTAGACAGACTGATGGAGCAACATGTCATATGAACTACAGAGAGATAGAGTTTAGTGGTGTGTGATCAGAAAAGAAACAGAGTGAGCAGTATGTTGTATGGAATGCACTGATAGCTTTGTATTATATAAAATAAAATATAGCTTGGTTGTATGTAGAAATACTGTAAGTATCCAATTAATTTACACATTACACTGAATAACAACTAAGGGCTAGATTAGATCAGTGTCAGTGATGTTATAAACTTTAATTCAAACTATGTTTAAAAGTGTCTGCCAAGCTATAAGGGCAGGGTGGGCCTTAAATAAAGGGGTGTGGTCTAGCGACCCACTATCTTCAAAATTCACCAGCCGCCACTGGTTTAAAGTAAACAGAGGATTACAATACAACTGAGTGCATCTCCTCATGAGTAAAAGTGTGTCTTATTAACTGATACTTACGTTATTAGAACTTCTGTGTAATGTACTAAATATCATGATGAAGTGAATGCTATGCAACAATAAGGGGAAATGAAACTCAAATTAAAGTTCCATAACTCAGATACAGCATACGATTTTTTAAATACACTTTCCAACTTACTTTAATGTTCAAATATACCTATTTTGCTTAGTATTCCTTGATGAAACGTAGCATCATTCTGTTAGAGCATACTGAGGTAAGCTTAGGACCAGGCACGTGTCTTTAACACCATAAATATAACAATGCTTTATGCAAACACTGCTGCCATATAATGTTCAAGACACATGCACACCCCAAAGTTTTTTTACAATGGATACCATGAGAAAAAACAAACAAATTTAAAATGACTAATTATTTTTTTTTATTGAATGGTATCCAAATCATGAGTTTAATTTTAGCATTTTAGGTTAAGCTAAGAAATAAAATGAGACACTTACCTTTGAATACAAAAGAAACTTGTGGGAGCTGGTAATGCAGCCACTCCAGAAAACAATACTCTTTTAAAGACAAGTTGTGATGCCCTTCAATCATATCCCACTGGAGAATATCCTGAAACTCTTGGTTTTCTAATTTTACTAACTTCATGTTTCCAACAACCTCTGTCAATCCTATCAAGAAGACTGGTTTTACCATGTACCCATCCACTTCCCCTTCTCTGGCCCAAGTTTGTCTTAAGGCTTGCCTTCTAGAAAAAGAACTTGGATGAGACTTGACGGCCAGAATCAACAGTGGCTTGGAGGAATCTTTAGGTTCTGCTGCCGGAGCAAAGATGAGAGAGCAATGATAGTTTTGCAAATAAGGAAACTCTAGTTGGAACTTTGAGAAGTTCAGATGGTAAGTGAAAACTTCATCTTTTAGAGTCACTGAGTCTCTAACAAATGTATTAATATTATTATTTGTTTCTTGTGGTAGAACTGTTGATTGTCGATTGACTCTATAGCTGACAACAACGTAATCCATCAACCATAATTTAGTAAAAATCACGACAATTGAAACTAGTGTAAAACCAATGAAAGCAAGAGCCTGGGAATTCATGATGTCCTAGAGAATGAAAGAAACATATGATTTGAGTGATTTATAATATTAGATCTTTATTTATTTTGCTGTACAATTACTTTATAAGCAAATTTACAATCTTTCTCTATAATCTTTTCGATATAGCAATTTTTCGTATAAATCATACTTAATACCAATTTCTATCTACAAATTTACAAATATCTCCAACTTAACCTTTTTAACTGAATGAGACCTATTTACTATGGTGCGAGCGGACATGAGCTGATATATCGGATCATGTCCGCTGCACATTGATAAATGGCGACAGCATACGCTGTCAGCATTTATCATTACACAGCAGTTCTTGTGAACTGCTGGTGCAATGCCGCCCCCTGCAGATTCGCGGCCAATCGGCTACTAAGAGGGGGTGTCAATCAACCTGATCGTATTTGATCAGGTTGATTTCTGTCCGACGCCTTAGAGCAGGCGGACAGGTTATGGAGCAGCGGTCTTTAGACCGCTGCTTCATAACTTCTGTTTCCAGCGACCCTTCAGAGCATCAAGCTCCATATGGAGCTTGATAAATATGCCCCCAAGTCTCAAATAGCATAAAACAGTTCAAATAGAATAGATCTTACTATTTTGACATCCAATTCTTCTCTATTTTGACATCCAATGTCCGTTTGACATTAATAGAGTAGGAGCCAAAATTTGTGTAGGATGGTCAGAGTTATTGTCAGGGTTTTTTCCCTGTTGTGTTTGCCATGTGCTGCTGGCAGCCATTTTACTCACCTCTCTTCCTGACTTGGTGCATTGTGGGGGATGCTGCTCATTGCCTGCACTTCCTTTTATGGCCAGACTGTTGTGCATCATCCATGTGAGACAGGATGCAGTCTCAGAATTGTGATGTCATCACTTATTATGTAAAGGGCCTCTGTTCAGTATGCTTTGCCTTTGCGTTGTCTCAGACCTGTTTGTGAGAGCTCCTGTGTTTTACCTGGCTTCCTGACGTCCTTCCTGGTTCCTGATCCCTGGCTTGTTCCTGACTCTGCTGTTTTCCTTGTTCCTGATTCCAGCTCATCTGACTATTCGCTTTGGCTCCTGACTCCGCTCGTCTGACTACCAGCTCTGGTTTTGACTCCTGGCTTGTTATTTGACTTGTAGACTTTTTATTATTTTTTGCTATTAATAAAGGTGTGATTATTTTTGCACTTCTCATCTCAGTCTGATTGCTGGCACCCTGACATTACGCAAAAGCCATGAATCCTGATGGTGCTAATAATCCACCTTTACCTGCCATCATTTCCAAGATGGATGAACAGGATCACCGCTTGGATCAATTTGCACTAGCCCTGCAAACCCTGCTGACTCACACTGAACATTTGGACAAAAGTGTCCCGCAAGTTATGGCTGCTCCTGTTTCCGCTGCTGCACCTATGCCTACCAGGAGCATGTCTGGTTCTGCACCTCTACCTAATCGATATGGAGGCGATCCTATTCAGTGCAGAGGGTTTTTGAACCAGGTGGGCATTTACTTTGAGATGTTACCTCAGGCGTTTCCCTCTGACTGAGCTAAGGTGGGATTTCTCATCTCGTTACTCTCTGACACAGCTCTTGCCTGCGCTAATCCCTTGTGGGAGACTAATAAACCTGTGATTTCAAATTACCCTGAATTTGTGGCCTCCTTTCGAAGAGTATTTGATGTTCTGGCTCACTCCTCCTCTGCTGCTTAACGACTCATGTCCATTCAGCTAGGTACAAGATCTGTTGCTCAGTATGCTATTGAGTTCCGTACGCTTGCCGCAGAGGTAGGTTGGAACAATGAAGCCCTTGTTGCCGCCTTCTTTCATGGGCTCTCTGATGCGATCAAAGAAGATGCGAAGTTGCTGCCAGAGATTTACCAGAGGATTTCGAGGCATTGGTGTCTTTTTTTATCCTAATTGACATCAGACTCAGAGAGAGGCCCCCTTTCAAGGAGCACTTGCGGAAGCCTGCTGTTCCATTGTCTCCTACGTGTTTGTTCCCACCAATGCCTCTCTCCTCCCATGCCTCCTGGTCCCGAGTCACCAGGTACTGCTGAGCCGATGCAGCTGGAATTCACGCATCTTTCTGCGGCGGAGAGGGCCTTTAGGAGGAGGGAGGGGCTCTGCCTCTATTGTGGGTTACAGGGCCACCTTTTGAAGTCTTGTCCTACACGGCCGGGAAACGCTCACACCTAAGGTCCTGTCAGGGGCAGACCTTGGGTGGTTTATCCTTGTCCCCGGAACCACTTAAGGAGAAACCTTTGGTCACGGTTGTCCTTTCCTGGGTGGACTCCTCCATAGTCACTCAGGCTCTTGTTTACTCCGGTGCTGCGGGCTATTTCATTGACAGTGCTTTTGTATCAAAGCACTCCATTCCTATTTTGCCTCGGTCAGTTCCGCTTGCTATTGAGGCCATTGATGGCAGGCCCCTTCAGCCCACACTCGTTACTCACGAAACTGCTCCATTGTCCATGGATGTTGGGGCTCTCCATTTTGAAACCCTCCAGTTCCAGGTGATAAACTCTCTGCATTTTCCAGTTGTTCTGGGTTATCCGTGGCTCCAAAAGCACAATCCCAGTCTCGACTGGCGCAGGTCTGAAATTTTGTCGTGGTCCCTGCAATGTATTTCCACTTGTCTTCAGAAACCAGTTAAAGTCTTGTGCACTTCTTCGGTATCTCAATTGCAAGAGGAGTACCGAGAGTTCCTAACCGTGTTTGACAAGGTGCGTGCTGGTACGTTGCCTCCTCACCAGTCTTACGATTGTGCCATAGACCTGCAACCCAGAGCCATTCCTCCTTGGGGCCGGGTGTACCCTCTGTCTGTTGCAGAGAATTGTGCTATGCAGGAGTATGTTGCCGATGCCCTGTCGCAGGGGATCATCTGCAAATCCTGCTCTCCTGCAGGGGCTGGCTTCTTCTTTGTGAAGAAAAAGGGTGGCGAGTTAAGACCATGTATCAATTATAGGGGTCTTAATCGTCTTACCATTAAGAATGCTTACCCTATTACGCTTATTACGGAACTCTTTGACCGCCTCAAGGGAGCTACGGTCTTTACTAAACTTGATTTGAGAGGAGCGTACAATCTCGTTAGGATTAAGGAGGGCCACAAATGGAAAACAGCATTTAACACCAGGAGCGGGCATTATGAGTATCTTGTAATGCCCTTTGGCCTATGTAATGCTCCTTGGTCTTTTCTTCCTTGGTCAAACCTATCACAGACATGACCCGTAAAGACAATGATCCACTCCATTGGTCACCTACTGCCATTAAGGCCTTTGATAGTCTTAAGTTTGCCTTTGCTGCCTCTCCAGTTCTGGCTCATCCTAACCCTGCCCTGCCTTTCATTCTTGAGGTTGATGCATCTGAGACTGGAGTAGGTGCCCTTTTGTCTCAACGTCCTACGCCTGACCGTTCCTTGCATCCATGTGGTTTCTTCTCTAGGAAATTGTCTCCAGTGGAGTGCAATTATGAAATTGGCGACAGGGAATTACTTGCTATAATTTTGGCACTTAAGCAATGGAGGCATCTTCTCGAGGGTACTAGCGTGCCAGTGCTCTTTCTTACTGACCACAAGAATTTAACTTATCTATCTGAAGCAAAATGTTTGTGGCCCCGACAGGCCAGATGGGCGCTATTTTTGTCTCGGTTTAATTATGTGGTCTCCTACCTGGAGTGGGTGCAGATTCAGGATTGCCTTCATCATTCTATGCAGCTCCAAAAGTTCCAGGCTGATCATAGGCGTCTCCGCGCACCTTCCTACCAGGTTGGTGAGAGAGTTTGGCTGTCCTCCCGCAACTTGAACCTTCGTGTGCCTTCCAATAAATTGGCTCCCAGTTATGTTGGTCCTTTTCGGATGGATGGGTTAATCCTGTGGTTAATCCTGTGGCCTACGCTCTTGACCTTCCTCCTGCTATGCGCATCTCCAATGTTTTTCATGTCTCCCTTTTGAAACCATTGGTTTGTAATTGGTTTACCACTGTGTTGCCTTGTCCCCGTCCTATCCTTGTTGACAACCATGAGGAGTACGAGGTTAGCAGCATTATTGACTCTCATATGTCCAAGGGCCGTGTACAGTATTTGGTTCACTGGAGGGGCTATGGTCCGGAGGAGCGTTCTTGGGTTCCCTCCTCTGATGTTCATGCTCCTGCCCTCCTCCATGCCTTCCATGCCCGTTTCCCCAATAAGCCTTTTGTCCTCCCGCTGGGGAGGTGTCATTGAGGGGAGGGTACTGTCAGGGTTTTTTCCATGTTGTGTTTGCCATGTGCTGCTGGCAGCCATTTTACTAACCTCTCTTCCTGACTTGGTGAATTGTGGGGGATGCTGCTCATTGCCTGCACTTCCTTTTATGGCCAGACTGTTGTGCATCATCCATGTGAGACAAGATGCAGTCTCAGAATTGTAATGTCATCACTTATTATTTAAAGGGCCTCTGTTCAGTATGCTTTGCCTTTGATTGGGTTGATTTCTGTCCGACGCCTTAGAGCAGGCGGACAGGTTATGGAGCAGCGGTCTTTAGACCTCTGCTTCATAACTTCTGTTTCCGGCGAGCCTTCAGGGCATCAAGCTCCATACGAAGCTTGATAAATATGCCCCCAAGTCTCAAATAGCATAAAACAGTTCAAATAGAATAGATCTTACTATTTTGACATCCAATTCTTCTCTATTTTGACATCCAATGTCCATTTGACATTAATAGAGTAGGAGCCAAAATTTGTGTAGGATGGTCAGAGTTTATTGTCAGGGTTTTTCCCTGTTGTGTTTGCCATGTGCTGCTGGCAGCCATTTTACTCACCTCTCTTCCTGACTTGGTGCATTGTGGAGGATGCTGCTCATTGCCTGCACTTCCTTTTATGGCCAGACTGTTGTGCATCATCCATGTGAGACAGGATGTAGTCTCAGAATTGTGATGTCATCACTTATTATTTAAAGGGCCTCTGTTCAGTATGCTTTGCCTTCGCGTTGTCTCAGACCTGATTGTGAGAGCTCCTGTGTTTTACCTGGCTGCCTGACGTCCTTCCTGGTTCCGGATCCCTGGCTTGTTCCTGACTCTGCTGTTTTCCTTGTTCCTGATTCCGGCTCGTCTGACTATTCGCTTTGGCTCCTGACTCGGCTCATCTGACTACCAGCTCTGGTTTTGACTTCTGGCTTGTTATTTGACTTGTGGACTTTTTATTATTTTTTGCTATTAATAAAGGTGTGATTATTTTTGCACTTCTCGTCTCAGTCTGATTGCTGGCACCCTGACAGTTATAAATTCCACAGAATGTACTATATAGAACATGTTTGTTACAGTGTAGTCACAGTGTCATAAGTATTATAAATACACAAAGCCATGGAAAACTGCTCCAAAATTTGTGAAGAATGGTCAGATATGTAAATTCCACCACAGCCTCGCAGGCCACACCTTATCTCAGTGCATTTTATTAGCTTTTCACAGCCAGAAAGTACCAGTTCATAGAATGCCATATAGATAGCATTCTGCTAACTCATGTGGAGTTATTAATGAAGCAGCACTAATTGGCTAAAGTACAGGCTTGTAAATGCTACAGGCTTGTAAATGCTACTGAGATAAGCGGGTAGTCTGTAGAGCATTCTGCTAACTCATGTGGAGTTATTTATGAAGCAGCACTAATTGGCTAAAGTACAGGCTTGTAAATGCTACAGGCTTGTAAATGCTACTGAGATAAGCGGGTAGTCTGTAGAGGCTTAGATAAAAGGTAATCACAGAGGTAAAAAGTATATTAATATAACAGTGTTGGTTTTGCAAAACTGGGGAATGGGTAAAAAAAATATTATCTGTTTAAACAATAACAATTTTCAAGTAGTCCCTTTAATAACATACGGCTAGATTACGAGTTGTGCATTACGGTTTTAACACTGGAAAATGGCAATTTCAGCATAAAAACAGTAACACAGCCATTATGAGTCTTGTCGGTATAGCTGTACCACAAGCATTTTAGCCTGTAACGCAACGTCAATCCCGCACTCAAAAAATTACCTTTTTGCGTGGGATTTCCATAGCACTGGTATTACAAGTTGTGCAGGGAGGCTAAAATGCTTGCATTCCAGCCTATACGGACACAATCTGTTCCGCCATTAACACCTATTCCGCTGCCCTCCCACATCCAGAAACACTATTTAAAACGTATTAACCCCTAATCTGCCACTCCCAACATCGCCGCCACTAATAAAAGCTATTAACCCTGATTTCGCCACTCCCCGACATCGCCGCCACTATAATAAAGTTATTAACCCTATTCCCCCGCACCCCAACATTGCTGCCACTATAATAAAGCTATTAACCCCTATTCCGCCGCTCCCCGACATCGCCTCCACAAAATAAAGTTATTAATCCCTAAACCTCTGGCCTCCCACATCACCACCACTAAATAAACCTATTAACCCCTAAACCTAACAACCACCTTTAACTTAAAATTACAACTTTATTTAGTGGCCGCAATGTTGGGGAGTGGCGGAATAGGGGTTAATAACTTTATTATAGTGTCAGCGATGTTGGGGTGAGGGGGAATGGGGTTAATAACTTTCTTATAGTGGTGGCGATGTCGGGGAGCGGCAGAATCGAGGTCATTCTGCGCTTCAGGTGTTAGAAAAAAAAAACTAACAAGCTCTCCCCATTGTCTATGGGGAAAGCGTGCACGAACACGTATTCTCAGCCCTTGTATTTTATGCGGTATGGAGCTTATCGCCACCATATCGCACGCACAAGGCGGCTTTTTAGAAACTTGTAATGGCAGCGCTATGGATGGCGATGTTTTGCAACCTCTATAGTGCAAAACTTGTAATCTAGGCGATATTTATTAAAGTGTGGTTTCAATAATATAAGTATAAGAAATTTAGAATAGTGAGAACTTATATTGACAATAAAAATAGAATATGAAAAAAATGCACTTGTGTAAAGCTTGAAAGCTGTGGCTACTGTCTTCTATGAAATATTAGTATCACGAACATTTTCCTCCTGAAAATAAAAAAAACCCAGCACAACCACACAACAAAAAAATACACCAAAAGCAAAAAAACACAAGTTGAAATATCACAAGACCTAAAATACATATTATACAAATATACAATAAAATAAAATGTATTTCCAGTCAATATTGTGTTAAGGTGTCATTTACATAACATGAGAAGAAAAGTAACTAGCGCCCAGGACTGATATCTGCTCACTATAAAGAAGACCCCCTAATAGGTCTAAAAACGGAACAATGAAACGGGATATATAGGAGCGCCAATGGCTTAGATATACCACAGGAAATAGAAATAATCTCCAATAGTTTCTCTTAAAATTAGATTGTTCAAATGTCAAACAAACATATTTATTATATTAAAACAATATGATTCTGATCTCCAGAATTCATAAAAACACAAAACACATATAAAAATACATAAAATAAAATACAGCGAATGACAAATTAAAATACAGCAGATGACAAATTGAATCTAATCCAGTTGTTTTAACTGGGTGACCAATATCTAATGGTCCGGTTTTCCGTGAGTGAGTCCTCTTAAAGACCCTCTAGTAGGTACATAAATGTGTATAGAAAGACAAATCTGTACTTAATTGAATTTATCAAATAAGTGTACAAATTAACCTGGTGTCCAATAAATGATATGATAATAACTCAAATAGTGTTATCAAAGTGATAAGACCACTATTATAGTGATACGAGACCCACTATACAGGTCAACAGTACATACAGGTAGTACAAAATGTGATGATTAATATAAATCGTATATTAAACGCCGTGAAAAATTAAAAATGAGATAAAATGTGTTGGAATCCTTAAGCTGACAGATAAACCATATTATGGATTACAGTATATAACACACAATAAAATACAAATCTGAAGTGATCAAGTGGGTGTGGTCATAAAAATGAAAAAATGTGAAAAATGCAAAAAATACAAAATTATACGAAATTAAATGTGGGATCCTACTAGTGGGATTCTAAACTAAACTGGTACCAGCTATTATCTCAATTAGCCTGATTGAATCTGGATGATGGACTCAGTGGTCCGGTAATGCGTCTATCTTTAATATCTTAAAAACAATAAACCAATGAAACAAATAGCACAAGCTATATAATTAATATAAACAACATAAAAAACAGAGAGTTTATGTTTTAGTTTGGCCAAAACTAATCCACAACTCTTAAAGGTGTGTTTCCACAACTTTTAAAATAATGATATTGACAATAATAGTGTCCTTAAAAAGTCAATTGGTAAAAGTGAATCCTTAAAAAGTCTGATGAAAAAAATCCTCGATGTGTGGTGGAGTCCAAAGTCCTACTCCTATGTTAAAACAAAAACCTGAAAAAGATGAAAAAAGCGCACTAAACAAACAGCGCTACAGGGGTATGGACTATTGGAAATAGTCTTACCGATCAAATCCTGGTCCTGGATATAATGAGCCTCTCAAATCTTTGGTGTAAAGTGTCGTCTACGCGTTTCGGCCCTCGTACCGGGCCTTTTTCAAGACATATAGAGGCTACATTAATACTGACCTTATATACTCTTCTATATGGGCGTTTGTATGTTAAAAATTGCGCCAAATTGGGCGGATGTTGTCGGATTGTTCCCCGCCGAAAAAAACGCACTTCTGATAGTGGACCGGAAGTTGAAGCTTGTAACACTTCCGGTTTTTGTGCTTCCGGTTTCTCGGAGCCATTTTGGAAATGGGCAAGATTGGGAATGGGCATTAAACGCTCTAGTAAACCGATTTTTCTTGAAAATGGACATAATCGGCAATTAGACAGCCTACTATAAAGACTAAGTGTTGTATATATATATTTAACTATTTCAAATGGCATCTGTTAATAACTAGATATAATTTTATTAACTAGATATAATTTTTAAATTTTGTTCATCTGGTTGAGGCTAATATATCCAGGACCTAACATTAGGATTGTTTATACAATTTTGGCAACAGGATCTTCTATTAATCAATACAAATCTGTATCGATTTGACAAATTTCAGATTAAAGTCTCTTGTCCCCAAATGAGTCCCTATTACAATTTATATTTATGGAGATTATCCGTTGTATACACATCGTTCACCTTATAGATACTAATTTATAATAATCTAAAATATTGATTTCCCTAGATACACGGTGGAAAATCATCTACTTTCCTTACATATACATAAAGCAATAATTTGAACTCATATTCTCACACACAATCTAATAATCAAACTAATGGAATCGTAATCATAAACAATATATAAAAAATATAAAATTACATTGATTTGTCTTAGAATAGTATTCCTCAAAGGGCTTTAAAAGCGGAAAAATGCTTGGGTCAACTCGACCAAGCCAGATAACCGGACCATTAGATATTGGTCACCCAGTTAAAACAACTGGATTAGATTCAATTTGTCATCTGCTGTATTTTAATTTGTCATTCGCTGTATTTTATTTTATGTATTTTTATATGTGTTTTGTGTTTTTATGAATTCTGGAGATCAGAATCATATTGTTTTAATATAATAAATATGTTTGTTTGACATTTGAACAATCTAATTTTAAGAGAAACTATTGGAGATTATTTCTATTTCCTGTGGTATATCTAAGCCATTGGCGCTCCTATATATCCCGTTTCATCGTCATTTACATAACACCTTCAATGCAGGTGGCAATCCTGCCTTTGAAATTCAGAGATATCAGAAAAGCATCTCCACCTACAGCAGTGTATATTGTAAAAACTGCTTGGCTAGACTGCCTTTAATCACTGGTTTCAGCCCTTTTTAACATTTCACCGGCAATCTTGATTGCTCAACGGATCCCTTTTAAAAATATTGCCATTGCCACAATGCTTTTAACATCTGTCCCTCTGTCTGAATACCATTTGAGTAGTAGATTTTTTTCTGACAAATGTCAAACAGCTAGATTACGAGTTTTGAGTGCTATAGGGAAATTAACGAATGCAACAAAAGTTATTTAATCCCCTATAGCGCTGCTTATACAAGTTTTTCAAAACCCGGCTTGTGCGTGCGATATGGTGCTTTTAAGATCCATACTGCACCAAAAACAAGCGATGTTTTGACATAGACATCAATGGGGAAAGCGGGTCAGAAAAAAGACTAACACCTGCGTTCGCGGAAAGAAAAGCTCCGTAAAGCAGCTTCATTGATGTCTATGGGGAAAAAGAAAATAACGTTTAAACCTAACACCCTAACATAAACCCGAGTCAAAACACCCCTAATCTGCCGCTCCCGACATCGCCGACACCTACCTACACTTATTAACCCCTAATCTTCTGCTTAAAATAGCCTTTTGTAGGGCATTGCTCTAAGTTATACAGCTCTTTTGCTACAAAAAAAATCAAATACCCCCTAACAGTATACAAACCCCCACCCCCCAAGCTAACTAACAAACACCCCCAAAAAATTACTTTACACAAAATAACAAACAAATTATCAAAAATAATAAAAAGTATTCCTATTCTAATACCCATTAAAAAAAAACACCCCCAAATAAAAAAAACTAATCTAGAATAAACTACCAATGGTCCTTAAAAGGGCCTTTTGTAAGGCATTGCCCTAAAGATATCAGCTCTTTTTGTGAAAAAAATATACAAATATCCACTAACATTACAAAACCCCACGACCCCCGCAAACCAACAAAATAAAAAAAACCTAAGCTACCCATTGCCCTGAAAAGAGCATTTGTATGGGCATTGCCTTAAAAGGGCATTTAGCTCTTTTGCTGCCCAAACTCTAATCTAAAAAAAACCCCACCCAAAAAACGCTTAAAAAAACCTAACACTAACCCCCGATGAACCACGTACAGTTTTTGAAGTCCCGCTTGAACGATCTTCATCCCAGCAGAGAAGTCCTCATTCAGGCGGCGAGAAGTCTTCATCCAGGAGGCCTCTTCAATCTTCATCTAGGCGGCATCTTCTATTTTGATCCCGGCGGTGTGGAGCGGGTCCATCCTGAAGACTTCGGGCGCGAAGCATCCTCTTCATACAGTCGCCACCGTACACTAAATCTTCAATGCAAGGTACACGATTCAAGATGGCGTCCCTTGCATTCCTATTGGCTGAAAGATTTGAATCAGCCAATAGGAATTAGAGCTGCTAAAATCCTATTGGCTGTTCAAATCAGCCAATAGGATGTAAGCTGCTCTAATTCTATTGGATGATGAATCAGCCAATAGAATGAGAGCTGCTTAAATCCTATTGGCTGTTCAAATCAAACAATAGGATTTAAGCAGCTCTCATTCTATTGGCTGATTCTTCATCCAATAGAATTAGAGCTGCTTAAATCCTATTGGCTGATTTGAACAGCCAATAGGATTTTAGCAGCTCTAATTCCTATTGGCTGATTTAAATCTTTCAGCCAATAGGAATGCAAGGGACGCCATCTTGAATCGGGTACCTTGCATTGAAGATTCAGTGTACGGCGGCAACCGTATGAAGAGGATGCTCCGCGCCAGATGTCTTCTCGTCACTTGGATGAGGACTTCGCCGCCGGAATGAAGATTGAAGAGGCCGCCTGGATGAAGACTTCTCACAGCCTGGATGAGGACTTCTTCGGGGGTTAGTGTTAGGTTTTTTTAAGGGTTTTTTGGGTGGGTTTTTATTTTAAATTAGGGTTTGGGCAGCAAAAGAGCTAAATGCCCTTTTAAGGGCAATGCCCATACAAATGTCCTTTTCAGGGCAATGGATAGCTTGTTTTTTTTTAGATTTAGGTTTTTTATTTTGGGGGGATGGTTGGGTGGTGGGTTTTACTGTTGGGGTCTTTGTATTCTTTTTTACAGGTAAAAGAGCTAATATCTTTGGGGCAATTGGTAGTTTATTGTAGGCTACGTTTTTTTTTTATTTTGAGTGGGCTATTAGATTAGGTGTAATTCTTTTTTATTTTTGATAATTTCGTTTTTTTATTTTCCATAATTTAGTGTTTGTTATTTTTTTGCAATTTAGTGTTTTTTTGTAATTAGATACTTTGTAATTTTTAGAGTAGTTTTAGGATTTTTTTAATGTGTAGTTTAGTTTATTTTAATTGGTAGTTAGTTTAATATTAGTTTAATAATTATATTAGCTTAATTGTTAGCTTAAACTTAGTTTTTTTAATTTCACAGATAAGTTTTAATTTAATTTAAGATAGGGAAATTGTAATTTTAATATAAAGTTAGGGGGACGTTAGGTTTAGGGGTTACTAGTTTAAATTAGTTTATTGCGATGTGAGGGCTTTCGGTTTAGAGGTTAATAGTTTAAATTAGTATATTTTGTTGTGGGGGAGCTTGCGGTTTAGGGGTTAATCAGTGTATTATAGTGGCGGCGGTGTAGGGCTTAAAGGGACACTGAACCCAAATTTTTTCTTTAGTGATTTAGATAGAGCATGAAATTGTAAGCAACTTTCTAATTTACTCCTATTATCAAATTTTCTTCATTCTCTTGGTATCTGTATTTGAAATGCAAGAATGTAAGTTTAGATGCCGGCCCATTTTTGGTGAACAACCTGGGTTGTCCTTGCTGATTGGTGAATAAATTCATCCACCAATAAAAAAGTGCTGTCCAGAGTTCTAAACCAAAAAAAAAAGGTTTTCAGTGTTAAACGACGAACGCACAGACTTGTAATCTAGCTGAAAGTTAGTTGTATTTTCCTTCCCCTATATCATGTGGTAGCCATCAGCCAGTCACAAAATGCATATACTCAGCAGGAGCTGGTGATTCTTAAACTGTGCATATAAAAAGAATAGGCAACTTTTTAATAATGGAGGTAATTTGGAAAGTTGTTTAAATTGTGTGCTGTATCTGAATCATAAAAGGGTAATTTTGATTTTAGTGTTCCTTTACAAAGTTTGTTCTCTAAATGATGTACAAAAGGTAAATAGGATAAGTGTTTAAATAATGGTATTACAAGTTTGCTGCAATGCGAACACGACATTACGTTCGCATTGCTGGGAAGCATTGCACTCACAGGAGCTTTCAATGGAAGTCTCGTTCTCATGCCATGAGACATGGCATGAGAACCTAGCAAAGCGAAAGAGGTAAGTCACGCAGCGATGGCAGCAAATTGTAAATATATATATATGTATATGATATATATATATTTATGTGTTAATATGTGTATATACACATATTAACACATAAATAAATATGTATATAAGCATATACATTTACCATAAAGTTCCCATAGACTGCAATGTAAAGGCACTCTTCTTTTTTTTCTAACACCCTACAGCCTCATACTTTAGCCCCCAAAAAAAGTGCTGTTACTTTATTAAAAAAATTAACAGCCAGATTAGTAGTTTTGCGTTATTTCTACCGATCACCTTTAATAGCGCTGCTATTACAGGTTTTCCAAAAACCTGTGTTTGTGGGCAATATGGCAGCGTTGAGCTCCATACCCCACACAAATACCAGGACTGCTTTGAGCTGGTTTTATGTTCTCGTGCATGATTTCCCCATAGACATCATTGGAGAGAGCCGGCTAAAAAAAAGGCTAACACCTGCAATAAAGGAGCGTAAAGCTCCGTAACGCAGCCCCATTGATGTCTCATTGATGCCTATGGGGAAACAAAATCTATGTTTACACCTAACACCCTAACATAAACCCAGAGTCTAAACACCCCTAATCTGCCACCCCAGACATCGCCGACACCTACATTACACTTATTAACACCTAATCTGCCACCCCCAATGCCGCCGCCACCTACCTACACTTATTAACCCCTAATCTGCTGCCCCCAATGTCGCCGCCACCTACCTACATTTATTAACCCCTAATCTGCCGCCCCCAACATCGCCGCTGCCACTATACTATAGTTATTAACCCCTAAACCTCTGGCCTCCCACATCACTAACACTAAATAAATATATTAACCCCTAAACCTAACCCTAAGTCTAACCCTAACCCTAACACCCCTAACTTTAATATAATTAAAATAAATCTAAATAAAAATTACTATCATTAACTAAATAATTCCTATTTAAAACTAAATACCTGTAAAATAATGCCTAAGCTAGCTACAATGTAACTAATAGTTACATTGTAGCTATCTTAGGTTTTATTTTTATTTCACAGCTAAGTTTGTATTTATATTAACAAGGTAGTTAGTAAATAGTTAATAACCATTTACTAACTAGTCTACTTAGTTAAAATAAACTAACTACCTAGTAAAAATAAATATAAAGTTACCTGTAAAATAAAACCTAACCTGCCTCACACTAACACCTAACATTACACTAAAATTAAATAAATTACATTAATTAAATACAATTAACTAAATTACAAAAAAAATAAACACTAAATGACACAAAATAAAAAAGAAATTATCAAATATTTAAACTAATTACACCTAATCTAATAGCCCTATCAAAATAAAAGAGCCCCCCCAAAATAAAAAAAAACCCTAGCCTAAAATAAACTGCCAATTGCCCTTAAAAGGACCTTTTGCAGGGCATTGCCCCAAAGAAATCAGCTCTTTTACCTGTAAAAAAAAATACAAACAACTCCCTAACAGTAAAACCCACCACCCACACAACCAAACCCCCCAAATAAAATCCTATCTAAAAAACCTAAGCTCCCCATTTCCCTGAAAAGGGTATTTGGATGGGAATTGCCCTTAAAAGGGCATTTAGCTCTTTTTCGTTGCCCAAAGTCCCTAATCTAAAAATAAAACCCACCCAATAAACCCTTAAAAAAACCTAACACTAACCCCCGAAGATCCACTTACAGTTTTTGAAAACCGGACATCCATCCTCATACAGCCGGGAGAAGTCTTCATCCAAGCGGCAAGAAGTCCTCAACGAATCCGGGAGAAGTCTTCCAAGGGGCAAGAAGTCGTCTTCCAGGCGGGTAGAAGTCTTCATCCAGACGGCATCTTCTATCTTCATCCTTCCATCTTCAAGACATCCGGCACGGAGCATCCTCTTCTTATGATGGCTCTTCAAGAATGAAGTTTCCTTTAAATGACGTCATCCAAGATGGTGTCCCTTGAATTCTGATTGGCTGATAGAATTCTATCAGCCAATCGGCATTAAAGGGTAAAAAATCCTATTGGCTGATGCAATCAGCCAAAAGGATTGAGCTTTAATCCTATTGGCTGATCCAATCAGCCAATAGGATTGAGCTCGCATTCTATTGGCTGATTGGAACAGCCAATAAAATGCGAGTTCAATCCTATTGGCTGATTGGATCAACCAATAGGATTAAAGCTCAATCCTATTGGCTATTTGCATAAGCCAATAGGGTTTTTTACCCTTTAATTCCGATTGGCTGATAGAATTCTATCAGCCAATCGGAATTCAAGGGACTCCATCTTGGATGATGTCATTTAAAGGAAACTTCATTCTTGAAGAGCATTTGAAAGAAGAGGATGCTCCGCACCGGATGTCGTGAAGATGGAGCCGCTCCACGTCTGAAGGATGAAGATAGAAGATGCCGTCTGGATGAAGACTTCTGCCCGCCTGGAGGACAACTTCTTGCCGCTTAGATGAAGACTTCTCCCGGATTCGTTGAGGACTTCTTGCCACTTGGATGAAGACTTCTCCCGGCTGGATGAGGATGGATGTCTGGTCTTCAAAAACTGTAAGTGGAGCTTCGGATGTTAGTGTTAAGTTTTTTTTAAGGGTTTATTGGGTAGGTTTTAATTTTAGATTAGGGACTTTTGGCAATATAAAAGAGCTAAATGCCCTTTTAAGGGCAATGCCCATCCAAATGCCCTTTTCAGGGCAATGGGGAGCTTAGGTTTTTTAGGTAGGTTTTTTTTTGGGGGGGGTTGGTTGTGTGGGTGGTGGGTTTTACTGTTGGGGGGGTTGTTTGTAATTTTTTTACAGGTAAAAAAGCTGATTTCTTTGGGGCAATGCCCCGCAAAAGGCCCTTTTATGGGCCATTGGCAGTTTAGTGTAGGCTAGGTTTTTTTTTTTATTTTGGGGGGCTTTTTTATTTTGATTGGGCTATTAGATTAGGTGTAATTAGTTTAAATATTTGATCATTTCTTTTTTTATTTTGTGTAATTTAGTGTTTATTATTTTTTGTAATTTAGATAAATGTATTTTTTTAATTTAATTTATATATTTTTAGTGTAATGTTAGGTTTTAATGTAAGGCAGGTAAGGTTTTATTTTACAGGTAAATTTGTATTTATTTTTCTAGGTAGCTAGTAAATAGTTAATAACTATTTACTAACTAGTCTACCTAGTTAAAATAAATACAAACTTATCTGTGAAATAAAAATAAAACATAAGCTAGATAAAATATAACTATTTGCATAAATAAAAAGAGAGAAGTGCTCAACCTGGGAACAAACAATAGCATAATAGCTTGTTCTATGGCTAGTTACCACCCAAGAAACAGCCTATTTTTGCTCAACATGTGCCTTTCATAGAGAAGTACTTTCCTGAAGCATATCAGTCTGATCCTGACTTAACAGTATAGTCCAGCCCCGAAATACCAGGCAATCCCTCTCTGAACGAGAGAAACAGCAAAACCCCAGATGCACGTTTCGGCCTATTGTGGGCCTCGCCAGTGAGGTGCAGCCATATCCCTCTAGGCACACTGAGCAACGGGTCCACGTCTGGATTCCCGCATCACACTTAGGGAGACTTCCCTAAGTGTCATAATTTGCATAAATAAAAAGAGAGAAGCGCTCAACCTGGGAATGAACAACAGCATAATAGCTTGTTCTATGGCTAGTTACCACCCAAGAAGCAGCCTCTTTTTGCTCAAAATGTGCCTTTCACAGAGAAGAACTTTCCTGAAGCATATCAGTCTGATCCTGACTTAACAGTACACTCCAGCCCCGAAATACCAGGCAATCCCTCTCTGAATGAGAGAAACAGCAAAACCCCAGATGCACGTTTCGGCCTATTGTGGGCCTCGTCAGTGAGGTGCAGCCATATCCCTCTAGGCACACTGAGCAACGGGTCCACGTCTGGGTTCCTGCATCACACTTAAGGAAACTTCCCTAAGTGTCATAATTTGCATAAATAAAAAGAGAGAAGCGCTCAACCTGGGAATGAACAATAGCATAATAGCTTGTTCTATGGCTAGTTACCACCCAAGAAGCAGCCTCTTTTTGCTCAAAATGTGCCTTTCACAGAGAATAACTTTCCTAAAGCATTTCAGTCTGATCTTGATTTAACAGTATAGTCCAGCCCCGAAATACCAGGCAATCCCTCTCTGAATGAGAGAAACAGCAAAACCCCAGATGCACGTTTCGGCCTATTGTGGGCCTCATCAGTGAGGTGCAGCCATATCCCTCTAGGCACACTGAGCAACGGGTCCACTTTTGGATTCCCGCATCACACTTAGGGAGACTTCCCTAAGTGTTATAATTTGCATAAATAAAAAGAGAGAAGCGCTCAACCTGGGAACGAACAATAGCATAATAGCTTGTTCTATGGCTAGTTACCACCCAAGAAGCAGCCTCCTTTTGCTCAACATGTGCCTTTCACAGAGAAGAACTTTCCTGAAGCATATCAGTCTGATCCTGACTTAACAGTACAGTCCAGTCCCAAAATACCAGGCAATCCCTCTCTGAATGAGAGAAACAGCAAAACCCCAGATGCACGTTTCGGCATATTGTGGGCCTCGTCAGTGAGGTGCAGCCATATCCCTCTAGGCACACTGAGCAACGGGTCCACGTCTGGATTCCCGCATCACACTTAGGGAGACTTCCCTAAGTGTTATAATTTGCATAAATATAAAGAGAGAAGCGCTTAACCTGGGAACAAACAATAGCATAATAACTTGTTCTATGGCTAGTTACCACCCAAGAAGCAGCCTCCTTTTGCTCAACATGTGCCTTTCACAGAGAAGAACTTTCCTAAAGCATTTCAGTCTGATCCTGATTTAACAGTATAGTCCAGCCCCGAAATACCAGGCAATCCCTCTCTGAATGAGGGAAACAGCAAAACCCCAGATGCACGTTTCGGCCTATTGTGGGCCTCGCCAGTGAGGTGCAGCCATATCCCTCTAGGCACACTGAGCAACAGGTTCACATCTGGATTCCCGCATCACACTTAGGGAGACTTCCCTAAGTGTCATAATTTGCATAAATAAAAAGAGAGAAGCGCTTAACCTGGGAATGAACAATAATAGCTTGTTCTATGGCTAGTTACCACCCAAGAAGCAGCCTATTTTTGCTCAAAATGTGCCTTTCACAGAACTTTCCTGAAGCATATCAGTCTGATCCTGACTTAACAGTACAATCCAGCCCCGAAATACCAGGCAATCCCTCTCTGAACGAGAGAAACAGCAAAACCCCAGACGCACATTTCGGCCTATTGTGGGCCTTGTCAGTGAGGTGCAGCCATATCCCTCTAGGCACTCTGAGCAACGGGTCCACGTCTGGGTTCCTGCATCACACTTAAGGAAACTTCCCTATGTTTAAAAATTGGCATAAATAAAATGAGAGAAACGCTCAACCTGGGAACGAACAATAGCATAATAGCTTGTTCTATGGCTAGTTACCACCCAAGAAGCAGCCTCTTTTTGCTCAACATGTGCCTTTCACAGAGAAGAACTTTCCTGAAGCATATCAGTTTGATCCTGGCTTAACAGTACAGTCCAGCCCCCAAATACCAAGCAATCCCTCTCTGAACGAGAGAAACAGCAAAACCCCAGATGCACGTTTCGGCCTATTGTGGGCCTCGTCAGTGAGGTGCAGCCATATCCCTCTAGCCACACTGAGCAATGGGTTCACGTCTGGATTCGAGCATCACACTTAGGGAGACTTCCCTAAGTGTCATAAATTGCATAAATAAAAAGAGAGAAGCGCTCAACCTGGGAACGAACAACACAATCAACACAAACCCCCTCCCCAGTAAATAATACCTCAAGCTTTCCATTGCCCACTTTACTGCTAAACATTCATTTTCAATTACTGCATACTTTCTTTCTCTGGGGCTTAGCTTTCTACTCAAGTAAAGCATTGGATGTTCCTCACCTGCTACTATTTGAGACAATACAGCCCCTAAACCTACATCTGAGGCATCAGTTTGAAGCAAGAAAGTATCTCCAAAATTTGGAGAAATTAAAACTGGACTACTGTAGTACAAAGAACAGTTTTTAATTCCTGAAACAATGCTTTAGCTTCCTGTGTCCATTTAATTTCATCTGGGGCATGTCCCTTTGTGAGCTCAGTTAGAGGACTTGCAGTAGTTGCAAAGTTGGGAATTAATCGCCCGTAGTACCCCACTAACCCCAAAAATGCGCTTATTTGTTTTTTTCTCTTTGGAGTAGGATAGTTTGGAGTGGCAGGGGCACCATGTAAACCAAACGGGAGTACTGTATATTGAAACAACCCCTCAGGAGTGGAAAAAGCTGTCTTTTCTTTGGCAGATTCTGCTAACGGTATTTTCCAGTACCCTATCGTTAAATCTAAAGTCATTATAAAACAGGCCTTGCCTAGTCTATCAATGAGTTTATCCACTCAGAGTATTGGATAAGCATCAAAACATAAAACTTCATTCACTTTTCTGAAATCATTACAAAACCTGAGTGAATCGTCTGCTACAATAGTACTAGACCATTCACTACTCGATTCCTCAATCATGCCCATCTGCAACATTTTAGTTATTTCAGCTTTAATTTCTTCCCTTTTTGCCCCAGGTATTCTATAGGGCCTTAACTTTACCTTTACCTCAGGTTTGGTTATTATGTTATGCTCAATGACTTTGGTCCATCCTGGTTTTTCTGAAAATATATCTTTAAACTTGCTAAGTAGTGTTTTAGCTTCTAAAGTTTGAGTAGGGGTCAGTTGCCCAGATATATATACCTTAGGTAAGTCTGGTATCCTTTTCGTAGAGTTAACCTTATCTTTCCAGTCACATGGATCTAGTTCTGTCATATTAGCACTACTTGGTAACACCTCCTCTCTTGCCTTCCAAGGCATTAAAAGGTTTATATGATAAATCTGCTCTTTCTTTTTATGATCAGGATGTTTAGTTTTGTAGTTCACCTCTCCTATTTGCTCCAAAACCTCATAGGGTCCCTGCCATCTAGCTAACAATTTACTTACAGTAGTAGGTAGTAAAACCAGTACCTGATCACCTGGACTAAACTTCCTAGTTATAGTTCTCCGATTATAAAAATGTTGTTGGGCTTCTTGGCATTTTCCATATGAGACTTCACAATTGGGGCTAACTGCATAAACCTGTCCCTCATCTGGGTAATATATTCAATAATATTCTTTCCCTGGGGTTGTTGTTCTTCCCAAAATTTATTTTATTACATCCAGAATTGCCCTTGGTTGCCATGCATACAACAAATCAAAAGAAGAAAAACCAGTAGAAGAACCATGCACTTCCCTAATTGAGAACATTAAATATGGCAAAAGTGAATCCCATTCTTTTCCATCCTGTTGTAACACCCTTTATAACATATTTTTCAGTGTCTTGTTGAACCTTTCCACCAATCCGTCTGTTTGTGGGTGATAGACAGAGGTACGAATAGCCTTGATTTGTAGGAGCTGATAAAATTCCCTCATAAACTGTAAAAAAAAAAAAAAGGCGTTCCCTGATCAGTTACAATCTCTTCTGGAAGTCCAACCTGGGAAAACACCTGTACCAATTTCCTTACTATAGTTTTTGTGGTAATATTTGTTAAAGGTATTGCCTCAGGATACCTAGTTGCATAGTCAACAATCACTAATATATAGTGATTGCCCCTAGTTGACTTCTCTACAGGTCCTACTATGTCCATACCGATTCTCCTGAATGGTTTATCTATGATAAGAAGGTAAAGCAATGGAGCTCTTGCAATCTTAACAAAACATGGAGAAGGACCAATGGCACTACAATTGCAAATTAAATACCCCTATCTTACCCGATTATATAAATGGACTGTGTCTTTATATTGTATTCAAGGGAATATGTGGGTGTTATGTAGTATTACTGTTGGAACCAACAAACAAGAGAGGCAGAGAAGCCGCTGCTTGGTGACAGACTACATGAAAAGCACTCCAGGGGTTAATGAATTATCAGTTTACAAATAATTTTTAAACAAATAGCACAACAAAGAGAAGACACTGGACAAATGAGATGAACAATTACAGCTATGGTATTAACACATAACTTTTAATAATAGACAAATAATAAAAAATAATTAATAAAAAATTGAATTAAAAACACACGTAGGTGCCTAGCAATGGTCAAAGAATCAAAGGATGTGGTAGAAATAGAATAATGCTACTAAGGTAAGCAGGTGAGAAAATACTAGTGTAACTGCGTGGATATGCAGATATTTAAACACTTGCTCTGTAAGGTATGTGGGGGCTCGTCCACTGCAGAACGGTATATTGAGGATTGTAGCAAAAAGTTAAAATTGGGCACTAAATAGCGTTCCTATTAATGCTAAGGAGGAAATAGTATCAGTCTCTTTAGTTGTCAGCAGTTCTCTAGTACAGCAAAAATTGTGATTGTGCAATTTAATAGCATGGGGGAAATTGGAACTGCCGCCACCGCTAATCTCCTCCTAATGTCAGTGAAGGAGTCATGTGATGGATGTGTGTTCAGGTAATATGTTGGAACAGTCCACTTATAGGATTGATAATTAAATTAATATAATCTTGCGGTCGGGTAGAAAGGTGGATTATGCTCCCAGCAACTTTATAATGTGAAACAATATTGCTCGAGTTGTGTGCTGATCTGTAATGCCTGAACGTTAAGTAAAGATAGTTCAGAACAGATATCTAAGAGACGCTTTGATTTACTGCTATTATAGATCGTATGGCTCAGTAATTGATCCGTAACAACTGGCACTGTGATGTTAAATTCAATGTCTATAGTAACATTATCAACGGCAACAGTATCACCTGAACTTTGTGATCGTTACAACTCATAGCAAATTACAGAAGAGTTATATAAACTAAGACCTCCGTTAAGCATTGTGATTTACTATATCTAAAAAATATATATGTATGTATATGCCAGATGAAATTGAAACCTGATATTACCGGTCTGCAAGTGAAAAGACAGACCCTCGTGCAGGATAACAACTTAGTCTGGCTGAGTAATGTGGAGATACCCCCAAGTAACCGGTATATACTACCCCACTAGTAAGCATACATAATGTAAAAGGTTCTACGTAACAATATCAACAATTGCGAGTTAGGCAACCTAAGGCTATCTAAAAATACAGAAGCTCCAGGGCTCCTCACCAGTACCCTAACGTTCCTGACATGTTTCACCCTAACGGCTTTATCAAAGGGTGAGGTGAGTGCGCCGCTCACTGACTGGCTATTTATAGCATGTAAACCACGCCTGCTGAAATGGGTTATCACTGGCTAGCCAATCCTAAATATTACTCCATTTAAGACAGTAGATGTTTGTAGCCAAAATAGAATTCCTTTTATGATTGGTTGGGTATATATTCTAAGGATGTTAAACTGTGGTTCATTGGATTAAGAGTACAACATTATCTATTGAATATCGACGCAATGTGAATGTGTCTAAATGAATTGTAATCAGATACAATAGCATTGGAGAATGGATACAAGAGTGACAATTGTGAAAATGATGAATGAAGCTGCGAAGTTGATACTTAGAGATCAGGACTTGCCTGTGTATATAACAATTGTATTCTTATTCATAAGTATAACATAACATGTTATGCATTAGGCGAATAACATCTGGTCACTGATTTATACCCTAAAAGTAGCTTGAAGAGACTATCTCCAATAAGAGATTAATATCCCCTATTGTTGCTCATGTTCTTACTGAGTAACAAATATATTTCATTGTGCAAGCACTTGAAGATAAATTGTTCAAAATATGCAAAAATACCATACAGCCATCCGGTCTCAATGAGCAAAACAATTTCTCTCCATTTTTATAAGAGAACTTGCATACTAGCCACCTTATCACAGTATCCATTAATATAGCTCCATATACCAGTTTAGGGTATATACATTTGGTTCAAACAAAATTCATATGACATAAGGTACTTAAGTCATAGCACTAGGATATCACATGTGAAATTTTAACATTTGTAGCACTTGATCTGAAGGAGATCTTGCTCTTTTACCAAGAGACAACCACGCAGCATTATCCTTCATAGACTGGAGTATCAGTCGATAACGTGGCTGTAGATTTGTCAGTGAGCTCCTATACTGCAAGATACAGCAACAACACTAGACATTACTACCCATAAGGTTAATCGCTTCATAAGGCTACTAAACCGTAATAGAGCTGACTCCTATCCAAAATGGTGACGATAATACTCTTACTACAACAGCTAGGGAGAAAGGTAGACACCCACTTCCTCAAGCTGCATGCAGAACTTGTCACAGAGCGGAACTCTACAGGAGAGGATTACAAACCCAGCACAAGGCAGTCACAGCATGTAAACAATCTAGCAGCTACCTTCTCCTCCTTTCCATCGCAAAGATTTGAAGCTGAAAATGGCTCACATCGCTCATCCACGGACGCTCACCAACCTACTCTCTTAGAAGGTGATGCCCGGTCTCCACAGCATACACTCACCCTGGCAAAGAAACCGGACTCCTATTCCAACATTAATGAGAGTCCCGCAGAACTGGAATAAACAGCCGACATTGTGGATTGCAGTGACTGCATATGTACTTCCGCCATTTCTAGGCTGACCATATTGCTGCTTTAAAAAGGGACACATATGAAAAATACATATGTCAGGGCTGTTTAAAGAAATGGTTTGGAATAATGTTCCATTATGAGAACCCTGACTTATGTATTTTTCATATGTGTCCCTTTTTAAAGAGGCAATATGGTCAGCCTAGCCATTTCCCAAGCTGTCGGGGGTAGGGTCCTAGAGACTAGGCTGAGTTCACTAGTTAATACCACCTTAGGAGTTGGTGGTTGCATCCAGAGAGTGAGCACAGAAAGCGGTGGACACCTTAGATCTATGGAGGTTCTCCTATATAACAGAGCTCTGCTGGCCTATCCTCCTTTACAAGGTACTATCATAAAGGGCCAATGAAGAGTCCCTTGCAAGGTGAGAAGTTACAACCCATTGTTCCCTCCTCAGGCCTGCTTGCTACAGGAGTCGGATAAAAAACTCAATCATCCACACATGCATTATTCGTGACACATATTGTAGATGCTTTACATGTTAGCTTAAAAGTTCCTCATTGTTTATATATTGTTTTAGTATTATAACTTGTTTGATTTTCTTGAGTTATTAACTAATTTTCCCATACAGACTAAAACCATATATATGGTAGTTTTGCATACATGTTCATACGTTGCCACATCACTCTAACTCATAAAACACACAGCTTATAACGTGTTCATATCCCTATTGTTAAGCAATGTATATTGTTTAAAGATACTAAGGTGCATGTAGCCCTATTTCCTTTATTTATTTACCCATGTGATAAGGTCTGAGGGTTCCTTTAAGACTTTATGGCTGTGAATGAAACTGCAAGATTGTGTTCTGAGGGTCATTGTGTACAGTTTACATTACATGTTATACTACATACTATAATATGCTGCATGTCTACTTCCACCAATTTGAATGTAAGGTTTCAAAATGGTGCCTTATGCATGCTTAGTGTATATAAATACCCATTTCCTTGTCTGCGTGCAATATGGAGTGAACCTGTTGTACTCCTTACCTAAAATTATAGTATATACAATCTGTCTGTTAACAGAAGGTAGGCTACCTATATAATCTGCTGCTATATAACTCTTTGTCGAATACCGATGTACCCTATCTCTTTTAGATCTCTATTTCTCACTCGCAGGTCCTTTATGTTGGGGCACAGGGCCGGACTGGGAATTGAAAGCAGCCCTGGAAAATTTGGAGACCAGCCCTATTTTCCGTTGACTCAGTATAATGCACACACCCCATTTTTCTCAAAGGGGATTACTGGGATACTCCTTCCTCCAATATTTTTCTTCAGAATTATATTATATTAGTTTGTATTAAAAACAAAAGGTGCCAGATTGTTGTTATATACACTCTAAAGCCCAATTGCATCCATTAATAACCCCTTTAAATTGTAGCTTTCCAGCCCCAGCTGCTGCAGCCCACCGGGAAATCTCCTGGTATCCTGGTAGGCCAATCCGGCCTTGTTGGGGCATCTTAATGAGAGCTGTCTAGCTTGTTACCGATGTCTAACCTATTATACCAGCTATTTGCTTAATGTAGATAATGTTAGTATTGTATCTAATGTACACCCCTCCAGTAAATTTAACACAATCCCCCATCAATAGACAATCATATATGGGTATATTCGGACTTCGACTGGTCCTTTACTTAACTCTCAACTTGTATTATTATATGTCGCTATCTCTTAACTCTGCGATATGTTTATCTCTCTTAGATTATAAAAAAATTCTATTCCATGAGGAAGGACTCTCCTCAGCCCCATATAGAGTCTCATTTGTATTAGAAGCACATCCCTAGAGTAAACTATGTTTCTCCCTGTAATATGTCTATAACAAATAGTGCCCCAAGTTTATATTAAGTTAAAAATGATTTAGCAGTATTGAGTCATTTCATATTTACAATAGAATACGTTATTTAATCCCTAGCTGAGCTAACCAATTTCCCTTAGAATATGCAGACATATGCCTCATGTACTCCACCATCAGGCTTACCCGTGTGCAGATTCACCCTCAGGTTTCAAATGAATATGGGTTTGTACATTAATATTTAAAATACAAAAAAAGTCTTTATATCTACATTGTGTATGAAGCAAAATATTTACTTGTTCTTTACCTCTATTTGTCTATACTAATATATGCTGTATCCATAGGTCATAACTCAGGATTCTAAATTACATATTTAATAATCCCACTCTTACTTACCAGTACCCCAAGACCATGTGTAGATCATTCTAGTAGTCTTAGTAATAAGCTACCATTACCCCATCTTTATTCCTACACATCACATCCGAACTCTCAGACTTGTCACTGTTCATTGGAGTCTAACGCTCCTCAAATTGTCCTATTGATTTCTCTCCTTTTATATTTCTTATTTACTGTCCATTACGCTCTTATAGCAGTTTCCTGTTATCTTTAGCACACTTACTATTACTATATAAGCGGTCTGACCCTAGACTAGCTAAAGTAAGATGCTTTACTTAAAATAACCTATGGGATCCCTATGTATGATACTCAACTAAACAAGTTATGGCATTTACATGTTTGCATAAGCTTCAAAGTTCACTCATCCCCCCTGGGTCACCTATACGCTGGTCATTTGACGAACACCTTTTTCTTTAGATGCCTTACATATTGAGCGTTGCAGATTGTAGTTCTTTATCATAAGTCATTTCCTACCATACTAGCCCGCCCCCCCCAAATCAAAAGTGGTTCTTGCCCACTGACTTCCCCATCCCCCCTCAATCCATACCACTACCCATTTTGGCATATAGGCACATTCGTTATATACTTAACTTTTGGGTTCTCATTCATCAGAGGTGACTAATCCTCTTTAACCTTTGAACCATTTACACTCTATATACTTCAAACATAGGTTTTCCAAATCTATATACCTATTTCATAATATAACTTGCAATACTTGGTTGTGTCTGGATTACAGAAAAAGAGGTCTTTTACACCTTTGCACAGGTTGTTTTTCATTGTTATAATTATTTCTCTACTACTAGTGATCATTAGCTTTTGAATAGGACAATCTATATCTATACATACATATATATATATATATATATATATATATATATATATATATATAACAGTCAGTGGTATAGCACTCTCAAATCAAGTCCGGGGTGCACAGCAAAAGTAACCAATAAATCCAGAAAGAAGCAGGCACTCTCCGTTTAACATTTCAATATTTTACTTAGTAGTGACGGGGGTGAAACCCCGAAACGTCACTACTAAGTAAAATATTGAAATGTTAAACGGAGAGTGCCTGCTTCTTTCTGGATTTATATATATATATATATATATATATATATATATATATATATATATATATATATATATATACTTTTGTTAACTTTTATTGCGGCATTATTATGTACTTAACCTGTGCAGATGGACTACTGTAAGTTACGTTTTCTTTTTACCTCAATACCTTTTTGCATAATTTGAAAAATTTATCTTCAAGTGCTTGCACAGTGAAATATATTTGTTACTCAGTAAGAACATGCGCAACAATAGGGGATATTAATCTCTTATTGGAGGTAGTCTCTTCAAGCTACTTTTAGTGTATAAATCAGTGACCAGATGTTATTCGCCTAATGCATAACATGTTATGTTATACTTATGAATAAGAACACGATTGTTATATACACGGGCAAGTCCTGATCTCTAAGTATCAACTTCGCAGCTTCATTCATCATTTTCACAATTGTCACTCTTGTATCCATTTTCCAATCCTATTGTATCTGATTACAATTCATTTAGACACATTCACATTGCGTCGATATTCAATAGATAATGTTGTACTCTTAATCCAATGAACCCCAGTTTAACATCCTTAGAATATATACCCAACCAATCATAAAAGGAATTCTATTTTGGCTACAAACATCTACTGTCTTAAATGGAGTAATATTTAGGATTGGCTAGCCAGTGATGACCCATTTCAGCACGCGTGGTTTACACGCTATAAATAGCCAGTCAGTGAGTGGCGCGCCCACCCTTTGAAAAAGCCGTTAGGGCGAAACATGTCAGGGACATTAGGGACATTAGGGTACTGGTGAGGAGCCCTGGAGCTTCTGTATTTTTAGATAGCCTTAGGTTGCCTAACTCGCAATTGTTGATATTGTTACATAGAACCTATTACATTATGTATGCTTACTAGTGGGGTAGTATATACCGGTTACTTTGGGGTATCTCCCCATTACTCAGCCAGACTAAGTTGTTATCCTGCACGAGGGTCTGTCTTTTCACTTGCAGAACGGTAATATCAGGTTTCAATTTCATCTGGCAGATACATACATATATATTTTTTAGATATAGTAAATCACAATGCTTAACGGAGGTCTGAGTTTATACAACTCTTCTATAATTTGCTAATAGTTGTAACGATTACAAAGTTCAGGTGATACTGTTGCCATTGATAATGTTACTATAGACATTGAATTTAACATCACAGTGCCAGTTGTTACGGATCAATTACTGAGCTGCTACTGTTGCCGTTGATAATGTCACTATAGATACTGAATTTAACACCATGTTGCCAGTTGTTACGGATCAATTACTGAGCCATACAATATACTGTATAATAGCAGTAAATCAAAGCGTCTCTTAGATATCTGTTCTGAACTATCTTTACTTAACGTTCAGGCATTACAGATCAGTACACAACTCGAGCAATATTGTTTCACATTATAAAGTTGCTGGGAGCATAATCCACCTTTCTAACCGACCGCAAGATTATATTAATTTAATTATCAATCCTATAAGTGGACTGTTCCAACATATTACCTGAACACACATCCATCACATGACTCCTTCACTGACATTAGGAGGAGATTAGCGGTGGCGGCAGTTCCAATTTCCCCCATGCTATTAAATTGCACAATCACAATTTTTGCTGTACTAGAGAACTGCTGACAACTAAAGAGACTTATACTATTTCCTCCTTAGCATTAATAGGAACCCTATTTAGTGCCCAATTTTAACTTTTTGCTACAATCCTCAATATACCGTTCTGCAGTGGACGAGCCCCCACATACCTTACAGAGCAAGTGTTTAAATATCTGCATATCCACGCAGTTACACTAGTATTTTCTCACCTGCTTACCTTAGTAGCATTATTCTATTTCTACCACATCCTTTGATTCTTTGACCATTGCTAGGCACCTATGTGTGGTTTTAATTCAATTTTTTATTTTTTATTATTTGTCTATTATTAAAAGTTATGTTTTAATACCATAGCTATAATTGTTCATCTAATTTGTCCAGTGTCTTCTCTTTGTTGTGCTATTTGTTTAATAATTATTTGTAAACTGATAATTCATTGACCCCTGGAGTACTTTTCATGTAGTCTGTCACCAAGCAGCGGCTTCTCTGCTTGTTGGTTCCAGCTCTTGCAATCTGCCTTGGAGCTGTAAGCTGACACTCTGGGCAAGATGAGCAATATCGCTTTACTTCTTCATAGATTCCAGGCCAGAAAAATCGTTCTAAAATTCTGTCTCTAGTTTTCTCTGCACCAAGGTGTCCCCCAAAGAGGTTTAAGTGAGCATATTCCAGTACAACATTTCTATGGCTTTTTGGAACAAGAAGCTGTTCTACCGGCCTCCCTTCATGCCGAGTAATTCTGTATAAGAGATCATCTTTAAGTATAAAATAAGGTGCTGGACCTGTTGTTTTCCCTGGTACTTTTAATCCATTTATTTCCGTGACCTCTGTTCTTGCATGTACAAGAATAGGTTAATTGGCCTGAATCTGCCCAAAATTTCTCCCTGACTTTAACGATTCATCTAATTTAGGGGTAATATTTTTACTTGTAACTCTAGGATCTTCCTGCGGTATAGGTTGGGAAGTAGAACTCTGCAAATCTCCATTTGCTTCTTCTCCCACCATTACTGCAGGAAGTTCTTTAGACTGTTTCCTTGCTCCCTTAAGTTTGTCTAACCTTTCCCTCTTTTTTTTCAGAGTCTTCCCAGCCTCTGCATATAGGTCAAAGGAGAAGGGAAAGACATCCCCTAAACAGCCTTGGGAAGTCTCTGCCGGGCTCTACCCCTTGGGTTTACCTATCTGCTCCAAGTCCTTCAGTAGGCCTGAGAACCCCGGAAAATTTCTCCCCAGTAAGACAGGGTATGGTAGTCGGGGTATAACAGTGGCTGGAACAGTTATGTTTCCCCCATTTAGTGCTACAGGGAGCAAAATATTAGGATGATAGAGCACAATTCCATCTACACAAGAAATACCCGTCTTTCCTACTGGCTGTGTAGGGATAGTTTTTGCTAGCTGATTCGATACTAGTATGACTGCGCTTCCTGAGTCCACCAGCTTGTCAGTTTCCCTACCATTTATGCTAACCTTCAAAACATATTGATTAGAACTTTTAGCACATCCTACTACATTAATTAGGTAACAGTTAGAATCATGACAGTAGTCCGACCATTTCACTTGCATAGGTTCTTGTGAACCCGGACATTGTGCTGATATGTGTCCCAACTCTCCACAAGAGTAGCAGCGAATAAATCTTTGTTTCTTTAGTCGTCCTTTAGTTCCTTCTGTCTCATTTTCTGTGCCAAATGTACTGGAGTTTGCTTTCTTGTTCAGACAGACTGGGTTGTGCGAATGTTCACCAGTTTTATGGCAGAACAACCTTGAGGTCTCGGGTGGTTTCTTAGGTGACAGTTCTGTCGTTGCTATATATCTTTCAACTAGACTGATCATGTCCTCACATGACATAGGAGCAGTCTGTCCCACCCATTCACGTAAGGTAGGTGGTAGTCCATGGAGATAACTATCCAATACAATTATCTCCAATATCTGTGCAGAGCTATTGGTCTCTGGCATTAACCATTTTTTTGTCAGGTTGATCAAATCAAACATTTGCAAATTTGGTGGTCTATTTTCATGAAACTTCCATCCATGAAATCTCTGTGCTCTAGCAATTGGTGTCATTCCAGTGCGAGCAAGAATTTCCTCCTTCAGATGAGCATAGTAGACTGCATCCTCTGGTGATAGGTCAAAGTAGGCTTTCTGTGAATCTCCAACCAAAAATGGAGCCAGAAGACCCGCCCATTGTCTTTGTGGTCATGCCTTTCTTTCTGCGACACGCTCAAATGTGAGTAAATAAACCTCCACATCATTGTCAAGAGTCATTTTGTGCAAATACTGGTTAGCCCTAATATTCAGGACTTCAGTTTCTGATGTAGATACAGGCCTAGCAGGCATACCCACTCGTTGCAATACTTCATGTAATCTATTCTGGGTCTGAGCCATTTAATTAATAAATAACTGGTTTGTTTCTCTTTGCACACGCATAGCTTCCTGCTGAGCAGTCCTGTCTTCTGTGACCTGCTCCAGCAGCCTCCTAGTTGTTTCCTGCTGTGTTGCAGTCGATTGTACCAGGGTTTTTATTAACTCCTCCATAATCCCCCTGCTGCAACCACAATGTAACAATGTTGCCTTTTACTGGAATAATAATGTGTTCTTGTGCGCGGTCCCTTTAAAAATTGAGCAAACAATAAAATAAGATTTCTTCAACAGACTGGGGTTCTATGAACTTATTTTTTTTTTTTTTTAAATATATTTTTTATTGAGGTATCTCATCCAACAAAACAAAAACAGAAACAGTTAACATCATGTAACACAAGACATATTTAGGTGTGTCTATCTCATTTTACAAAGTATGACAGAAACCATTATATAGAACATGTCTCGCCAAGGTCTCCCTCATTGCTCAATGTCGCGGAGGGGGGACGATGATACCTGTTTTTCATATTTTTTTTTTAATTTATACATCCATTCCAAGAAACCGGATCCCTTCAAAGAACATTTCAATCATTAAATATAACAACTGTAGAAAAACAGGAATAACTTAGCAGAGGTGAATATAATCGATGAGGCTAATCAGTCTAATGTCTAGAAGCCAGTAATCCAGCATCTTGGATCAAATATGATAATAACAGCATGGCAATAACAAAGGTACACTGATGGAAGCCCATCATGTTTCTAGGAAGAGTGGAGAGAGAGTAGATAGGAAAAGTAAGAGACAGAAAAAGGAAAAGAGAAAGGGGAGGGAGAGGTAGGAAGGGGGGGAAGGAACATAAATGTATATGTACCCTTTCATTCTAGTTAGGATGGGTGGGGGCGTGTAAGGTCCTCCCATGAGGCCCAGATCTCTGAATGGAGGTCCAGCATTCCCTTGTTGAGAAATACTGCCTCCTCCATTGTTTTAATGTATGACAGCAACTCAACCATTTTTTGCAGGGAGGGAGTAGATTTCTGCTTCCAGTGTCTGGCAATTATCAATTTGGTCGCCATTAAAATATAGATATAAAGAAATTTCTGGGCTTTAGGTAACTTAGGAACGTTAATGTGCAAAAGGTATGTTTCAGGGCCCACCTCTGTTGGGAGTTTCAACTGTCTGCATAGATTCATAACCTCGATCCACAATTTTTTAATATTTGTCCACCCCCACTATATGTGTATGTCATCACCCACTTGACGGCATCCTCTCCAGCATTCTGCAGTATTAGTAGGCGAAATCTTACTCAGTCTCCTTGGGACCCAATGCCATCTTGTCAGTATCTTATAGAATAACTCAAAGAGAGTGATACAGTGTATAACTTGTTTAGTGTCCATTATCACTTTTGACCAAAGTTTGGGTTCTACTACTATCTGCAAATCCCTCTCCCAGGCTAAGATATTGTGCGTTTTGGGTAGCGCTGGGGTATCAATTAGGAATTGGTAATGTATGGAAAGTGATTTAACTCTTTATAGTCCTTTAGACCATCTAGTCTCCCACGGTGTTAGCAACCGTGGTTTATCGTGTAGGAAGCCTCAGCTGTGCAGGAGGGATCTAAAATGAATCATTTCGAATTTAAGCGACAGGGGGAGGTTATGCCTCCTCACTAAGTCCTTGTAAGAGGGCCACTCCGAGCCTGTATATAAGTCACACACTTTCATTATCTTGTGCCTATTCCACTGATTAGGGGGGGAGTCTGGTAGGCCTCCCAGAAGCCCCCTTATGCTATGGATTGGAGAGGGGTGTGGGGAGATAAGTGGCTAGTGGCGTAGGGCATGCCATTCTGAAAGGCAATCCTGTATGACCCGACCGAATTGTGGGATGTGGCAGATTTGGTGGCGCGGTAACCAGATTAAATCGGCCAGGAAGACGTTGTGTGGGAGGGGCGCTTGTTCTATTTCGTGCCACCTTGGATATTCTGAGGCTAATCCCCAACCCGATATGTGAGTCAGCATTGCTGCTTCATAATACTTTCTGAGGTTAGGGAGGCTCAATCCTCCCTTGTCAATGGGGGCCTGCAGTATCTGTCTTGCTATTCTAGGACGTGTACCTGCCCAGATGTAGGCGTTCACGATGGACTGAAATTTGTCAAGAAGTGCTGTCAGGATTTTTAGGGGTAGGGATCTAAATAAATAAGTGAGCTTCGGGAGAAGCATCATTTTGAAGGCAGATATTCTGCCCATCCAAGATATGTCTTTATATTTGGGTAGTGTAAGTGCCTGTTTAAGGGTTCACAAAAGTGGGTAGTAGTTAGCCGAGATAATTGTTGCAGGATTGTGTGACAGGGTAACCCCCAAATGTCTAATTCCTTTTAGGTTCCATTTAAATTTATACTGGAGTTGTAGCGCCCTAACCTGCTTCTCTGGAATTAATAAGGGGTAAACTTCTGTCTTGTTCACGTTCAATTTGTAGTATGAGAGGTAACCAAACTGTTGGAATAGATTAAGGAGGTGTGGTAGGGAAGATAAGGGATCTGTTAAGAAGACTGTTAGGTCGTCAGCAAAGAGACTGAGCTTCTGGCTAGTCCCATGAATATATATGCCCTTAATATCTCGGTTTAGCCGAATGGCCGCTGCTAATAGCTCAATGGCCTATGCGAAGAGCAGTGGAGACAGGGGACATCCCTGTCTGGTACCATTGTGTAGGTCAATCCCGGGCCCCTTACCCTGGCTGTAGGGGAGGAATACAAAGCTTCTACGGCTTTCCGAAACACCTTTGGGAGTCCCGCCACCTCCAGTACCCGCATCATATAATCCCAGCGCACCCTGTTGAACGCCTTTTCGGCATCAAACGCCAGGGTGAGCAGGGGGGTTTTCAATCTCACCGTCTCTGTAAAAATATCTGAGTCGCCTAGTACTATCCGTTCCCTGTCTGTTATATACAAATCCCACCTGATCTCCGTGAACTATACTCGGAAGTAACGGGCCTAATCTGGTAGCCAATATTTTAGCAAATATCTTAATGTCCACATTAATTAGGGAAATCGGCCTATAACTAGGGCACAGTTGGGGGTCTTTACCTTCTTTGGGTATCGTGGTAATCATTGCCTCTAAGAATTCAGAAGCTAGAGAGCCTGTCTCGAGGGCTCTAGAGTACAATCTTTGGAGATATGGGGCCAATAGGCAGTTGTATGTTCTGTAAAAAAGTGGGGTAAAGCCATCGGGACCTGGAGCTTTATGTAGTTTCAGTGTCTTGATAGTTTTTTTAACTTCCGCAAGTGAGATAGGTTCGGCTAAGCATCCCGCCTGCTGCTTGTCTATTTTGGGGAGTGTGAGGGAATTTAAAAACTCCTCTATTGCGTGTGTGTCTGCTTGTGTGGATTCTAGTTGCGAACTCAGATTATAAAGGGTGCTGTAATAATCTCGGAAAGCTCTACCTATGTCTCTAGGGGTGTGGACAGTTCAATCAGTAGTCTTTAGCTTTAATATTCTGTACGATTTAGTGCGAGCTCTGAGCTTATTAGCCAGGAGTCTGCCTGCCCTATTTCCATGATAGTAGTAAAGTTTGCGAAGTTTCAGGAGATTGTTTTTGACTCTAAGAGTCTCTTTTGTCGCTATCTCTGCCCGAATAGCTCCTATACGGGATGCCAGGGTAGGGTTAGGGTGTGCCAGGTTTCTAAGGTCACCAAACAGTTGTGCTAATGTGGCCCCACTGTCTTTCCGGATTTGTGTTGCTCTTTTAATTAGCGTTCCCCTTATATAGGCTTTCATGGATGCCCAAAGAGTATCGTCTGGAATTGCCCTATTGTCATTTAAGTGGAAAAATTCCTGTAGGTCTGCGTCCGTTTAGGGAGTCTTGAAGTCACCATGAGTGAGTACTAGCGTTCGGGGCAGTGGGGTTTAAAGCCGCTTTAACCATATCATGGTCGGACCAGGAGCAGGTAACTATTTTCGCGTCTTTGATCTTGTCTAAGGTCCAAGAGTCACTAAAAAGAGCATTTATGCGGGAGTATGTGTGGTGGGCGGTTGAGTAGAATGTGTAATCACGTTCAGAGGTGTGGAGACATCGCCACACATCGAATAAATTATACCTAAGCATAGTATTTCTAAATCTCTTAGAGAGCAGTACGGTTCTAGGATCAGGAATCTCACCCTTTGAGGCTCTTCTGTCTACATTAGGGTCCCAGGTAACGTTATAGTCTCCCGCCATAAGGAGTGAACCTCTCCTAAGCTGAGTTACCTTAATGAGAACTTCATTTAAAAATGATTGCTGACGATCATTGGGGCATATATATTAACTAGTGTATAGAGGGTATAGTTTAATTTACACACTATGATGAGGTAGCGACCTTCGTCATCCTTGTCTATAACTATTGGGGAGTATAAAACATTTCTATGAATAAGTATGGACACCCCTCTCTTTTTTTTGTATACGAAGCAACCTCACAGGTTGGATACCAGGAGGATTTAATTATGTGTGGGGATGTATCGGTCCAATGAGTCTCATGCAGGAATGCAATATCAATTTTGCGGTGTCTGAGGTAGTTTAATAGCAGACTCCTTTTCGTGGGGGTATTTAATCCCTTACAGTTAAGAGTAGATAGCATTAGTGGCTGCATTTCTCTAGATCAACAGTCATTGGAAGACAGTTGTACATTGGAGTCCAGTGGAGGGAGAGAGGAGGGGTGACAGAGGAAAAGAGAAGATAAAGGGGGGTAGCAGGAAACAAGTGGGGATAATCCAGTAAGGAAGTACACATTATAGTTGTCATAAGTGTTCGTATAGTGGCCAGCGCAGATTCGCACTGCCCAAGGTTATCCCGGGATCCCAAAGAATTGGGTCACAGGAGAACTCAGGAACAAGTATATATATATATATATATATATATATATATATATATATATATATATATATATATATATATATATATATATATATATATATATAAAACTATAAAGTTTGATTCGCACTCCTTTAAATTATTACCACTGACTCTTTAAAGTAATCCGATTTCCAAGTTAATATCAGACCAACAATGTGCTTGGGGGATGGAACTTATAAATTCAAATTAAGGAGAGAGTTGTGGGGAACTAATCCTCACTATGATTCCCTTTATCCGGCACCAGAGTATAGTGTTAAAATGTCCCACCACTAGTAGTTAGAATAGGGGTGTAGTATCCCTTTAAATCTTAGACTCCTATGTATCCTTATATATAATATAACATTCAAATTATGATATTTATGCTCATATGATTTATTGCTGGTTACAGAAATTAAATATATACAATATAAACGAACGTGGGCCCACTTAATAAAGCGCTATATCCTTGTAGCAGTTATCAGCATCTCCAGCTCAATATCTATCTTTTAGGATTGTTTTTTTTGTTGTTGTTTTTTTTGTGAGAAATATGTAGGTCGTATTGGGGTTAAATACCCAATTTGTAAAGGGTCCTGGATACTAAGGGACATTACATTTCTATGAGAATACAAGTTGTGAAGCAAAATAGGCTAACATAACAGAAAAACAACTTACTGTAAACAAGGGTAAGCATATATAAACATTGTCATGGCGGGCTCTCTGCGCCACACATGACCACAGCGTTCAACTTGTAAAACTGCAGTTCAGGTATCACAGCATAACAGCAAACATTTAACGGCAAAAAGGTGAAAGGGGTAGCGGACAAAGGAGGGCATATTCCCCCCCCTCCCAACACCAGCTCAATAGTAAAGGATACATGTGATAAATCACCGCTGATAACCGCAATAGCGGAAACAGGAAAACAAGCAAGTTCTGCAAGGACAGCCTTAGTAGCTTTCTATGGCGGCTGACGTTGTGTCCCCAACTGTTTCTTAGCAGAGTTGGGTGTCCTGCGTGGTAGGGGTTGCCATTCAGGTGCGTTGGCTCTCAAGGCAGGTGTCCAGGATGAGGAGGCAGCAGGTGTTTCTGGCTCATCCTGGTGCAGCTTCCATCTTTGCAGCAGCTGTTTAGCCTGTTGTGGAGTGGAGGCTATAAATTGTTGACTATCTTTGGTGATAAGGAGTTTGACTGGAAAGCCCCAGCGATATCTGATATCGTTTGCTCTGAGGATTTTGGTGTAGTCAGCAAATGTCCTTCTCAGGAACAACGTGTGGGCAGACAAATCAGGGAATATCTGTACCTGCTCAATTTTTTCAGGAAGGGTTCTGTTTTTCATGTTGACAGTGATCAGCTCGTTTTTAAAAGAAAAATAATGAAGTCGGAGAACCACATCTCTTGGTTTATCTGCAGCTATAGCTCGTGGCCTAGCTACTCTATGAGCTCCATCAATCAACAGATCAGAGTCCGTTGCCTCCGGCACCATTTCCTTAAGGAGTTCTCTCAGGTAGCTTTCCAGGTCTTGAGGGAGGATTGTTTCGGGGATCCCCCAGACTCTCAGATTGTTTCTCCGTGACCTATCCTCTAGGTCCGCAAGCTTCCCTTCGAGGGAGGTTAGCTGGATGGCCAGGTTCTCAGAATATGCCAGTCAGAAGGTTTGTGTGGTCTATGATGAGGTCTTCCTGTTTCCACTCGAGAGCGTCAGTCCTGTCCCCTATGGAGGCAATATCACGTTTAAGCTCTGCAGTTGATTTATCAAATTTTCTCGATAATGAATCATGGTGATCAGCCAAAAGTCTTTTGATGGCATCCATCATAGAGGATGGGTCTTCCCGAGATTGCTCCTTTGGTGATGGAACGAAAGGAGGTTAAGGAGGCTCTCAAGTTGGTTTCTAGGGGAACACTAGAATCAGAAAGTTCATCCTCAGAGCCCTCTGGTTGTGTAGCTGGAGTGAGATGAAAATGATCCATGACTGTTTTCTTCTGAGTCAGTGGTAGTTTTGACTTCTTCCTCTGACTATGTGCCATTGGCATTGTTGGAGAGTACAGAGACTAAGGACTTTACAGATGGTCTTTATATATAGCCTTTACCAGAGTAGTCTGTAATTCTGATGTTGCATCACACAGTGTCAAAGCGTAGACAAGGAAGCCCACCAGCCAGTACCAATCTGTATTGATTGTTAAGCAGATGTATTCAGGACCTTGACATAATAGTAACTTTATAAACCCATATTTTCAGGAGGCTGATTTAGTGCCTTTCCTCAGAGGTACCCACATGAAGGTCATGCAAGGGCTACATCTCTAAGTTACGGGTCCCCTGAGTGCCAGTGGAGCAGATCTAAAGAGAACTGGTCTGTTAGCTTGACTTAGCAGGGCCTCGTTGCTCTTCAGGGAAGCCCTGCAGGGTAGAGGGGAGGTTATTTGAGGTTTTGATGGCCGGGGATCCAAAGGGGGATGACTTTTTGCAGCTCCTAGGAGACACTCCTCTCCTGGGGAGTGTTGTCTACTGTTGACAAAGTCGGTAAAGGGGTTAGGGGGTATGACCCACCTGCAAGGTACAGGCTGGAAATGGAGGAGTGCCACCCAATATCACCAAGTCAATCTAGAGCCCTGAGTATAAGTCTATGTTCTATTACACACTTGCAACCAGTCCTCCGTGCTGGTGCCTCTCTAAGGAACACTGGGGGCTTATGTCCGTCTGAATAAAAAGCTGATCACTGTGTAAGCCCCTCTCTGGGGAATAATCTATATACAGTATAGCAGAGGTGGTATGCAGGTGCCATGGGTGGGTTCCAGTTTTATGTAGTGAAACAAACAGGAGATAATTTACATTATAAGTTTATTATCCTGCAATTTTTGTTACCCGTTGCCCCAGCAGTGAGGTGGAGGTTTAGGGTTAGGAGCTGTCTCAGTTCCGATAAAGTGTAGGCGTTATGCGGATACGTGGTGTAGATATGTGGATGGATAGGCAGAATGTGTATAATGTAGCCCGCAGCATCTCTTACACTGTATCTCAAGATGGCGGGTTTTCGCGCCAATTTTACTAAATAGAAAACAGATTGCTCAATCTGATATCCCCACCTCGCAGTTCTATCGACTGGGCTATGCCTGCTCACCTAATCACCTCTGGGCACTATTTGTGGTGGGTGCTATCTCCAAACTCCCCAGCCCTCTCTTGGCTTGTAGCGCAAAAGTCCTCTTCACCGTTGCACAGTGTCTCCTTCAGATCTCCAGCTGTTGACAGTTTAGTGTCAGCTGTGTTAACACACACTCCGGAGCAGAGCCCCGACCCTCCGGAGTGTGAGGATGTGTGGCGGGCTTACTGTGCGGGTTGACTCTGATGGGAGCAAGGGTTCCGCTAGGCAAGTAGATACTTATCGGTGTGCTCCAACCGCGAACACGGTCTCGGTCCAAACTAAAGTCCTCCAGGGTGGTCAGGCAGACTGGGTGTATAACTTTGAGCTTTCCAATCTCGGTCTTAGGCTCCAAAAAACAAAGTTTTAATCCACAGTGTCACGGAGCTCTTAACTTTCACCTCCGCTCAGTATGGCGGTTAACTCCGCCCCCAGGGTTAACTTTATTGTTCATCACTGGTGTTACACTTTAAATAACACAGTATAGCATTGTTGCATTCAGTTAACACTGTCCCTTTAATTTCAAAGCAAAGAACAACAATGAACAAACAAAAACTCCTTATTGGACAACAAACTACACAGGGCCAGGTACACAACAAACCTGACTAGTTTTCTCACTGATTCCAGGTGATAAATTAGCTCTCAAAACACTTTACCAAAATATATTTTCACAGTCTAGTGGTACCTGCACATTTTTCCATGCTTGTAAGGAGAGGATTTCAGCCAGTCTGCAGCTCAGAGTTTCTCTCCCTTCTCTCTCTGCACTGTTTTGTGAGCTGCCTTTTAAGAAGGCTGACCACACCCTTCTCTAAGTAGCCTTGTGTGACACTTCTGGGACTCTGTAATTAGCTATCTTTTTAAACAATACAAATTCTATTGTAGACTGTCACTTTAAACATTTTGGGCTAGATTACAAGTGGAGCGATAATCTCTTGTGAGACCCTGCAGTCATAGGGAGGAGAAGGGCTTCATAAATCGAGCCCATTGTAATGTCCAGTTGATGAACTAGGCAGTAGAGTTACATAATTAACAAGTGCATAATAAAAAGAGAATGCAAAAACACCTACTCTGAATCTCAAATAAAAGTAGATGTTTTTCTAACAAATTATTTTTTCTCTCTCATATTCCAGCACCCTGTATTATGTGACAGACATCAGCCAATCACAGACTAGTATACGTATACCATGTGAGCTTGTGCACATGCTCAGTAGGATTTTGTTCCCCAGAAAGTGTGAATATAAAAAGACTGCACAATTTGATAATGGAAGTAAATTGGAAAGGGTCTTCAAATTGCATGCTCTGTCTGAATCATAAAAGGTTATTTTGACTTGAGTGTCACATTTAAATAACTAATTTGCAATGAAACACTTACGCCTAGATCACGAGTTTTGTCGGTAAGGCTGTGCGGTGCTAACAAGCCTTTTTTTCTTACCGCTCCCTTAAGACAACGCTGGTATTACGAGTTTTCCTCAAGCTGGCGTTAGCCTCAGAAAAGTGAGCGTTGAGCAAAATTTAGCTCCACATCTCACCTCAATACCAGCGCTGCTTATGGTAGCGGTAAGATGGCTAAACGTGCTCGTGCACAATTTCCCCATAGGAAACAATGGGGCTGAGCTGGCTGAAAAAAAACCTAACACCTGCAAAAAAGCAGCGTTCAACTCCTAATGCAGCCCCATTGTTTCATATAGGAAAATACATTTTTCGTCTACACCTAACACCCTAACATGAACCCCGAGTCTAAACACCCCTAATCTGCCACCCCAGACATCGCCGACACCTACATTACACTTATTAACCCCTAATCTGCCACCCCCAATGCCGCCGCCACCTACCTACACTTGTTAACCCCAAATCTGCTGCCCCCAATGTCACCGCCACCTACCTACATTTATTAACCCCTAATCTTCCACTTTTTAACCCCTAATCTGCCGCCCCCGACATCTTCGCAACCTGAATTATACTGTTAGCCCCTAATCTGCCGCTCCAGACACCACCGCAACCTACATTATACTTATAAACCACTAATCTGCTGCCCCTAACATCGCCAAACCTCTGCCGCCCCCAACGTCGCCGCAACTATATTAAATTAATTAACACCTAATCTGCTGCCGCCAACGTCGCCACAACTATAATAAAGTTATTAACCCCTAAACCTAAGTCTAACCCTAACCCTAACACCCCCCTAACTTAAATATAATTTAAATACATCTAAATAAAATAACTACAATTAAAAAATTATTCCTATTTAAAAATAAATACTTACCTATAAAATAAACCATAAGATAGCTACAATATAACTAATAGTTACATTGTAGCTAGCTTATGATTTATTTTTATTTTACAGGCAACTTTGTATTTATTTTAACTAGGTACAATAGTTATTAAATAGTTATTAACTATTTAATAGCTACCTAGCTAAAATAAGTACAAAATTACCTGTAAAATAAATCCTAACCTAAGTTACAATTATACCTAACACTACACTATAATTAAACTAATTACCTAAACTACCTACAATTAATTACAATTAAATTCAATAAACTAAATTACGAGAAAAAAACCCACTAAATTACAGAATTTTTTTTTTATAAGAGGTTTAAACTAATTACACCTAATCTAAGCCCCCTAATAAAATAAAAAAGCCCCCCAAAATAATAAAATGCCCTACCCTATACTAAATTGCAAATAGCCCTTAAAAGGGCCTTTTGCGGGGCATTGCTCCAAAGTAATCGGCTCTTTTACCTGTAAAAAAATAATATAATACCCCCCAACATTATAACCCACCACCCACACACACCTACTCTAAAACCCACCCAATACCCCCTTAAAAAAAACTAACACTACCCCATTGAAGATCACCCTACCTTGAGCCGTCTTCACCCAGCCGGGCACAAGTGGTCATCCGATCCATCCAGAAGTGTTCATCCGATGGGGCAGAAGAGGATATCCAGACCGGCAGAAGTCTTCATCCTATCCGGGCAGAAGAGGACATCCGGACCTGGAGAAGGCTTCATCCAAGCAGCATCTTCTATCTTCATCCATCCGATGAGGAGCGACTCCATCTTGAAGAAATCCGGCGCGGAGCATCCTTCCAGCACGACGACTAACAACGAATGACGGTTCCTTTAAATGACGTCTTCCAAGATTGCGTCCCTCGAATTCCAATTGGCTGATAGGATTCTATCAGCCAATCAGAATTAAGGTAGGAAAAATCTGATTGGTTGATTTAATCAGCCAATCGGATTGAAGTTCAATCCGATTGGCTGATTGGATCAGCCAATAGAATGCAAGGTCAATTCTTTTGGCTGATCCAATCAGCCAATCGGATTGAACTTCAATCCGATTGGCTCATTAAATCAACCAATCAGATTTTTCCTACCTTAATTCCGATTGGCTGAAAGAATCCTATCAGCCAATCGGAATTCAAGGGATGCCATCTTGGATGACGTCATTTAAAGGAACCGTCATTCGTCGTTAGTCGTTGTGCTGGAAGGATGCTACGCGCCGGATGTCTTCAAGATGGAATCGCTCCTCGTTGGATGGATGAAGATAGAAGATGCCGCTTGAATGAAGCCTTCTCCCGGTCCGGATGTCCTCTTCTGCCCGGATAGGATGAAGACTTCTGCCGGTCTGGATGTTCTCTTCTGCCCCATCGGATGAACACTTCTGGACGGATCAGATGACCACTTGTGCCGGCTGGGTGAAGACGGCTCAAGGTAGGGTGATCTTCAATGGGGTTGTGTTAGTTTTTTTTTAAGGGGGTATTGGGTGGGTTTTAGAGTAGGGGTGTGTGGGTGGTGGGTTGTAATGTTGGGGGGGGGGTATTGTATTATTTTTTTACAGGTAAAAGAGCTGATTACTTTGGGGCAATGCCCTGCAAAAGGCCCTTTTATTTTATTAGGGGGCTTAGATTAGGTGTAATTAGTTTAAACTTCTTGTAAAAAAAAATTTCTTCAATTTAGTGTTTGTTTTTTTCTGTAATTTAGTTTATTGAATTTAATTGTAATTAATTGTAGGTAGTTTAGGTAATTTATTTAATGATAGTGTAGTGTTAGATGTAATTGCAACTTAGGTTAGGATTTATTTTACAGGTAATTGTGTACTTATTTTAGCTAGGTAGTTATTAAATAGTTAATAACTATTGGACCTAGTTAAAATAAGTACAAAGTTGCCTGTAAAATTAAAATAAATCCTAAAATAGCTACAATGTAATTATTAATTATATTGTAGCTATCTTAGGGTTTATTTTACAGGTAAGTATTTAGTTTTAAATAGGAATAATGTATTTAATTTTGTTAAATTAATTTCCTTTAATTTAAATTATATTTAAGTTAGGAGGGGTTAGGGTTAGGTTTATACTTAGGTTTAGGGGTTAATACCTTTAATATAGTAGCGGCGACGTTGGGGGTGGCAGATTAGGGGTTTATAAATGTAAGTAGGTTTCTGTGATGTTAGTGCAGGCAGATTAGGGGTTAATAAAATTTAACTAGTGTTTGCAAGGTGGAAGTACGGCGGGTTTATAATTGTAGGCAGGTGGCGGCGACATTGAGGGCAGCAGATTAGGGGTTAATAAATATAATGTAGGTGTCGGCGATGTTAGGGGCAGCAGATTAGGGGTTCACAGGTATAATGTAGGTGGCGGCGATGTTTGGTTGGCAGATTAGGGGTTAAAATAATTTATTATAATGTTTGTGATGTGGGGGGGGCCTCGGTTTAAGGGTTAATAGGTATAATAGGTAGTTAGTGTACTTTATAGCACTTTAGTTAAGAGCTTTATGTTCCGGCGTTAGCCCATAAAACTCTTAACAACCGACTTTTAAATGCAGTAGGAGTCTTGGAGGTAGAGGCTGTACCGCTCACTTCTTCCAAGACTCGTAATACCATCGTTAGGCAAATCCCATTAAAAAGATAGTAGACGCAATTGACGTAAGGGGATTTGCGGTAGCCTCGAGTCGAGGAAGAAAAAGTGAGCGGTACACCTGTACCTGTCAGACTCGTAATACCAGTGGGCGTTAAAAAGCAGCGTTGGGACCTCTCAACGCTGCTTTTTAAGGCTAACGCCAAACTCGTTATCTAGCCGATAGTTAACAGTACACTTATTCAAATATCAGGTCACAGCAGTTCTCAATAGACCCCTGCCTTTACTCATAACTGCACCTTAAAGTAACCCTTACTGTCTCTTACTATAAATACCCCTGTTAACCCCAACTGCCCCTAAATGAACCCCAAATATTGCTGTGGAGCTCTGGGATAATAGTTATTGTGTTAATATAAATTTATTATAATACCTATTAGGTAAATAACGTGGTTGTCACTTCCCTGTGTATGATCATGGATAACCTGTCTTTGGTCAGATATGCAACTTTTAGGCAAATACAACAGTACAAAATGCAGCATACTCTCTTCTATGCACTGTGTTGGAACCCACACAATATATGCAGCATACTCTGTTGTATGCACCATGTTGTATGTATTTGCCTTAGTTTTCCATATACAACGAAAGACTAGTTATCCACAGTGGCGGCTCATGGGTTATTCAAATGGGGGTTCATGGACCAGTTATGTTAAATATTTATAATATATATATATATATAACACTAAACAATGGAATGCACTCACTGGTCTTTTTAGACAAACGTGCTTTAATGTAACGTTTCGGGGACCGTATCCCCTTCCTCAAACAGTGAAACACAGTGACAAACACACTTATATAACACACATATATCCAATAAACACAAACCCCACCCCTAATTAAAGCAAAAAAATGCAAAATGGTAGTCATGACAACAGTACTAAACAACCGTGTGTCATGTAATTCTCATAGGTTGAAAAACGTGTTGCTAAATAGTGTAAACAGATCCTCAATTCACTAGTGAGGAAACAGTATCAATAACATGAATATTGCAGTGACAAAGTGCACATAAATTATCCTATAGTAGTGCCTGAAACAACATATGTATAAACAGACATGTGGGAAAACATTAAGGAAAATATATACAAATATACCGTATGCAGACACCTAAGTACGCTATCAATAATGCATTAGCCAGGAATTAAAGCCCATCCATATCAAAGACAGAGGGAGCACACCCAGATCATAGAGATGACAGACATGGGGACATAGATCGATAATTTACCTGTGGATATCGACGGATGCAACTGCTACGATCCGCCATCCGGTACACAGACTGAGAGAGCACGTTGCATCGAGCATGCGTGTGACGTCACTGCCGAATATCAGCTGCATCAACAAAGCCAGCTGATCCGCTCGTTCCGGCGTGCACTGTCAGTGCAAGGGAAAGAAATCACACATACCCATAAGCCAAATAGGGACTAAAGGCAGATACCCCGCCACTGCACAAGATGAGAACCATAAAAAACAAGCAGTGATACAGTGAAAAAAGAAAATAGACAACAGAATGAACCAAAAAGCGAGAACTAAAGTAAAAAATAAATAAAAATAAAAAAAGAGCTAAAAACAATAAATATATGAATGAACATAGAGAATAAAATTGATAAATTTGAGGATTTTTATTCCTCCAAGTGAGAGAGCTGTCATCACCAGGGATGTCTGAGTGACAAAGCAAGAAAGAGATTTGCAAGCTCTTTCTCCGGCAGAGCTTTTAAATCTGTTTCTTGCTTTGTCACTCAGAAGTCCCTGGTGATGACAGCTCTCTCACTTTGCACTGGTCTCTGTATCCTCCCGGGTCCCCCTTTTTTGTCACCTTCCTTATTATGTCTCAGCTTTCCCTGTCCCTTTCTATGCTGCAGCCCTCTCAGTATCTTCTGCCGATCCTCTCAGGTCTCTCTATATTATAACCTGTTGCAGCTGCCTCTCCTCACTGCCAGTTCTCTAACAAGATCAGGTTCAGCCCGGTGACCCCAGGACCCCAGGTGAGATTGCAAGGGAGGGGACTGCAGGGGCACTGACCTGATAAAAGGGGAAGTCTGGGTCTCACTGTTATGAGCATTTCCTGGTTATTTCAGCTCCTCTCTCCAGGGTCCATTAAGGGCTGTACCTCGTCTCTGAACTGAAGCCCTGCCCACGATGCTCCTCCTCCCACATACACACAGCTCTTAGTGTGCGAGGGTCACGTGACAGCTGGCTCTCACACACTAAGAGCTGTGCGGTTAGGAAGGCTATGGGCTGGCCTGTAGGTGGCGCTGAAGGCAATGCAGTTTTAAAGTGGAAAGGGCTTTGCCTATACTTCTATCTATCGCACTGCACAGCATGTGCGATAGATAGAAGTATTAGGCAAAAGCCCATTCCACACTTCAGCCTAAACCTTCAATTTTAATGTTTTATAGTCAAAACTGCAGTGGAGCCTGGGGATTTTTTTATTTAGTCCACAAATAAAGTTTAAAAATTTAATTCGTTTTTTTTATTTCTCACTTTTTTTTTTTTTTTTTGTTCATCAGGGGTCAGGTTCACAGGGGGTTCATGTGCTCAAGTGCTCCTATAGAGGAGCCTCCACTGGTTATCCATATGATATGGGTAAGATATAGATGTAATGCTCCATTGTGTGTCAGGATGAGTCGGACAGTGATTTAGGAGTCAGGAATCGGATTGGTGGAGCATCCGTGATAGGAGAATCTGTGACTTGTCCCTCATGCATCACATGCCCAACAAGTGAACTGATGAATTGTTTCATGAACTTGGTCAGTTAAATGAACAGTCCATATTTAACTGATTCATCAAGATGAATCAGACTTCCCATCTCTACTGACACACTGAACTAAACTGAAAGTACTAGTAGCTGGTGGGTGGGAGCTCCTCCTCCTGTAGACAGGTCATCAAAATATGACTAACTAGGGGAGGAGCAGGCTGATCTGTAAGGGGAGAATTCATGTTTAAAGGGACAGTATACACCAATTTTCATATAACTGCATGTAATAGACAATACTATAAAGAAGAATATGCACAGATACTGATCTCAAAATCTAGTATAAAACCTTTTAAAAACTTACTTAGAAGCTCCAAATTTAGCACTGTTAGCTGTAACACCCAGTGGAAATTGGCTGTAACACCTAGTGAAAGGGGCTTGGTGCAGATACCCCCCCCCTTCCTTGCATATGAAAAGACAGTTTAGGCAAACAGGAGCCAGCAGTGGTCTGTAAATGCATGTATACATCTGATACTTTGGGGCTTGGGTAGGAGTCTTAAAACCAGCACAATGTTATTAAAAAATAAGCAAAACTATACATTGTTACAAAAACACTCCCAGGTGGACTATATAATTGGATCATCTACAAAACATCTATGCAAAGAAAAATTTAGTGTATAGTGTCCCTTTAAGGTGGAATAGCATGATTATAATGATTTATAAATTGTTTGCACGATTTAGCTAAATCGTGAGCACAATTTAGCAAACTGTGCGCACGATTTATAAAAAAAATCTTGTGTGACACCTCTGGGGCTCCGTAGATAATCCCTTTATTAACCTTTCCCCAGTTTTGCATAACCAACACTACTTTTTACCTCTGTGATTACCTTGTATCTAAGCATCTTCTGACAGCTCCCAGATCACATGACTTTGTATTTATTATCTATTGACTTGCAGTTAGTACGGTGTTGTGCTAACTCTTAAATAAATTCCCAGGCATGGAAATCGCTTAGATTACGAGTCTTGCGTTAGCCTTAAAAAGCAGCATTGAGAGGTCCCAACGCTGCTTTTTAACGCCCGCTAGTATTACGAGTCTTGAAATGACAGGCTCACGGCTCACTTTTTTGGCCAGACTCGAAAATACCGCAAATCCACTTACGTCAATTGCGTATCCTATTTTTTCATAGGGATTTGCCTAACGCCGGTATTACGAGTCTTCCAAAAAGTGAGCGGTAGACCCTCTCCTGTCAAGCCTGGTACCACATTTAAAAGTCAGTAGTTAAGAGTTTTATGGGCTAACACAGTAGTATAAAACTCTTAACTAAAGTGCAAAAAAGTACACTAACACCCATAAACTACCTATTAACCCCTAAACCGAGGCCCCCCCACATCGCAAACACTGAAATCATTTTTTAACCCCTAATCTGCCGAACCGGACATCGCCACCACTATAACAAATATATTAACCCCTAAACCGCTGCACCCCCGCATCGCAAACACTAGTTAAATTTTATTAACCCCTAATCTGCCGTCCCTAACATCGCCGACCCCTTCCTACATTTATTAACCCCTAATCTGCCGCCCCCAATGTCGCTGCAACAATATTAAATGTATTAACCCCTAAATCTAAGTCTAACCCTAACCCTAACACCCCCTAACTTAAATATAGTTTAAATAAATCTAAATAAAATTACTACAATTATCTAAATAATTCCTATTTAAAACTAAATACTTACCTGTAAAATAAACCCTAAGATAGCTACAATATAACAGTTACATTATAGCTATCTCGGGGTTTATTTTTATTTTACAGGCAACTTTGTATTTATTTTAACTAGGTAAAATAGTTATTAAATAGTTATTAACTATTTAATAGCTACCTAGTTAAAATAAAGACACATTTACCTGTAAAATAAAACCTAACCTAAGTTACAATTACACCTAACACTACACTATAATTAAATTAATTCCCTAAATTAACTACAATTAAATACAATTATCTAAAGTACGAAACCCCCCACTAAATTACAGAAAATAATAAAATAACAAGTTTTTAAAACTAATTACACCTAATCTAATCCCCCTAATAAAATAAAAAAGCTCCCTAAAATAATAAAAAGCCCTACCCTATACTAAATTACAAATAGCCCTTAAAAGGGCCTTATGCGGGGCATTGCCCCAAAGTAATCAGCTCTTTTACCTGTAAAAAAAGTACAATACCTCCCCAACATTAAAACCCACCACCCACACACCCAACCCTACTCTAAAACCAACCCAATCCCCCCTTAATAAAACCTAACACTAACCAACCCTTGAAGATCACCCTACCTTGAGAAGTCTTCACCCAACCGGGCCGAAGTCCTCAACGAAGCAGAGCGAAGTGGTCCTCCAGATGGGCAGAAGTCTTCATCCAAGCCGGGAAGAAGAGGTCCTCCAGACGGGCAGAAGTCTTCATCCAGACGACATCTTCTATCTTCATCCATCCGGCGCGGAGCGGGTCCATCTTCAAGACATCCAACGCGGAGCATCCTCTTCTTTCTTCATCCGACTACTGAATGAAGGTTCCTTTAAGTGACATCATCCAAGATTGCGTCCCTTCAATTCTGATTGGCTGATAGAATTCTATCAGCCAATCGGAAATTAAGGTAGAAAAAATCCTATTGGCTGATGCAATCAGCCAATAGGATTGAGCTCGCATTCTATTGGCTGTTCCAATCAGCCAATAGGATTGAAGTTCAATCCTATTGGCTGATTGCATCAGCCAATAGGATTTTTTCTACCTTAATTCCAATTGGCTGATAGAATTCTATCAGCCAGTCGGAATTGAAGGGATGCCATCTTGGATGATGTCATTTAAAGGAACCTTCATTCAGTCATCAGATGAAGACAGAAGAGGATGCTCCGTGTTGGATGTCTTGAAGATTGACCCGCTCCACGCCGGATGGATGAAGATAGAAGATGCCGTCTGGATGAAGACTTCTGCCCATCTGGAGGACCTCTTCTTCCCGGCTTGGATGAAGACTTCTGCCCGTCTGTAGGACCACTTACCCCCGCTTCATTGAGGACTTCGGCCCGGTTGTGTGAAGACTTCTCAAGGTAGGGTGATCTTCAAGGGGTTAGTGTTAGGTTTTATTAAGGGGGGATTGGGTGGGTTTTAGAGTTGGGTTGCGTGTGTGGGTGGTGGGTTTTAATGTTGGGGGGTATTGTACTTTTTTTACAGGTAAAAGAGCTGATTACTTTGGGGCAATGCCCAGCAAAAGGCCCTTTTAAGGGCTATGTGTAATTTAGTATAGGGTAGGGCTTTTTATTATTTTTGGGGCTTTTTTATTTTATTAGGGGGGATTAGATTAGGTGTAATTAGTTTAAAAAACTTGTAATTATTTTATTATTTTCTGTAATTTAGTGGGGGGTTTCATACTTTAGATAATTTTATTTAATTGTAGTTAATTTAGGGAATTAATTTAATTATAGTGTAGTGTTAGGTGTAATTGTAACTTAGGTTAGGTTTTATTTTACAGGTAAATTTGTCTTTATTTTAACTAGGTAGCTATTAAATAGTTAATAACTATTTAATAACTATTCTACCTAGTTAAAATAAATACAAAGTTGCCTGTAAAATAAAAATAAACCCTAAGATAGCTACAATGTAACTATTAGTTATATTGTAGCTATCGTAGGGTTTATTTTACAGGTAAGTATTTAGTTTTAAATAGGAATAATCTAGTTAATTGTAGTAATTTTATTTAGGCTTATTTAAATTATATTTAAGTTAGGGGGGGTTAGGGTTAGACTTAGTTTTAGGGGTTAATAGCTTTAATATAGTGGCGGTGACATTGGGGGCAGCAGATTAGGGGTTAATAATTGTAGGTAGATTGCGGCGAGATTGGGTAAGGCAGATTAGGGTTAATAAATATAATGTAGGTGTCTCCGATGTTGGGGGTAGCAGATTAGGGGTTCATAAGTATAATGTAGGTGGCGGCGGTGTCCGGAGTGGCAGATTAGTGGTTAATAATATAATGTAGGTGTCGGCGATGTCGGGGGCGGCAGATTAGGGGTTAATAAGTGTAAGATTAGGGGTGTTTGGATTCGGGGTTCATGTTAGGGTGTTAGGTGTAGACATAAAATGTATCTCCCTATAGGAATCAATGGGGCTGCGTTAGGAGCTTTACGCTGCTTTTTTGCAGGTGTTAGGTTTTTTTTCAGCCGGCTCTCCCCCATTGATTCCTATGGGGAAATCATGCACAAGCACGTTTTGCCAGCTCATCGCTAACGTAAGCAGCGCTGGTATTGAGGTGAGATGTGGAGCAAAATTTTGCTCTCCGCTTACTTTAAGTGTTGTTATGTAGTGGTTTCAAGAATAAATTGCACGTTAGGATTTGAGCACATATATATTTTTTTCAAATTGGGCACACTCACTTACACTTGAATAGCTTTAGAGCGGTAGCACAATGAACATCAGTATATATCTATTTAGATTTATACATTTCCTCACACATTACAATTGAACTGTTCGCAGCTTGGTCCTTGGTGTCAGTAAAATATCTTCACAATCTTAATACTTCTAAAGATATGGATTCTGTACAATCTTAAATATTCTGAGTACATAATATACTTGTTCCATCCAGCATAAAGAATTTGGCCACAGGATCATCTGGGATATCAGGGAAATTAGAATAATTATTTCAACCTAGCGTCCTAGGAATATCAGTAATGTTAGAATAACTACTTCAACCTAGCATTAAATAATATAAGCGAATAGTAATAGCTTGTAAGTAAGCATATAGTTTACAGCACACACCGATATGAACCGTGAGGACGGTGACCAGTAAAAATAAGTAGTTAGTATTAACACATAATACTCATCTCTTACATAGATATTGAAGTACGAATCCTGAAATTGTTATGCAAAAAATAAGAAGATAACATTGATTACTTACTGTTGCGCAATTGAATTCTAACAAGAATAGTAAAAAAGTAAAAAACGAAAAAGATTTGATTATTGTGAGTATAATCCATAAACGCATTATATAAATTCCACAAAGTATAAATTGATCTATTAGTGTGTAATCAGAATAGGAATCGCAGGTATATACTTCATAATTGCAAATTTTAGTCAATAAGAATTGTATACCAACAGAGTTATAATCTAGCTACTGTGATGTTTACAATAACGCTTTGCTAGTTGATCATCCAATCACAGTAATTCGAATCTGCACACCCACTGTAGGCAAGACAAGCGTATTTGCTGATTGGTGTTGCCTCAGTAACCTATCAAGCACACATCCCCTTTTTTCTGAATGTCTCCTACGTAAAATACCTACCAAGATTGACAGGAGAATCAACCAAGCGTAAGGAGACAACTCCCAATCCGGTATCCAATCCGGTGTTAGTGGTGGGCATTAAGATTGAATATAAGACGCCGAGTAGCAGCGGCCCGCACCCTTTCTGAGGAAGCGTTCGTGAAACGCGCGTCAGGGGTCCGATAGGGGCAGCTTTGTCTCTCCTATCGTCCGTTTTTAACTTTGCTTACTCTTGTGACAGATTATGTACTAAATAGTTAATACTATATCCTCATATCCTTTATTGCATATGTAAAAGTAAAACAGCCCTCGGATTGTAAGGGCTTAGTTAACTTTAATCTATCTGGATTGAGGATATCTAATAGTAACATATTATATTTTAATTCACAGCTTTTGCTACTTGTATGAGTGTGAGTTCCTTAGCCTAATAAACTATAATGTATGAATGAATGGGAACTAATTTTTCAATACTATTTTTTTGGAAAACCTTATGATATCAGTAGATGTGACAGTGTGATTATACACTAGTGGATTTACTCTCTCTTTATAACTTTGTTGTACTCTCAGTTACAACTAGTTTGTCTAGTTGTTGTTAGGGTGTTAGGTGTAGACATAAAATGTATCTCCCTATAGGAATCAATGGGGCTGCGTTAGGAGCTTTACGCTGCTTTTTTGCAGGTGTTAGGTTTTTTTTCAGCCGGCTCTCCCCCATTGATTCCTATGGGGAAATCATGCACAATCACGTTTTGCCAGCTCATCGCTAACGTAAGCAGCGCTGGTATTGAGGTGAGATGTGGAGCAAAATTTTGCTCTCTGCTTACTTTTCTGCGGCTAACGCCGGGTTTGTAAAAACCTGTAATACCAGCGTTGTCTTAAGTGAGCGGTGAGAATAAAATGCTTGTTAGCACCGCACACCATTACCGACAAAACTCGTAATCTACCCGAATGTTATTATATGGCCCACATGAACTATCAGTCTCCTGTTGTGAAAAGCAAATACAAAAGCATGGGATTAAGAGGCTGTCAATAGAGTCTTTGAAACAGGAAGAAATTTTGAGGTTTAAATGTTATACAATATAATAATCTAACAATGTTGTTTGTGCAAAGCTGGGGAATGGGTAGTAAAGGCATTATATATATTTTTAAACAATAACAATTTTATTGTAGACTGTCCCTTTAACCATGCATATTTGCAAAGTACTTTCAATATTTACGTGGTGTGTCCTTAGGTTTTTTTTAGCCCTGTAATACCATGGTCCTTGCTGAAAGTGGCAAGATGCATTATTGCTGGAGGCAATTGGCAATAGAGTGGTCTTACCTCTGTCAGCAAGAGCAGTGCTATCTAATCCCTTAGAGTGAAAAATTAAAAGAATATTAATGTAAGCTTTTTACCATGTAATTAAATGTTTAATATGCTTAAAGGGACTTTCTTGTGCAAAATGAAATGTTCTTTCTGTTAGAACATTTTATTTCAAAACAGAAATTTGAGTTTAACTCCTACAGACGGGTTGAAGACATAGCCAACCCCACAAGTGCTGTTCTGGATAAGAATACTGCTCGCAAACATATATCTCCTTCTGGCTGGTTCTCTTGCTGTAGGAACAAGTCAGGTCCCTAAAGTTGACTATATATTTAAAAGGGACAGTCTACACCAGAATTTTTATTGTTTTAAAAGATAGATAATCCCTTTGTTACCCATTCCCCAGTTTTGCATAACCAACACAGTTATAATAATATACTTTTAACCTCTGTGATTATCTTGTATCTAAGCCTCTGCAAACTGCCCCTTTATATCAGTTCTTTTGACAGACTTGCAGTTACTGTTTAGCCAATCAAGTGCCTGCTCCCAGATAACTTCACGTGCACAAGCACAGTGTTATCTATATGAAATACGTGAACTAACACCCTCTAGTGGTGAAAAACTGTTAAAATGCATTCTGAAAAGAGGTGGCCTTCAAGGTCTAAGAAATTAGCATATGAACCTCCTAGGTTAAGCTTTCAACTAAGAATACCAAGAGAACAAAGCAAAATTGGTGATAAAAGTAAAATGGAAAATTGTTTAAAATGACATGCTCTATCTGAATCATGAAAGTTTATTGTGGCCTAGACTGTCCCTTAAAAGCAACATTTTACTAAAGAAATGTATGTCATCCATATGAAATAGCAGCATTTAAACATATCCAAATATTGATAAAAAAAAAAAACTAACACAGCAGTATCTGCTGTATTATACTTCCTATGAATGCTCATCGGCTGAGAGTTATTTCCTGTTGATGCTCATTGGCTGAGAGGTACACACAGTTGTGCACCTCCTACATATGTATGTAATACACAGTTTCACTTGAAGCTTGAAATTGTAAAAAATTTTACTTCACATTTTTTCAGAAAAAGAATACAGGTATACCCCGCTCATATAGCGGGTTAGGGACCGGAGCCCCGCTGTAAAGTGAAAACCGCCTTAAAGTGAAACAAGGCAGTTTTAGCTTTCTTTTCAGTGTTTAAAATCCTTAAAAAATGTTTGAACTAACATATATTAGGGGTGCAATTGTGCTATGTTTAGTTTAACACTAGCACAGCAAGTATTCAATTAGTATTCAATAAATACTGTACCTGTAAAATTGTGACAATTACTGTAGTAAAATGTACCAGACTATAGCACTGAGACACAGATTGCACTGCAATGCTATAAACAGAGTGAACTAAGCATAACAAAATGGTGCCAGTCACTTTTCTAGCAATCTCACAATGATTACAGCACTGTTTCAAAATCCTTGGAGGTTGAACTTCAGCTCCACAAAGTGCTGTATTAGCGAATCGCTGTAAAGTGAAGCGCTGTAAAGTGAGGTATACCTGTATCATGTTTAAAACCTGCTCTTTGATGTGGATGAAAGACATTTTTGAGTACAGTATCCCTTTATTTAGAAAATATAGCAATTCTGCATATAGAAAGTGGCAATGTCTTATAAAAAAATATTTTCTAATTCCTATAGAGGGACATGAAACCCAAAAGTTTTCTTTCATGATTCAGATACAGCATACATTTCTCTTGTTAAGTGTATCCAGTCCACGGATCATCCATTACTTATGGGATATTAACTCCTCCCCAACAGGAAGTGCAAGAGGATTCACCCAGCAGAGCTGCTATATAGCTCCTCCCCTAACTGCCATTACCAGTCATTCTCTTGCACCCAACGAATAGATAGGATGTGTGAGAGGACTGTGGTGATTATACTTAGTTTCATACCTTCAATCAAAAGTTTGTTATTTTATAATAGCACCGGAGTGTGTTATTCCTTCTCTGGTAGAATTTGAAGAAGAATCTACCTGAGTTTTTCTATGATTTAGCCGGAGTAGTTAAGATCATATTGCTGTTTCTCGGCCATCTGAGGAGAGGTAAACTTCAGATCAGGGGACAGCGGGCAGATTAATCTGCAAAGAGGTATGTAGCAGCTTATTATTTTCTGACAATGGAATTGATGAGAAAATTCTGCCATACCGATATAATGTAAACTCAGCCTTAAATGCAGTAGCAGCAACTGGTATCAGGCTGTCATGTATGTATATTTTACACTTCAGTATTCTGGGGAATGGCACTTCACTGGAATTATACTGTATGCATAAAACTTTAGCCTAATTTGCAGGGACTAGCAACAGGCTTTTTAATAACACTCAATTTATTAATGTTTAACGTTTTTTTGCTGGCATGTAAAATCGTTTAATTTTCTGAGGTACTGGGTGAAAAAATGTTTTGGGCACTATTTTTTTCCACTTGGCAGTCGTTTTATTTAATTTATGACAGTTTACTGATCTCTCTCACTGTTATGTGTGAGGGGGAGGGGCCTTTTTTGGCGCTTTTGCTACGCATCAAAAAATTCAGTCAGAAGTTTATTGTCTTCTCTGCATGATCCGGTTCATCTCTACAGAACTCAGGGGTCTTCAAAACTTGTTTTGAGGGAGGTAATCACTCACAGCAGAGCTGTGAGATTGTAGTTGACTGTGATAAAAAAACGTTTATTTCTGTATTTTTTTTCTGCTATCAGGGTTAGTTTATCCTTTGCTAATGGGAGCAATCCTTTGCTAAAATTGTGTTTTTTACAAAGATTTGATGCTATAACTTTTCAGTTTATTAATTTTCAACTGTCATAACTTTTTCTGTGCTTCTTATAGGCACAGTACGTTTTCATATTATAGTAAATTACTTGAAAAGTATTTCCAAGTTGCTAGTTTATTTGCTAGTGTGTTAAACATGTCTGATTCAGAGGAAGATATCTGTGCTATATGTGCTAAAGCCAAAGTGGAGCCCAATAGAAATTTATGTACTAACTGTATTGATGCTACTTTAAATAAAAGTCAATCTGTACAAATTGAACATATTTCACCAAACAACGAGGGGAGAGTTTATGCCGACTAACTCGCCTCACGTGTCAGTACCTGCATCTCCCGCTCGGGAGGTGCGTGATATTGTAGCGCCGAGTACATCTGGGCGGCCATTACAAATCACATTACAGGATATGGCTACTGTTATGACTGAAGTTTTGGCTAAATTACCAGAACTAAGAGGTAAGCGTGATCACTCTGGGGTGAGAACAGAGTGCGCTGATAATATTAGGGCCATGTCAGACACTGCGTCACAATTTGCAGAACATGAGGACGGAGAGCTTCATTCTGCGGGTGACGGTTCTGATCCAAACAAACTGGATTCAGATATTTCAAATTTTAAATTTAAGCTGGAAAACCTCTGTGTATTACTAGGGGAGGTGTTAGCGGCTCTGAATGATTGTAACACAGTTGCAATACCAGAGAAAATGTGTAGGTTGGATAAATATTTTGCGGTACCGGCGAGTACTGACGCTTTTCCTATACCTAAGAGACTTACTGAAATTGTTACTAAGGAGTGGGATAGACCCGGTGTGCCGTTCTCACCCCCTCCGATATTTAGAAAGATGTTTCCAATAGACGCCACCACACGGGACTTATGGCAAACGGTCCCTAAGGTGGAGGGAGCAGTTTCTACTTTAGCTAAGCGTACCACTATCCCGGTGGAGGATAGCTGTGCCTTTTCAGATCCAATGGATAAAAAGTTAGAGGGTTACCTTAAGAAAATGTTTGTTCAACAAGGTTTTATATTGCAACCTCTTGCATGCATTGCGCCTGTCACGGCTGCAGCAGCATTTTGGTTTGAGTCTCTGGAAGAGACACTTGAATCAGCTCCATTAGATGAGATTACACACAAGCTTAAAGCTCTTAAGTTAGCTAACTCATTTATTTCAGATGCCGTAGTACATTTAACTAAACTTACGGCTAAGAATTCCGGATTCGCCATTCAGGCACGCAGAGCACTGTGGCTAAAATCCTGGTCAGCTGACGTTACTTCTAATCTAAATTGCTTAATATACCTTTCAAAGGGCAGACCTTATTCGGGCCCGGGTTGAAAGAAATTATCGCTGACATTACAGGAGGTAAAGGCCATGCCCTGCCTCAAGACAGAGCCAAACCTAAGGCTAGACAGTCTAATTTTCGTTCCTTTCGTTATTTCAAAGCAGGAGCAGCATCAACTTCCTCTGCACCAAAACAGGAAGGAGCTGTTTCTCGCTACAGACAAGGCTGGAGACCTAACCAGTCCTGGAACAAGGGCAAGCAGGCCAGGAAACCTGCTGCTGCCCCTAAGACAGCATGAATCGAGGGCCCCCGATCCGGGAACGGATCTAGTGGGGGGCAGACTTTCTCTCTTCGCCCAGGCTTGGGCAAGAGATGTCCAGGATCCCTGGGCGTTAGAGATCATATCTCAGGGATACCTTCTAGACTTCAAAATTCTCTCCCCCAAGAGGGAGATTTCATCTGTCAAGGTTGTCAACAAACCAAATAAAGAAAGAGGCGTTTCTATGCTGCGTACAAGATCTTTTATTAATGGGAGTGATCCATCCGGTTCCGCAGTCGGAACAAGGACAAGGGTTTTACTCAAATCTGTTTGTGGTTCCCAAAAAAGAGGGAACTTTCAGGCCAATCTTGGATTTAAAGATCCTAAACAAATTCCTAAGAGTTCCATCGATCAAAATGGAAACTATTCGGACAATTTTACCCATGATCCAAAAGGGTCAGTACATGACCACAGTGGATTTAAAGGATGCTTACCTTCACATACCGATTCACAAAGATCATTACCGGTATCTAAGGTTTGCCTTTCTAGACAGGCATTACCAGTTTGTAGCTCTTCCATTCGGATTGGCTACGGCTCCGAGAATCTTCACAAAGGTTCTGGGTGCTCTTCTGGCGGTACTAAGACCGCGAGGAATTGCGGTAGCTCCTGTACCTAGACGACATTCTGATACAAGCTTCAAGCTTTCAAACTGCCAAGTCTCATACAGAGTTAGTACTGGCATTTCTAAGGTCGCATGGATGGAAGGTGAACGAAAAGAAGAGTTCTCTCTTTCCACTCACAAGAGTTCCCTTCTTGGGGACTCTTATAGATTCTGTAGAAAAGAAGATTTACCTGACAGAAGACAGGTTAACAAAGCTTCAAAATGCATGCCGTGTCCTTCATTCCATTCAACACCCGTCAGTAGCTCAATGCATGGAGGTGATCGGCTTAATGGTAGCAGCAATGGACATAGTACCCTTTGCAACGCCTACATCTCAGACCGCTGCAATTGTGCATGCTAAGTCAGTGGAATGGGGATTACTCAGACTTGTCCCCTACTCTGAATCTGGATCAAGAGACCAGAAATTCTCTTCTATGGTGGCTTTCTCGGCCACATCTGTCCAGGGGGATGCCATTCAGCAGGCCGGACTGGACAATTGTAACAACAGACGCCAGCCTACTAGGTTGGGGCGCTGTCTGAATTCTCTGAAGGCTCAGGGACAATGGAATCAGGAGGAGAGTCTCCTACCAATAAACATTCTGGAATTGAGAGCAGTTCTCAATGCCCTTCTGGCTTGGCCCCAGTTAACAACTCGGGGGTTCATCAGGTTTCAGTCGGACAACATCACGACTGTAGCTTACATCAACCATCAGGGAGGGACAAGAAGCTCCCTAGCAATGATGGAAGTATCAAAAGATAATTTGCTGGGCAGAGTCTCACTCTTGCCACCTGTCAGCAATCCACATCCCGGGAGTGGAGAACTGGGAGGCGGATTTCTTAAGTCGTCAGACTTTTCATCCGGGGGAGTGGGAACTTCATCCGGAGGTCTTTGCCCAAATACTTCGACGTTGGGGCAAACCAGAGATAGATCTCATGGCGTCTCGACAGAACGCCAAGCTTCCTCGTTACGGGTCCAGATCCAGGGATCCGGGAGCGGTTCTGATAGATGCTTTGACAGCACCTTGGACCTTCGGGATGGCTTATGTGTTTCCACCCTTCCCGATGCTTCCTCGATTGATTGCCAGAATC